>NW_027286070.1:54821457-55421457 GCF_022747635.1 Hetaerina americana
TTGGGAAGTGATGCAAACCTTGGTCAATGCAGCCACTTGGCCAGCTTAATAGCCACAAGTAAAACTGTTTTAGAATCCTCTCGAAACGCTTCAAAATGTACGGTCGCACAGGAGCTAATTGTTATCGCTAGGCATTTTAATATATTTCCAATCCTTTCTATCTCAATTTCTATGGAATCGTGGAGCGAAATAAACGACCATGGATTAAGATATAAAGTTACGTCGAGATTTTATTTTCCAAGAAATTGTTTCCCTTTTAAAATTCAGCCAATAAATATTTTAAACCCCGCAATTGAATGCATCATAATAATATTCAAAAATAATACTTGAGGATAACGCGGAATTCCTCATTAAAATCAGATCATTAAAAATTAATTTATGGAACAATCAAACTTTAACGAAACGTTAATTAAGTAAAATACTCCATGGCCTATCTCTTTTAATGAGAGAAGCGTGAACACCAATGGGAAGAACTTAAAATATATTGAAAATAAAGGAAATTTTGAATGATTAATTCTGTTTCAGTTTTTGTCCACGGAGAACATAGAAGATTTTTTAAAGACAGACTTCTCTCAAGCACTGATTTCCATCACCTAAGTTATACCAGTTAATATTCCTAGTAATTGAATGATAAACAATTCCTTTAAGCCCTAATATTTATTCTAATGGGATAAGAGAAAATAATTAATGGAGAATATGCCTGGAAAATTATTAAAAATGTAGCGAATATAAAAATGCTTTTTAATTTTAACCAGGTAATTTTTAAATTGGAATTTTAAAGAAATTCATAGTTTCTGCAAAATTAATCAAATATTAAAAATACTAAAAAAATATGTAACTGTTAGTTTTAATGTCTATGCCTAAGAAAATTATGAAAATCTTAAATAAAATAGAATTTCTGTCCCATTCAAATTGGGAAGGGAAGAAAATCTAAACTGATGAATCTGACCAAACATCCCATGCATGAATACTAAATTTAAACGAATATTAAAACGGCATATAATATCAAAACAAGAGAGAAAAAACGGCGAAATAAAACCTCTTAGTTTTTTTCCTGGATCTGCAGTTTAAGAATAAGCTGAATACATAAATGTGCTGCATTTTATGCGGGGCTCAACTTATTGACACGCATTGCATTTCATGTGAATTTGGTGCAGAATATTTCATCTTTTAACGCGGTACTTAATGTCTCTCGAGAGAGGAATTCAAATCAAAATCTTTCACCAGCAAAAAAAAGAGAAATAGGGCTTTCCGCGAAAAACGTCTTTCTTCTCCGTGCATTGATTTTTCCATTAAGATGAAAAATAAAAACGAGCACTTTAAAACTCATTAGTGCTTTTTGGATTAATATAGAGAATAATCGTGCCAGGAAGGGGGTGGGAAGAATAAAAAACGAAATTTGTCCAAGGAAAATAATTTTGGATAACTGGAGAGAGAAACTTTGTCCAAATACGATTTAGGTGAGGAGAGGTGGAGGTGGTCCTTTATCTCCTACCCACAACCTTACAGCAGCCCCCTTCCTTGTTCCTTCTCTAAGCCCCTTCACTTCCGAGCACACGCAAATGCTTATAATAGATGGATGCGGGATATACGTAGCGCCCTCTTCCTTCCTCTTCCCGTTCAACTGGAGCTGTAATACATTGTGAGAGGCGAGAACCTTTTCCAATTTATTTTTTGGGCTACCGATTTCATTAAACACTTTTTGTCGGAAATACATTATGCTTCCGTCTGGAAAAATTCAATACTGGTGAATTCATCGAATACGCATTTCTACAACAAACTTCAAGAAGAATTTTAATCAAGGGACATTTTCCACACATCTCAGGATCTATTCAGTTTAGAATGAGGCAATAAAATTATTATTTAAGATTTTTACACGATTAATAAAAAAAAACATTAACCTTGCACGTTTATTTATTATTTTTAGACATTTTTAGTATTTGAGACTAAATAGAATAATTACCAGAGTCATTGAAAAAGTTATTTGGAAAGGCTACCAAAAATGCATGTTTAAGTCTCCATACAACATCACTTTAAGGTCCGTATATCCTAAATACATTAACTCCATAACGATGTCCATTAAAATCATAAGGAAAGCATATTCAGTCTTAAAATTTCGTGTTAAGTGCACACATTTATTTCAGTCACATAAAAAGTAATAACAACGCATGTAAAAAGTGACATTTTTTATAGGTTATATAGAATGCTTTATTCCACTTTATTATTCTTCATATCATTTGATTACATTGTCTCCTCCATTAAGTGGGCGTAAAAAATGGATAAACGGTAAAATAATTTTAAAATGGGACCAGGTGATTGAATGTTAAGTGAGCGGGAGAGTTACCTCCAACTCCTGAGCTAGAATCCCCACGGAGGTACATTTTTCCGCTGTACCCCGACTCCTAATTGAGCGTCGCATGCAAGGAGCTTGGAGTACAGGATTCCGCCCTGTTGTTACAAGAGGAGAGGGCGGAGATAGGGCGGGTAGAGGGAGCACTGAGGACGCTAGCGGAGTTGGACGGGTTGTGGCGGGGGAAGAGAGGAGCGGAAGGGGGGAGGCGGCGAGGTTAGGTAGAGAATGTCAGTGGCCCATTAGTTGCCTCGTGGTGCCCCTCGGACGGATACAGATACCATTTCCAGCATTACCGCCACCTCACCACTCCCTCTCACACCACCCATCCACCCTGCCGCTTTCATATCCCTTAACGAATTCCTCCGAACGAAACCTTTTACTCCCCATTCTCCCACCGGTCTTGTAACCTCTCCGACCGAAATGAAAATTTTGGAACTCACTCCCTGCCCCTGGGAACCCTCTCCACCCCGCACAACCTGCGACTCCGACGCCCATTCCGTCCCTTCCCCCCCATGTCCCTCCAACGTCCTCGGCCCACCCTTCTTCCTTGGAGAGCAGTAATTAGCCCAGCAGCTCCGCGTCTTCTGCCTACGGACCCGTCCTTCCCCTCGCCACCCCCAACTTGCCTCAACTCCCGCCGGCCTTCCTCTCCTCCTTCTCCCACTTCCTACGCCTCCCCACCTCCTGCTCCTCGGTGAAAATGGGATTCGAAGGATGCGGGGCGCGTCGTGGGGGTGGAGAAGATTGGGAGGAGGGGAATTAGGCAATGCCCCGCTAAATCTCATTCGTGAAATTTCGTGGAAAAATCTCTCGACTCCACTGAGGTAAGTTTTTAAGGCGGGGGGAGGCTTGAAATTGTCAGGGAAAGGTCGGAGCCGCCGACTGTTTATACTTTGAACGGCACTGGTGAAATATCATGCGACTATGAAATGTTTTCAAAGTCAGTTAATTCGGCTTGTCACCGGGAGTTACTATAAATAATAAGCAAAGCGATAGAAGGGTAGATTTTGTTACCAAGTCTTAAAAATCTACTTCCTTACTAGATATGAAAAACTGAAAAATATCAATAAAATATGAAGAAAGTATGCCTTGCCCTAGGTATCACTCCCAACTACGTCAACCTGCACACCAACATCAAGTCTCCAGCAGCAAGGCACGCCACACGGATCGCCCGAACGGTGTGGGTCAAGAGTGAACTGCAAGCCTGGTACAAGAAAAGGGACAGCATCGCCCATTACAGATTCCTCTTACAAACTGAACTCACCCGGGAACTCCACTGGATCGAATGGAACCTACTAGACGACTACGTGAGACAACGGAGTAGTGAAATCGCCCAAAAAAAGAGGTCAGTTTTATTGGACAAAATCAACCGCCTGAGAAAAAACGAAGGCGTTATCACTCAAAACCAGCCAAGAGAGAGACCGCCCCACAAATTTCACGATAGGGTGGTAAACTTATCGAATGTCGCCATTGAACCCCAAAACTTGGAAATATTGGAAAAGGGCCTAAAATACGTCCCCAATTTGCCGTTTGGTAACAGGGAATTAGATAATTTATTAATTGATTGTGATGTAGCTCTACATAACAACGGCATAGGCTTAAAAACGGTCCTAGCTAAGAAAATTCCAAACCTGTTAAAAAATAGAGGCTCTATAAAAACCAAATCCAATGAGCTAACATCCATAAAATCTCTGAAAAAATTCACAAAAGATAACAACCTTATCATAGAAAAAGCGGACAAAGGAAATGCAGTTGTCGTGATGAGCAAAGAAGACTACATTGAAAAGTGCAACAATTTTATCAGCAGCAATCAAATAGTGAAACTTCGCAGTGATCCCACCATAAAATTCCAAAAGGTTGTCCTAAAAGCAATCAAATCCTCCCCTAATATTTTCAAACATAACGAAATATACAAAGTGACAGTGATGAACCCCAAAGCCCCTAGATTTTTCGGACTCCCGAAAATCCATAAAACGGATACTCCCATTAGACCAGTAGTCTCCAGTGTGACAGCCCCATCCCGGAAACTTGCCGCCTATCTAAATTCCCTGTTCAGGGACTGTACTGAATTCCAGCCGAAATACGGAGTAAAAAATTCAAGTGACCTTTGTGAAAAACTCTCCAACAAAACCCCTCCGCCACCACACCACACCCTTGTATCCTTCGACGTCTCCAACCTCTTCACAAGCATCCCGGTATCCAGAGCAGTGGACGTGGCCGAAGAGGTTCTCAAGAACAAAGGAGCAGACCTACAGTTCATCAAAGAATTTGTGAAACTGCTAAAAGTGTGTGTGCATCAAAACTATTTCCAATTCAATGGTGATTTCTATCAACAAAATGAAGGCTTAGCAATGGGATGCCCTTTATCACCGCTCCTTGCTGATTTATTCATGAACGATTTCGAGGAAAAGTTTTTCAATAGTGAATCAATAGGCATCAAAAATTTGTTTTGTTGGTTTAGATATGTCGACGACATCTTTGCCATATGGACAGGAACCGATAGACAGCTAGACAGTTTTTTGAACACTTTAAACTCGCGCGACCGCAATTTAAAATTCACATGTGAAAAGGAATCCAACATGGAACTCAACTTCTTGGACATTACAATCTCAAAACAGAGGAATGGCTTTAGCTTCTCAATTTTTAGAAAAACCACTGCCACAGATCATATCATCCCCTCCGACTCACTCCATCACATAAGCCAAAAGTTATCCACTTTCCACTTCATGATAAACAGATTACTAAACATCCCCCTTTCAAAAGATAGTTACGAAAAAGAATTGTCAACTATAAAGGAGATCGCATCCGAAAATGGCTATAGTGAAACATCAATCATGAAAATTCTTTATAAAAAACGCCTCGAAAGAACGAGAAAACTTCTTTATAAATCGAGTGAAGCTACGGACGGAAACCTTCGCTGGTGTAAACTCCCCTACTACGGCTACATCTCCCAAAAAATAGGTAATTTCCTCCCGAGGGACAAACTTAAGATAGCCTACTACAACATCAATAATCTTGGGTCCTTCCTAAATAATACCAAGGACAAGGTGGATAGGGTCAACAAAAGTGGTATATACAAATTGAAGTGTAATGACTGCAGTGCCACATACATCGGACAGACAGGCAGATCCTTCCTCACACGCGCGGGGGATCACAAACGCAGCCACCGCACGGGGAATTTAAAACAATCGCACTTTGCGAAACATTTGTGGGAGGAGGACCACTCCAGCGACTTCAACCCGGAAATACTACACGTCGTGGAAAAGGGAAGAAGAATGGACAAATGGGAAGAACTGGAGATAAGAAGACACATGAAGAGTGGACATTTGGTCAACGAAATTTTATTTAAAAATCACTCCCCAATTTTGGAAATCTCCTTCAGGAAATAACATGTGCCAAAAAACCCCTGTATCATGCCTCTTTTTCCCTCCTCCAACCTCCTCATTTAGTTCACCCCAAAAACTTCCTTTCTCTTTCACCTCCCCCATGCCACCTTCCCTCCCCCCCCCCGCCAATGGACCTTTACCTGCCAGCCACACGGCTTAACCCCCCCCCCCCGTAACCCCTCTCCCTCCCATTAGCCATTCACCCCCACCCACCCTCCCCCAACATTCCTTTCCGTAGAGTGCATATATATACAACCCTGTGCCCGAAAAATGTTTGTACCTGATGATGACGCCGTTGCGTTGAAACCGGTAGTACGAATAAAAATTGTGTGGAAGTTACAAAGTATATTCATTGAAACGAGCATGAAGAAAGTAATTCGGTGAATTTTCACGGTATTCAAATAGGATCAGTTTTGTAATTTAAGTTCATTTTCTTTAATAAAATCAATTCACGACAGGTGCTGCCTTGGAAGTAGAGACATGCCCGGTTTTGAATCCTGGTGACCGCAGGTCTTTTTCAGTGGTCCGGTCCCCACTTAAGGTGATTTGTGGAGAGCACTTTGAGTGAGTGCGCCGTCCGTCGGATGAGACGCTAAACTTCGGACCCCTTGGCGCCTTTCGTTAAGAGTAGACTAATGCTGACGCCGGGTTCCTCTCCGCCCTCCCTCCTTTCTCATCTATAATGACGCAAATGACCTCATCTGTCGGTCGCCTCCCCTAAAGCTACTAACATTGAAACATGAAAGCCCTCCCTAACTTTCGCTAGCTCCATAACGCCATCTCCTGGCCAAATAATTGAGGGATAAGGTTGCGTTGATCGCCCCGCAGATTTTAGTGTGATTGAGGACTACTGGACGATAAGTTTGATATCCCACGCAGCTAAAGTAGTTCTCAGGATCATAAACAAAAGGATAGAGAGTAGGGCAAATTATTACTTAGGGGATGATCAGTTTGGGTTTAGGAAGGGGAGAGGTACGCGTGATGCCATTGCAGTAATGAGATTATTAATCGAGAGGAATATAGAACATAACCAGGAGGTATTTGCCTGTTTCATAGATTTCGAAAAAGCGTTTGATAGAGTGAATTGGGAAAAACTAATGAGTATATTGCAGAAAATAGGAAAAGATTTGAGGGAAAGGAGGCTAATCCGCATCCTGTACATGTCTCAGACTGCTCAGGTGCGGGTGGGAAGCGGGGAGTCCGGATGGGCAGTGTTAGGAAGAGGTGTAAGGCAGGGTTGCCCATTATCACCGTTGCTGTTCAACCTGTATGCAGACGAAATAATTAAAGAGGCATGGGAAGAACTCGAGGTAGGAATGAAAGTGGGGGGGGAATTCGTAAAATCAGTTAGGTTTGCTGATGACCAAGCTTTAGTTTGTCAGTCAGCCAAGGGGCTGCAAGCATTGCTTAGTGAATTGGAAATTCAGTGCGACAGGTATGGGATGAGAATCAATATTAATAAAACAAAGGTTATGCGATTTTCTAGAAAGAAAAAGGCTAAGCTAAATATTAAAATAGGAGGGCAAAAACTAGAGCAGGTAGAACAGTTTACGTATCTCGGAAGTGTTTTGGACCAACACGGTCAAAGTAGTAAGGACGCAAGGAGAAGAATTGCGCTACGCAAAGAGGCTTTCACGAGGAGGTGGGAGTTGATGACAGGGACGTTGAGTAAGGATGTTAAGAAAAGACTCGTAAAAACTTTGATATGGAGCGTAGCTATGTACGGCGCAGAAACGTGGCCATTGAAGCAGGAGGATAGACGTAGACTGGAGGCTTTTGAAATGTGGGTGTGGAGTCGAATGGAGAAGGTGAAATGGACAGAGAAGAAAACAAACGAGGAAGTACTTGGTATGGTGGGCGTAGAGAGGGGTTTGTTGGGAGAAATCCTATGGAGGCAGGAAAAGTGGATGAAGGGTGTACTGACCGGCAGTGGGATGTTGAAGACTGTGATTGAGGGGAGAATGTTAGGCAAACGAGGAAAGGGAAGGAACAGGATAGGAATGTTGGACGGGATGAAGGGAGGAAGAAAGTACTCAGAGAAGAAGAGGGACCTGATGTAGAGTGGGATGTTGTGTTTTTCTAGGGTCCACAAATTGTTAATTAGTAATTTTGTCCATCCAAAAACCTACCTTAACCGGTAGATTACCTAATAATAATAATGATACGTTTCCTCGAAAGCTCAACGATTAGGCAAGTCGAAGACCCGTGGTTCCCGGTCAAGGAAGCTTTTCTGAGCCTGTGATCTCCTCGATGCCATCTTCCCACCATTCATGTGTTCGTATTATGCGTTTCTACCCCTTTTTCTTATAAAGGCATCCATGTAAAAGAATCTATACACATACATATACGATATATACAGGTATATACACACACACACATACACATACATACATACACACACGTGTGTGTGTGTACATATGTATATTGTTTCTTCTCTTGAAGGAAATGATCAAATGGGAAGCGACCGACAAGGACATCGTGTGAAGATGGTTTTTACGTTGCTGGAGGAATTAAATGAAATTACACGCCCATTGACTCCATTTCAGAGTCACCTACGTGAAGTATTTCCATTCCGTATTGATATTTGCTCCTTTCTCAGCAAATGCCACCGCACCCTTTTCCATTTTGTTCATCGTATTCATGCTGGACCACTGTCTCTGATTCCTTCCAGGTCATGTTCAGTTATATCACTCTGGCGACACCCAATTCCCCTCATTGTCTGTGTAATGGCTGGCAGGGTCACGCGTTTAATCTTCCGCCTCAATCATAAACTCAAGGATACGCTAAAATTATAGGTGGGTAAATATAAGTGTTTCAGGAAGAAAATCTATCAGTCAGCGTCAAATTTAAATTATCCTACCTTAATTCCATACGGTATTGTTCGTTGAGAAGGTAAAGAACTAGGATGGTTTATGATGAGCTTAAAAATGAATCGATGGTCTGGTGAAAGAAGGTTAAATGAAATAATGGAAGGAATAAGGCTTCAAGGAATTTTTATTGGAAATTATTTCTATGTGCTGTAATGTCAGTACATTCCGTAAAATACTGAAGCCGGACCCAATTGGAACTTTCGGGCTAGCATGGCAGAAATTTTTACCATGATCAAAACCTTCTTGATTACTTCTAATGCATCAATGATGGTGTAAATTTTCAAATTCGTGCATTTGAAGCAAGTGCTAATAATGTTATTAAAATGAGACGAGTTAAATATTTTATGCAACATCTATGCGCTGAACTTAAAATAACATGTCCTAGTGCATAATTAAGTTTTCCAGGTCAAATACATCCATGCTCTTTTTCTTCAGTTTTCACTGACCGGAGTTCATTTATGTCGTGCCTATGGGTCAAAGAAATGTATAAAATCATTGTTTAGTAATTCCGGGTTCAGTTTTTCCCGGAATACTCTGACATTACTGCGCTTAAAAACTTAATTTTAAATTTAGAACTCTTTGAAGCGTCATTCTTCCAATAATATCATTTAACTTCCTTACATTAGGCCATCAGTGCACTTTTTGTTTGGTCATCACAGATAAACATAGTTCTGAACCTTAAAAAAGAAATATTAAACCTATCTCCTCCGCTCCACCCACCCACTTCTATCTCTCCTTCTAAACCCACCCAAAGCATTCTCCTCGAAACTCAGGTCTCAGAGTATACTATCCATTTTTTCCTTTGGTACTGACTATGTTTCTCAGATATAATTCCAATTAAGAGGATACTATTTCTTTGGATTTTCTCCTTGAATATATTTAATAGAACTTTACGGGATTCGAGTAGGATGTTTTAAAACTTGATGCTGGCAGTTAGAGTTCTTCTCTTTGGAGTTCAATGCGTAGGAGATGAGAAAGGATAAATTAAATTTTTTCATACCGAAGTAAAAAGCTCATTTCCCTTCAGTTTGAATTTCTACATATCTTCATCGTAATTAATTTTTACGAAAGTTAGGATATTAAAATATTCGTCAATCCTCCATGTGTCCCTGACAACTGTATAAAGAACTTTCCCGGGGGAAAAATTTAATCTATTTATGCGATACGCTGTTTCAATGTGGAAAAAGTACTTTGAGGATCATATCCATCATTTTTCCTTAACGGATGAACATTAAATGTACTAAAAAGTATGGAGTGTGAGTGGTTATTTCTCTTTCAGCTTCCAAATATTTCCCATTTACTATCAGGTAATGACAAGATTTCTGAGTCAAGGGCGATGGCGTTTCAGACACCTGAGCCCGGGGAAAGCGTCCATTCCAATAGACCGTCGTCGCCACGTTAAAGTCTCCTCGGGCTCCGTAAAAAACCCTGAAATCTCGCGTCTAATACATTCTCGGAGCTTTTCCTCCCATTAGGAAATTCATTCACCCGGAAAGACACGAGCATATTAGCGACGGCAAGTAATGCATTCAAAACTCCAAAATACTCTCCGCATAATCCAGCGAGCTTTAAATTACATTTCTGGGAAATGGGTCACTGACTATTTACGTGCTGGTACCTGCAACGCGGCGACCTCCTGAATAGAGACAGGACATGAAAACTAATCCGGTGATTAATTCAAAACTTCGGTATTTTCTAGTAGGGCCAAGCAGAATCACTATCGTAAATAGATCATTAGCATATGCGAAATTGTGTATTACCTATTCGGGAAATTGTACATTCGTGACGTGATGTACAGACAGAAAGTAAACGTGCTCAGTAATATATTATCGGGGAACACAATAGAAGGCTAGATTTTGTCTTCCAGAGAAAAGGGATGCATTCATAAAGACCACAATAAATACAAATAATCCAATAGACTTTCGATTTCTCATGGAGCGATGGAAGATGTGGCTGAAGTATTCGTAGTAATATCTCAATAAATACTTTATCCCTTGATTGTTAAAACCGATGGTGAATGTCATAACATTCATTGAATGAATTGCTTTACATAGGTACCAAAAAGGTAGCGCCATGACGAAATTTTGCCATTATAATTGTGGCGCCCAAAGAAAAGTTCAGTATTGATAAATTACCATATTCACTGAAGCGAAGTATTTGAGCGATAAAATTTACCATAAATCACATTGGACATCAATACAAAACAATAATAATTTCTTCTATTAAGAGGGTGCGAATGCTTATGCGGTAATACTGGTCCCAAAATACTGCTGAATAAAGCTTACATATTTTTTATATTGTTTAATGATATATTTAAATTTTAACTACATGTACAGATAAAAAATCATGTTTATATGAGTGGGTTTCTTTTTTTCAAGAGCGTGAGTCTATAAGCTTGGAAGACGGGTAAAAAACTCTATTGGAGCTGATCTAAATATAAAATGCCGAAATAATACATTTTCGCATTAAATGTATTGATACGATTCCCCTTTTGACTCCGATTGACACAACGATTCCCCTTCACCAGGAAAATCATCGGAAAGGTAAACATGTCATAGAATCGAGGATGAATTTATCAACATATGGACAACTCAACAACATTTCGAAAGCAATTTTATCGGAAATGAACACGTTTGCTATTGTACACAAGCTGTACATGCCCATTATTTTGGGTATAATTCGAGATAAAATGCCAAAGGGAATTATATAAAGCCTATTTCAAGTTAATAAGATAGGATTTTTTAGAATTTTTTAATTGAATAAAAATTTTAGGAGATTACATTGGAAACGACCTTTTTACGGAAGAAAACCAATTCTAGGTTTTAATAATCGCAATCTCCCGCCATAAGATAATCTTTGCAATGAATTAAAAAAGATGTAATGCCGTAAGGGTGGGGATAATGCTCAAAACACAGTTCTATAAGCCCATCTTTGCAGCTTTAATCACTCAATATAGAGGTAAATTACCATTAGATTCAATTCTAAAATATATTCTATAAAAAGATAAATCAATAGCAATTTTTAATATCCTATGACTGTTAATAACAATAAACACATTAATCCAGATTTAAAACTAAATAATTAATGTTAATGATATATCTTCCATTTAAAAAAGATAAATAACACGCTGTTTCATCGTCATCATTACATATTAAACAATACTATTGCTCCTGTTACAGTCACAAATCTTTCTAGACGCTCTCAAGCGTATATAATTCATGCCGATGATTGTGCAATAATTTTAAGCCTGAAAAAAAGACAGGTTCCTTAACAAGTTTGTAAACATAACTTACGAACGATGCCATAATTATAGGAAGTTATGACTTGTTAGAGTGTAACATGGGAATGTAAAAAATGGCTCACAGAAATAGTACCATGTAAATGCCACATCACCATGGCACAATGCTCTAAACAACTAAAGAAGTGCATAATATGATGTCGGAACAAATACTTTATCAGCTGCATCGTTTTATTTATTTGAGAAGTTCCTAAATTCACTATTACCGGCATAATTATACCATTAGTTAATTGATAAATAATACACTGATGCATGTAAAAATCGAAGCAGAACAACTGATCCTGAAATCCTATTGCTCTTATCTCATGAATGACATCATATGACACTCAAAAAACAAATAGGTTAAATAGATAGCGAATATCGCGAGACCTAAATAAATTAGTGATAAAAAGTATTAATATCAAAGTTAAAATAATATTCTACGCCACCAAATTTAGTGCCAAATTGTATTTTTCAAAGTACAAATCTCATCCAAATGCTAAATTAATGAATTCAAACATGAAAGAGAATTTCTTTACTCTTTCCTGCGGTGTTGTTTGTTCAATCTCGGAAGACCATTGCAAATTAAGCAAAGAAAACATTTAAAAAAATGTCTTCTGAAACCTTGGATAGGGCATTTACTTCAGAGGGAATCATCTAATGACGGGTACTGTATAGTTGATAATTATGTTGATAAGTGTGCCAATAAAAAAAGTAAAATTTTGCCATTTTTATCTCAAAACTTGGTTTCGAAATCACGTTTTGTAATTTCACTCTTTGAGGCAATAAATGGTTAATATTACATTTACTTAATTTTTAGGCTCCAACTTATATGTAGGCTTATAAGATAAAACTTTTTCACATGATTATTCTTTACACATACATAGTTTATACGTAACAACGATCACATCAACGTTGAAGCACGAAGGTGACAAGATAATGAATCCTACTAATATTATCTTACGATTCCTTACTTCCTCTTGCGCTACATCATTCATATTGTAATTTATAATCAGCGCCAGAAGGAATAGTATTACATCGGATACCGGGGTGTCATAGAAATCTTAACTATACCGGAGTGGCTTAATTGAGCGTTAAATGATAGAAAAACCCCGTTAGTGCCTTCATGGCAAAATAAGAAATTAGACATTGATATATATTCCTATTTCCACCCGTTGTACGAATAGCACACTTCCTGCGAGTAAAAATTACGTCATGAAGGCCTTTAATAACACAAAGGTTATTTAATGCTTGTATACTTCAACATCGCAACACGCGATGTATACTCACGATAACTTGAACTTACGATAAAGTTGGATAAATTCGGATGAAAGTCCTTCCATCGTGCACTCCTTCTGCTTTTTGTTAATGGAGAAAGATTACCCACCCTCGGTGAGAGAAGTGTTAAGGTAAGGAGTCGTGAAGGGGGAGGAGAGTGAGAGACTGCTGAGAGGAGAAGGATAGAAGGGGGAAGGCTCTCCCCTCCCCCCCACACACACACAGACACACCGTGTGTCGCTCGCTCGGGCAGGAAGAGAGAGACCAAGGACGGAGGGGTGGTGGCAGACGACGAAACGTGGGATCTGGGGGAAGCGCGGGGGAGAGTAAGGGGCAGGGCGGGAACACAAAAGTGTATGTTGGAGGAGGTGGGAAGGAAGGGAGTGGAGAGGAAGAAGAAGAAAAGTGGATATGTTTCGTGCGTCGCGGGCGAGCGCGTGCAACACCGCGATTCTCGCGCACCGCGTCGTGCAAGCGTATGAAATGCACGATTGGGCCGCGCTCACGAATAATACGGACGCTAATCAGCGGCGCCGAAGGTGTGCACGCGGGAAAACGTGTCGTCGGGGACGCCTGAAATGACGATCGTTTGAAGGGTCGCGACTCCCCCACTCCACCTCTGGTCGCCCCGGCGTCATTACGCGAATGGAACACAAAGGGATCAGCCCTTGAGGCGCGTATCTCTCTCCGTCTCCCTCTCCCGCTCTATATCCCCTGCCCCCACACCCCCGTCTCGTTCCCATATCCACCCACCCTCCTCCTCCCTCCGTGACCCCTCCCACCTTTGGCCTAGAGTGAGGGAATGATATCTGGGTCAGTGGTGTGCGAAGGGATGGGGTGGCAAGGCGGGCTAAGGGGCGTGTGGTAAAGGGTTGGGGTGGATGGGTGCGGAGGGAGGGGAACTGAGTGGGGGGATTGAGGTGGGAAGGGGGAGGACTAAATAAGGGTGTTGACGGCAGGAGAGAGAGATAGAGAGAGGATAGACGGGAGGCGCGAGTTTTGGATACGGAGAACAATGGCGGGATGATGCTTTTACTGGAGTTTCTCCCAATAGCGCTGTTTACGGGAGCGTTTAGGAGAGAACCATCAATTTTGGCCGTCACTTAATGGTCAGTGTCTTATTCCTAAAATTTCCCTTTTTCACTCGTAGTACCCCTGAATGATCTCATATTGCGCTCATATGAATTTCAATCCATCTCGATTTGTTCTCTTCCAATTCCCTTCCCACATCAACTTCCGAATTTTTCGGAACTCCTTTTTCCCTTCGTTCCTTTGCCCTCCAGCCTCATATTTCCTTCCTATTCTTCTGCCTGTTATGTGAATATGGATGAAACTTTCCTTCTCATTTGACTGGGATATACAAGAGCCAAATCTTGTGAAAAGAATACAGCGAAAAATACGATGCCTTTTAATTTGAAGTTTGGCGTGGCTCGTTTTAATATGATTTTACAGCAAAATATTATATATATCCGATCTTACTGCAAAATACACGCCCGTAGCTAGGAAAAGGCGTCTCATTTATGTAAATATCACAAAATGTAATTTTTAGTACAAGGCACTACCACAGCACTCTATTCTGATAGCACTCTACAAATGGAATTAAAGAAATAAAATCCATAAAATATGGGTAACAACTGGAAATGATCATGGTAACTTGGAAAAGCACTAATTTCAATTGATGTGACTCGAAACAATTAGAATTAACTCCTCACACTCTTAACATGTGAATAAGCCAACCATATTACAGCATTATTAGACTTATTTTATAGCATTTCTAATTGTGTGGCAAATGGTTTTTTTTATTTTCAAGTAAAATGCATTTACCTACACATGATATGCCATGCATTGCTACGGAAATCAGAACAAGCACAAATAAAAAGCATGCACCCACATATATACACATGCACTCATTCATGAAAAACGAACGGCG
The DNA here is from genome assembly GCF_022747635.1 of Hetaerina americana. Lineage (NCBI taxonomy): Eukaryota > Metazoa > Arthropoda > Insecta > Odonata > Calopterygidae > Hetaerina > Hetaerina americana. The sequence continues at coordinate 54,836,552 of NW_027286070.1, forward strand.
ACGATGACATATCCTGCGGGTATTTATAGACATTGAGGAATGGGATATGATATGCACATTCTATCTCTTTCCTCTAATCCTATAAAAAATATATACACACATGCATACATAAAATATGCATGTGTGAAAGGATCTGTAAGAGTATATGAATGTTTGTATGTGCATGTATTTCTGGGCGAGCTCAGTTTATGTATGCGTGGATCCTGGCTGGTAGAAAACGGTAGATGGAAGATCGTATGGAAGGTGATGAGAGAGAATGTGAGATGAGGAAAAGGGATCACCACGTTTTGAGAGTTCCCTCCAGCATAAAACGCAAGCACAAGATCTTGGAATACCGCTGCGGAAGATCTCCTTCCCAACTTAAACTCGAGGATTCAAATCCGAAGCCCTGAAGCGTCAAAGGTCAACGCACTGATTCCACCGCGCTAACCTCGGACGGTAGAAAGGAAAGAAGAAAAACTAGCAGGGAGGGTTGAGACGCGTGAAACTGCAGGACTAGTAACCCAGTACAACGAAAGCAATATCAGCAGAATGGATTTTAGAGACAATCAAAATATAATTAAATATTATAGAGCGAGAGATTTTTGACGACGACTTTAAAAAAAGGGCGAGCAAAAATAATCCGTCGGGAACTGAGGAAGAAAAAAAGGAAAAGAAACTGCCATGTTCGTGGATGGATGATATTTTACCGATGCTCGTAAATGGAGTGTCTACAAAAACCGAAATATTAACCACGAGAAAGAATACAAGTAAGATATCAACCAAAGGAGCTATGAAGGAAAGAAAAGGTTGCCAGGGAACAGGATAGGACATATACGACGAAGGATTATGATTTGTTGCGGAGACGGAGGTTTACGAAAAAGGCACTACAGTGAGGGAGACAAAGAGAGAGGCGGGTGAGAAGGAGAGGAGCGGAGACAGAAGGATGATGGAGCGGACACGAGGGAGCGTGTGGTGCAGCCGGGGAGAGGATGGTGAGTGCGAGGGAGTGAGGAAACCAAGGGAAGGACCGTATGATACAGAGAGGGAAAGAGAGCTGGCCATTAACTATTCATCCGAAAGAGCACTTGGGATTGAAAGAGACGTGAACGGCACAGAAGCCATCTCCATTCCCCCTTCAACGTAACCCTCTTCCCCTCCCCTCGAGCCCCCCCCGTCCTGGGTGGAACACGCCACCTCCTTTGAGCAGCCCCTCCAAACTTCTCCACCTTCCTCATCGCTCCCGCCTTCAGAGAGCTTCTCCCCCCCTCCCTCCCTCCCCCAACGAGGAGGCTTTTGTTCCATCTCGCTTAGTTTCGGCACTTCGCTCCCACCTTATCGGTTCTCGTAGGAAGATGTCGGATGGGAGAGGCTGAATGGAGTGGGGAGAGGTCAGGGAGGGATCTCTCGGGATGGATGCGAGGTGTGAGAGGGAATCTTAGGGGGGGGATGGAGAGGGAGCGGGCGGGGTGAGGTTAAGGGAAGGAAGTTGTGTGGGATTGCAGGTCACAGAGTCGCAGGTGAGAGAAGCACGGGAGTCGTCGGGAGGTGGGGTGGTTTCGTCAAAAAACAGAAAAAGTGAGAATCCGCGTCGACTTTTACACGCGATATTTCACGCCGGTCGCCACTGAGAAACATTTTGATGCAGTTAATTTATTGACCCAAATTAAAATGAATCAATTGTTCTTACTGTGCGCTATAACTCGTACTCTGAACTTATTCAAGTGAATTTGAAAGGTTAACTGTTTAAGTTAACTGGTTAAGTGTTAAGGCTTATATCAGCATTCATGCCTCCCCATAGGTGCCCTATATCCTCTCCAATCAGAGGAAAAGAGCATTCGTAAGTCAGATAACAAAATTGGTTGGTTTAATTACCCTTTTCAAAAGGGCAAACCCTATCGGTAAATGCTAAGTATTTTCCACGGAAATATTTTTCAGATTAAACCTATTTTACTGCTGCGGCGTAACCAGTTCAAAGAAGATTAATTAAATTTTGATATTTTCGACATCTTCAGACTTGAATTCGTTGTTCTCTTTTGATGGCTCATTATTAAAATCCCCAAGAAGGAAGGTGTACAATGAACAACATGTTGCACGCAAACAAAAAAGAAGATCAAAATTTAACATTACCACCAAACAACTCAGATTGCCAATCCATGACATTATTAAATGTGCAAGCTTCATCCTTCGTGCCTTCCTGCTTCGTAACATTCTCCTATCGATTTTATTCGGGGCATTACGTCCTAAGCAACGAATATTGTAGCCACCTCTTAAATAATTGGAATAACTTTAATATCTACTGCTTCCTCACCACTGATATCTTTCATCAGCGAATTTATTTCAAATTTTGTTTTCCCCCTTTACCGTAACCAGAGAACATAGTTCTCCCATGGTTGCCTTAAGTGCTCGATCACTTCCGTTTTGAATACTTCTTCAAGGAAAATGCCATTAGTTCTCCATGCATCCCAGGAATTCCTCAACATCTCTCCCATGGCCCACATTCCAAAGCCATGCAGTCTTGTATTGCTCCCTTTGGGCTAAAGCCGAGGTCTCACAGACATATGAGTACCCTGAGAAGAAGACCAGACTACTGAATAGGAGTTTTTGGGCGTCGTCTTGCATGACCTGAGCGCATTAAACATTCTTACTTTATATTCTGGCGCTGTCACCAACATAATAAAAATTAACTTAGTTGGACATTTGGTTTAATAAAATTACCACCACACAGTACTCTATCGACAAGTAATGCCAATAATATTCGGCGATTAAGAAAAGAATTCAAACTACTTTTTGGTGATAAGTGCTTTCAATATAGAGGATTATTGTAGAGCGGAACACTTACTCCAAAAATGTAAAATTTTACACACAATCACCTCACCGTAAAACAATGAGTCGAAATGCATGCATGACTCCAACTTTTTACTTTGACTATATTTTACACCAGTGTTTAACTCTTACGTAATTACTGCCCACGATAAGATGCCAGATTAAAAACATCGAAAACAAGGAGGCCAAGATGCACACCTCGAGCAAAATTAACCTCACTCCTTGCTCGTCCTTCTGCAACAAATGCCTGCAATGAAATGTAATGAGCAAACAGCAGGGGTGCAAGTATTCTCGTTAGCATCAAATGCAGCAGAACAAGCAGATGGCAAGATCCGAGAGTCACCGGGTTCACACCTCGGTGGCAATCAGAGGCGAGGAATTAAGCGGAGTGGGAGGGAGAAAATACGAGAGGGGATGAGAGCAGTTGAGAGGGGTGAAGGGTTAGGTGAGAGGGAGGAAATGCTACATCGAAACGCGTAGGCAGTCGAGTTAAAGGGCATTGAGGAGCAGCAACGCCATAGGATAGAGTCCGACAGGGAGGGATAACGAGAAATACAGGTAAAGAAGAGACCATATGAATGCCTGCATTTCTGAACCCAAGCAGGTATACATGGATAAACGTTCTGCCCATTCTCATTTAAATACATTTCAAAGGTACATATGTTTTAAGGTACATAAATTTACATATGAGTCACCCACAAATTATCAAATTACTAATGTTACGAATTTCATGGAAAAATGTTTTCCTGAGGTGAGAGATTTGGGTTCCTCTACCTTATCGTTTTCAAATCTATTATTTTCATTCAAATCTTCTTGGTTATTATGATAATTTAAATGCTGATTCATACATAGGAAAACGAACTAATCATCACACACATAAAATATATCCTGCAAAGTCACTTGTGTATGTAAATAATTTTCGCGTTTGAACAAGCTGGTAAAACGTACTGCTTGCGTTTCTCCGTCTTCATGGTATGTTGAAAAATTCTGTTTGAAGCCGAGCGGAGGTTTATCTCAATATATTTTTAAATATATAGCTATTAATATAAATTCTAACTTCATTCATCAATTTGCCTGATTTAAAAGAAATTAATCAATTACCTAAAGAAAACTGATGGAAGGCCACAAACCAAAATTATAGTAATAATTAAATGTAGAAAATATTTCAAAATTTTCATTTTACATTTTTATAAAAGTTGTGTATTCTATAGTGCGTAGTGAGCATCACTAAAATATTATTTTGTAACCAAAAGTATAGTTTTTAAAATAACACGAAATATTCCGAGGTTAACATCGATTTGGATTTATTTTCAATGTTTTATAATCATCTTAAGTTCAATTAAATGATGCCAATCAGCCATATAAAGATATTAGATGGATATCAATTCCATTAAATAAATATTGTAAAAATGTTAACAACATGGGTTACGATGATAAAACAGAAATATCGGGGTACTTTTTAGGAATAAAAATCAGTATAGTATATCTCAAACGATTGAAGAATTACTTATATGTGAGAAAAATTAAGTAGTAACGTAGAAGGAAAAAGGGACGAAAAGAACAATAAGAAAGATAACCAAGAAACATTAAAAATGTTCCTATATTAATTTATGAGTAAAATCATAAAAAAAATTCCTAGCACAGAAAAATATATATGCCCCGCAGAAATCAGTCAAAAGCATGGTGGAGAAATGTTGATAATATAATAATATGCAAAAACCGCATCTATAAAATAAAATAAGGTCATTACATATTCTCTAGAACTTTAAAGTGATTCACAAATAATCAGGCAGTAAAATTTGTAATCTAGCTGCTTTAAGGTATGCATTCGCATGGAAAAAGAATTATCTGGGGAAAACAATACGATTTCCTTGTCATTGGAATTCAATCGACAGTACTTTCGGGCTCGGTATTAATTACGCATGAAGAAACTAAAAATTGAATTAGAAGAGAGTACCCTTTCACATCAACATAAGAGGCGGGAGTTACCATCATCAAAAATTAAGTTGCATGGGAAACTACGGCAGAGCCATAAACACCAAAACACAATGGAAAAAAGAGGGAGATTTGAGAGGAAAAAGGGAGTCAAGGGTAGAGGAAGAGCGAGAGATTCGATAGAAAAATAAAGAGAGGGAGGGAAAGGAAAGGAGGAGGGGGAGGGAAAATGGGCGGGGATGCGGAAGGCGGAATAGAAACATCTCACCGCGGCTAATCTTGGAATCCGAAGAACTAGTTAACACTACTCCGGGAGTCGTGTTTTTTCATTTAGAGTATCTATTCCCATTAGGGAGGGTAAACACGCAAGCGGAAAGGGAAGAGAAAGGGGCCGAGAGGGGAGAGGCAAGTGGGAGGGTTACACCCGGTTGGTTGGAAAAGGTAAGGAAGAAGGGGGCTTGGGGTGGGGAGAGGAAGGCGGGCGGAGAGGGATGGGTGGAAAGAGTCCAGCAAACGAAGACCGTTGAGGAGGGGGAGGCTGATGAGGAGGGTCAGGGCGGGGGAAGTTGCGACGTGGGAAGGAAGGGTGAAAGGTAGTAAGGGAGAGGGGGGATTCGGGGAGGAGAGTATTCGCTTGTAGAGTCCGAGGACTCCGGTGTTCGCAGCAGTTCACGTGCCCCGGAGTTTCCGGAGAGCCCGGAGGGAGACGGCGGGAGGGGGTTGGTTGGTGGGGAAGGGGGAAGTGTAGGAGGGACGGGAGGGCTTCTACGTGCCTCCCTCGCGCATTTTCGCTTGTTCTCTCCGCCTCCGGGGGCGACACGCCCTATAGGAGGACGGGAGCTCGGTCGCTCGGGAGAGAGGAGCGCCGTGGGAGGGATGGCGGGGGTTGCGGAGGTCGTGGGGGTAGTGAATTAGGGAAGAGCGGAGGGGAGGGTTATTTCTCTCTTCGTCCCCACGACCCCCCTTCTCTACCTACCCCTTCCTTCACCCTCAATGAGCCTCCTTTTCTTCTCCTTCCTCCCCCACCCCTTCTTCCCATCCCCGCCCAACCCCAACTGCACCACTCCTTTTCATCGCTATTTTGGATCCTCGCGGACCCCTTCTTCGCCCCCCGCCCGCGTGACCCCTTCCCCCCCGCGCCAAACCCATCCACTCCTCCACCTTCGTGGACTGAATTCTGCCGCGTCGTATCTCTAAGTTGGTCACACAAAGTGTCACACACACTCGGAGGCCCCACCCTCGTCTACCCTTCCTCACACGATTGGTTTCTTTCGCATTTCATCCCAAAGAGTAATTTTTTTTCTTTTTTTTCATGTCGAGCTTTGAAAACAGTAATTACTTCTATTAAAGGGTGCACGGACGGGGAGGAGCATGGAGAAAGGTGTTGTTGTCCACTCGCGGAGGAGACAAGTAGAAAGAAATTCTGTACTTGAGAACCTGATAAAAGTTATCAAAATAAAAGGGTACTCTCCTTTCTTGGCTTTGTTTCATAAAGATAGACGCTTGGTACGCATGGTAGACGCTACTATGTTATCTATTCAGACGTCCACCTATCCTTTCGCTTCTTTACCTCCACTTTTTCCTAACCTGTAGATAATAACGCACGTACCAGCCAATGGAAACTTTTGAAAATAACAGAGGGATGTATATTTCATGATATACCTCTGGCTATCGACAACAAATATAAATGATTGACTCCAAATTAAAAATACGCTCCGTAAAAGAGGGAACTGTGCTGATGGACGTTTCTCTGATTTTTTTAAGTTCAAAAATACGGGAAAACACCGCTATTGGCTTTTGAATCAAATAAGCCCTTGAATTACAAATTTAAATATTTTTTTATTTTAAAATTTTCCTCAGAACGCCTCCTAACTGAAGTTTATTCACTGCCGCCACTGCTACAAACACTGAGACTGATTTGATGGGTTAGGGGAGAACTCTTCTTGCCCTGCAGCGTGTAATATATCTGGCTACTAAAAGCCATATATTTTTTCATTTAGCTATTCCGATGGAGCGTTTACCTCGGGGATACCGATAATCCTTAGTTTGCAACTGGTATTCTAGGGACCGAATCACCGCAACGCCCATGCCTCAGGCAATTCTTCAACCGGCGATCATGTGAAGGAGCGCTATCCACATGGCAACAGCAGGTAATTGTTTTCATCAATACTTGACTTAAATTTTCCATATGAGATGCAATAAATTAGTAGCAATAATACATATAAATTTAGAGAGAAAATTGTACCTACACCTGTTACGCGCTTTGCTTAAACGTAAGCTAATTAGAATTCATCGGGGATTGATTCCAAACGACTGTAATGGACGTGCTAGCTATATTTTTAAGTCGATTATTTTGGTTCAGTCGTGGTACATTGAGGCACGCTAGGAATTATTACCTTAATAACGTTGAGGAAATGTAAGAAATTCGCCATGACGGACGTCCTCAGGGACCCAAGATACACATTTCGTCTTGTCCGAGGAGGACTCAACGGTCTCAGTCTACTCCCCTTTGGGAGTTCCCTTCCTCACCACATCCTCCTCCGCACGTCAAAACTTGAACGATCCCCTAGGATCGCGAGAACCGCCGCATTTCTTTCATAGATGGGCATGAGTGAACAAGTTATACATTGCTCAGTGAGTTCACTTTATTGGCCATCCAAAATTATTTTGTTGTCTGCCCTCGAATTTTCCCTAACATCCTCTTTCTTCTCCTAGTCCTATAATTTCACCGCTTACTCATGAGCTGACGCAAAAATATTCCCATTGTTGACCATCACTTGTTGGAATGATATCATTGCCCTTAAAAACCACGGTATAACTTTAAATATGTTCTTAAAAACGAAACCATCGTATTAATTGCACAATTTTAAATCATCGAAAAATATCCAATTTATGAGAACGTATTTGATAATCCCGAGTACGATCGTTATAAAATTGAGATTTGACTCTTAAGGAGGAAAATTAAGAACTGGCATAGAAATTGAATTTTAGAAAAAATAAAAATATAGTTCCAACTTTTAATTAGCGCTTTTTCCTTCGATATAATCATTTTTTAACGATATTTAATTTGACATAGATACGAAGGCATAATTGGAGAGCTAATAACTTTTTCTATAGAGAGAAATTATTCTCTATCTGTGCCTCTCAAGTCAAAATTGAGCTTTTTATATGGCTAGAGATTTATTTTAAGGGCTCTGGTGGGAAGAACTACTTTCTATATCTTTTCCAATGGAAATAAGAAACATGGTACCCTATGGTCATTGGCATGCTGGATATTTCAGTTCTAAAATAGTGGCAGTATTCGGCCATCAAATGTTCTGAAGCTCATCTGAACGCTAGATGAGGGTATTTGCCTGGTAATTACCACATGCTCCATACCTGCCGTGACCCCTGTCCATCACTTTTCCTACCTTGGAAAAAGTGATGGCTAGTGATCACGAAACGTCGGGCGTCACCATAATAAGATACAGTAATACTTTAAATAATTATGTATCCTGCTAAGATCGTCCATTCATTGCACGTATTCGGTAGTGGGAAATGAAATGAATCTCTATCTTCAGCATTAGGACAAGCGCCATTTGGACCCAAGTACATGTATTTAACTTACTTTAGGTTGATTCATACCTTGAGTTTAGTGAAGTTCCTAGATAAATTTCAAATAAACTTTATATATAACGATATAACGACGTTGCACCATCATCACAATATAGAAATCAATGGCTCATGCAATACGCTCTATTTTAATTGACTTAAAACAATTCATTAACAAGGTAAAATTTTCCAACTTACGGCATTCAAAACCTTGTTCTGTAATAAAAATGGGGCTTAAACTATGGGTGAACTCAGGCTTCACACCAAATAGAGTTATAAATGAATGAAAACTAAAATTGCTAACAAGTTGAAGGAACATTTCATGCAAAATTTGCGCAAAAATTATGCTCAGGAAAAGGAAATGCAAAATATTATCAGGAAAAGACGTGAGGTTTAGATATTTAAAATCTTTTTAGATATTTAATGCCCAATAATTCTCCACCAGGGTGTGAATAAACATGTGACTATTTCTGGCCCGAATATGACCCCTACCGTTCTCAGACAATATTATTCAGATCCCTTATTGCCTATGAAAAAAGTAACATCTTACATCTATTTTTTCTAGTTCTATTTTCTCTAATTTTATTGACACGATATCTCCTACCGTAGAAAGATGGGGGTAATTACACATTTTCAACATCACTGCTAAAGAGACATCCTTCGAATTAATGGAAGAGATATAATCTATAATTTAACCTTCGCTCCGTGAGTGATTTTCAGCCTAGCTGCTCCGATATTTTGGATACGCCACTAAGTTTATGATAGCAACGTTTTAAAAATCTAGTTCCTCTACGCTGCACGCGATCCAATTCGGCAATCAATCCAACTTCGTGAGGAACCTATACACCAGCAGCATTACCTAAATGAGGCCTGACCAACTACAGATAACATTTCTCTTGTCTCACCCAGAAGAGGTCGCGGGTGAGGGCAACACCTAGGCATTTAATTGAGTCTACATATTCCATTTTGGTGTTCCCAATGCCTTAGGCGTTCGTGAGGGAATTGCTCTTTTTACAAAAAATTCTTGACAACGCACTTTTTTAAGCTTAAAGCTATTTCCAAGTGTCGCCCCAGCATTGTTTAATATTAAGGTCATCTGATAAAGCTACTGTGGCCTCAGGATTACGGATACTACGGTAAACACTGCACCGCCTGCAAATAAAGGTATCTTACTATTGACCACGAAGTTAATGTCGTTGACGTGAAGAGGGAATAAAAGAGGTCCGATAACAAATCCCTTGGAAACACCTGAAAAAACTTCTACTGCCATCGAGATAACTCCATCTATCACTACTTTTTATACCTGACCATTAGAAAAGCCTTGAATCCAACCCAGGATATTTTTATCTATGATTTATCCTTATAGCTTTGTGAGCAGTTTTCTATGAGGTACTTCGTCGAAGGCTTTCTTAAAACCTAGAAAAACCGCGTCTACTGGAACATTACTCTCTACTGAAATAATAATATAATGAACAAAAATCTGATTGAAAGTGCTTATTTTTCATTAAAAACTCCCGAATATCGAGGTATCTCACGATAGAAATAACAACTAAATGCTTCATGAACTTCCATGAAATGAATATGAGGGAAATAGGTCTGCAATTTCTCCGTTTTAAATATCAGTGTTACGTTAACCGTTTTCCAATCTCTGGGAACCTGATCTACTATCAATATCTTAATTATGATATCTAGATACGGTGAAATTTCCGACGCTAGATCCTTAAATATACGAGCGGATATTTGATCGGGCCCAGAGGATTTATTAGACTTCATATTTTTCAGCAAACGCTCTTTTCCATTATATGAGAATTTAATAATGGCCGGCACGATTTGGTAAGCTCTCGAAGACATTCAATGAGACATGGGTTAAGACGCTTTGAAAGAATGAATTGAATAAGTAAGCCTTTACCAAACTGCTGGTTACTGTTCCATTTTTGCCATTTTTGAGTCAATCAACTGCTGACTTATTTCTCTGAACCTCTCTGACGTACGACCAAAATGCTTTTGGATTATTTTTAAAATTTTCCGCTAATCGTATTCTTTTTAATTCGCCTAACGCTTTCAAAAATTCCGTCTTGAGATACTCAAGGTTATGGCAATTATATATGCTAAAGGTTATGGCAATTATACTGGAAGTTCAGCAGTTTCAGGGGAGGTGAATTACTCGTTTTATACCCAATGGGTTATTTCTTAGATCAAGGAATGAGAGAAGAACCAAGCAACTCCGTTCGAGGAGGCAAGCGTTCCTTCTAGCGGGCGGTATTCCCGTCCAGAGGGAGCGGGCATTGTATGGGAAGCGGAGGATGGGGGACATTGAATTCGATTGTCCGTGGAGAACTCGCCCACCGACGCGACTGGAAACAGGGTGTCTCGAAACACATTCCCGCCTCGGAGATGACAACGTGTCGAAAACACGAGGCGGAACTAAAAAGCGACTACGACGCCGCTCAGCGAAATGAGATTTCGTCCCGCTCCGCAAGCAGAGAGAGCTCGTCCCTTCGGTCGCCGCGTTGGGGGCGGAATGCGACGTAGTCTTCGGGGCGTCTCCGGTGGTGGGGGATGAAGAGTGGCGGTGACGGTGGCCGGCGCGGCATGGGGATTCGTCGGGAGTAACGAAGCGGGAGTCGTCCGCCGCCGGTCCTACCTTCAAGGGCTGTTAAGAATTCTTAGCCGTTAAATTCGCTAAGTGCGATTGTGGATTTGTAAGAGGACGTCGAACGGAATGCTGATCACGATGAATTGGCTTTGGCATGCGCGGCGGAATTTTAATCAATCAGCTTTCAATTGCCCTTGAAATGTATGGTTTCTGTGCATTGTATAATTTATTTTGTAAATGATATTATTCGGAGGAAAGGGAATACAAAACATATGTTTAAATGCAATAATTGATTAATTATTTAATCCGCATTAAATGGGAGTACCATTTGCTTTTAACACGGAACAATTGGTAAAATAATAATACTTCCTGGATATATGCACGCATTGGATAACGAAACCTGTCGGTAATGAGAAGTAGTGATGATCATTATGGAGTGCGTTCAAATTACATTAATTTTAAGTTTGAATGATGACTAAAATTAAATGAAAAATAATGTTGTCATATCTGCTATGATTTCCTGCATAGGCATATGATTGATTGCCGAATTAAATCTAGTGCAGCGTAGATGAGCTAGATTTTTAAAACGTTGCTATGATAAACTTAGTAGCGTATCCAAAATATTAGTGAAGTAAGTCCAGGAATCACTCAATAGAGCGAAGGTTATGTTACAGATTTAATATTCTCAGGAAATTGGAGTGTCTTAATATTAATCATGGCATCAATTCCTCTAATGTAAATTAAGAATAATACGTGTCCGATAATACTTCCATTGCAAGACCTGATAGGACTTCTACTACATCAGAGCTAAAACTGGGACTACCCTTTTTACGCGACTATTCAAAAGTCTCTTGTTTGTATTGTATTGTATTTGTATTGTATTGTATTTTTGGTACACTGCAAGCCACCGCTAGGGTGTCTGGCAAGGGGCGAATACACAACAAACTAATTTTGACCCGAATACAGATATGACCCCTACCGTTGTTGGAAAATGTTATTTTGATCCCTTAATATTCGTGGAAAAATGATATCTTAAATATTCTATTTTGGCGTTCCAAATACAGTAGGCGTTGGGAGGGAATTGCTCTTTTTCCAAAAATTCATCACTGCGCACTTTTTTAGGTTTCATCATAATTGTCCAGTGTCGCACTAGCGTTTTGAAGCACATTTGAATTTAATCCAGCTCAGGATATTTTTGGCTATGCCATACATTTCTAGCTTCTTGGGTAGCTTATTATGATGTACTTCTTCAAAAACTCCTTTTTAATCTAGAAAAACAGCATTCACTTGAACATTGCTCTCCCTCAAGCAAAAAATAAGTACGCTCAGTGTTCTGGGTTTAATAATGTGATATTCATTTATTTAACGTCCTAGACTTTATTTGACTCAAGTAGACACATTTTTTTTCAGTACATGCATTAAAATTTTGATTTTATTACAAAGTTTTGTCATGAAGGCAAAGAAAATAATGAAAACTGATACTTGAAATAAAGTTTCTTTTAATATAAAAAATATTTGGCAGTGCGCACACACAATGCATATACACGTAACGCAGTTGACTTCTATAAGATATAATCAAACGAAATTTTCGAATTGCGAATATTCTTAAGTACGTACAATAATATCCATTCCATGAGAAAATTCTTTCTATTTCCTAATTTAACCTATTTTATGGGGAAGATTTTTGCAATTAATGTTACGCATGAAAATAACCTAGCAGGTTACAACATAATTGTATTATTACCACATGCTCGACTGATGTACCTTAAAAAGCTGACAAGCTTATTTATCAAACTAGCTCACTCGGAATATTACAGAATCAGTTGAATAACATGAGATTATCCGAATTTCTACGTAAAATTGGCGTACAATGAGAGATGTCCGCTGACAAAAACTGTTAAGTTGCATCCTCATGTATTAGTATTTCACGTCATGGACCTCCTTTCCGAATATGCGTGAACTAAGGGCTAAAAATTTGTCATGAAAGGGGGGATGAAAGCAATTTGTCAATGGAATTCGGGTAACTATTCGCACTGCTCATCGACTGCTTTGCAGAGAAGTGCGATCGACGCTCACTTATTCATCGCTACAACTCGAAAGCATTGGAAAGAATAGGAGGAAATTATGAAAAGAAATTTAATGAAGATGGGAGAGGCGGTGGATACTGCGGTGAAAGATGGAAGGAGTAGTGGGGGTCGTGGGGTTTTCATCGGGTGGGGGTGGGTGGGTGGGAAGGAAAGGAATCGGAGGGAGTAACGGAATGACGAGAGAAGGGCGGAAGAGGGAGATGGGGGAGCGAGAGGAGGAGAACTCGAGGGACAGGAATGGAATGATGAAAGAGAAGGAAGGCGACGCGTGGGAATGGGAAGGGCTAGGTGGTGGTTGTGGTGGGGGATGGTGAACCGGTGGGCGTGGTGGGGGGGTGGGAGAGTACGAAGAGGAGGCTGAGACGTGGGTTTCCCAGAGGAACCGCTGAGAAAATAAATTAAGGTCACGTCTTTCAATCAGTCAAAAATCCACGGCTTTGTCGCTTCTTCTACCCTCTCGTCGTCCTCGACCTCCCCAGTGTTTCCGTCCCTACGCTCTTCCCCCCCGGCTCTTGCTCCCGTACCCCCCTCTCCCCCCAGACTTTCCCTCGAGTCTTTTCGCGACCCCCTCCCCCGCAACCACTCCCTCGTGGGCTTTCCTTCCCATCCCTCCTCCAGTCCTGTGTGGAGGAAGAGAGGGAGAGAGAGCGAGAGAAAGAGAGGGCCAAGTCAATTTACAACCCCTTTCCGAAAGCCCCTTTCATCCCCCGTAGCAGACCCAGAGCGCCCTTTTCGTCGCATTTAATGATAATTGCCATCCACCCTCCACGAAGCCGTCCCCGTTCACCCTTGTCCTCCACTCCTATTCCTTCACTACTAACATTCCCTCCTCACTCCCCTCCCTCCACCTACCCACCCCCGCCTTTACTCATTATTCGCACTTCAGGGGGAAAGAAAGGAAGAAAATAAAAAGAAATGAGCGCCGTCTTTAGCCATACGGTGAAAACCGGGGATGTCGAACAAAAAATAAAACTAGGCAACCACTCCCTGACACTGCAAATAAACACCTTGTCTTCTCCCTAACACCCCCAAAGGCCCACCCTTCTTCCCCGCCGCGGTGCGCGAGTGCACATCATGCTCTCCCTCGTCGGGAGAGGGGGGTTGCAGAGCGCGTTCCAAAATTGTGGAGGGGAGGAAGGGGAATTACTCCCATTTTCCGGGCGACAGTCCCCCACCTCCACAAGTCTCAAGTCACCCCGCCAGCAACCCTTTTCCCCACTATTTCACATCCTAGCTGTCATCTGAGAAAGATTCATTAGCAGCCAGGATTTCGGAGGGTAAAAATGTAGCAGTCAAGCCCTAGAAAACGAAGGCGATAATTCTCACTGGTTGAAGGTTCCCTAAAGTAGCAACGCGATAGAAAGAGTGGCAGATCGTTCCATCGATACGCTTTCCATTCGCGAGATTCTAATGCGAGCTTGATGAGTCAATTCGATTGGAGGATGAATCATTTCCGAGTATTATATATTCTACACAGAGGAGATTTCCCAATCAATTCGTATGTAGCGGTAACATTATTTTGTCAGCTATATTAAACTCAAGGAATGGCGACAGATATGTATTTGATTTATTTATCACTTGAACGAGATATAATAAAATGGATCCGTTGAACTTTTTTTCACATCAGACCTACGCAGATCGTATTTAGAAATAAAAACTTTGTGAAAAAATATTTATCCTAAATACTTTCATTAAAAGATACTAGATGTGTCTTAGAATAAAAATAATTAAGTTCATATGACTACTGTAGCAGTATTTTTTACTAAATAACACTGGTTTTGAATAAAAACATCAATTTTTATCATTGATAAAATACCGTTCAACGTAGGCTTTCAATGAACAAATACTGATCATGTCCACGATTCTTAGCACCTTCCAACAAATACAACCTGACGCCTTGCACTAGATTAAACTATTCTTGAATTCCGCCCACTTTCTACCTCTCTTTATTCCAACTCAACCGCCTATTCTTTTTCTTCCCTTGCTTCGCCTTTCTAATGACCTCCCCTCTATCACAGTCATAAAAATTCTATCCCCAATTAATATGCTCTCCCTCCACCTCTTCTGCTTCCATTGGACTTTTCCCAACAACCGTCTCTCACCATGCCCAGTACTTCATTAGTTTTCCTTCCCATCGTTTTACCCTATCCTATGATAAAAGCTTTCAATCTCTGCCTGCCATCTTGCTCCAATGATAATGTTTCCAACCCGTATAGGAGCCGAATTATAATTATATAACTTGAGTAACAGCTCTCCAAGTTTCCTGGGAAGGACTGTTTTTGAACAAAGGTAAACAGCTTTTATGAAGATCAAATCGTATTCACATGCTTAATGGAAGGTTGTGAACGTATGTTGAGCATACGTCTACTATAAATTATTTGATTTATTGTTTTGAAAATGATATTCATACATTATGTAGTTTGATTCAACATACTTCTTCCTCTTTCGAAAGACTTGGAAATAATATAGTTTGGGAAGAATATAACATACCTTATGAAATGAAAAGATGATCCTTAACCAGCTCTATTTGGGCCACAGAAAAATCTATTTGAATAGATCCCTGAATATATGACACCCACCTGAAACAAAGGAAAGACATTATTGCACCGAAATCTTTGATAAAAAGAAATAATTAGCGAAAATCAATAATTTTCAATTAAAAGCACCATTTAAAAAGAAAGCAGGAAATAACCAATATAAATGTGGAAACTTTGTTAAAACAATACAAAGTCCTGGTGGGTATAATTTTGCAATTATCAAAAGATCTCACTCAATTACTTTTATATTTAATAAATGCCATCAAAAAAATTATGGTTCTGATGAAATATTATTTGAACCGTGATCATTTCAAAATAGCATTTTTACCGAGACAAATTAAATTATTCCAATAAAATTCTAACTCAGTAACTTTAAATCTATAGCACTGATGTCCAAGACCATGTCTGTTAAACTGAAGATTTAATTTGCTATTTCACATATATTTTAAGATCTGTCAATAAAATTGACAGATCTTATCAATAAAATTGAAAGTTTTGACACTTAATGGAAAAAAATCAAATCAAATGGATCATCAAACAGGTGAGATTTTACAAAATGCCAAATTTTTAACAATGCCATCACAGGCTTTATATTAGCATATATTTTGTGAGATGATTTCACTGCAATTATTATAAAATGCAACAAGAGAATGATTAAAATAATGTTTCTAAATTTCCCTATTTACTCATCTATCATTCATAAGCACCATTAAATATTTGCAATGTATTAGGTAAATTACGAAGATTTGCAATATGCGCTTATATCATTTTTGCCGTCGGTAACTAACTGGCAACCAAAGTCATTAACCAATACATATAATATATAAACATTTATTTATTTACTTATTCATTCACAAGGAAATAGATATAAGGAAAATGGATAGGAACATATATAAGGGAGGAACACTGAACAGGTGGGGAAGGCGGAATCAGGCAAATCACGAACGTAAAAATACTTCCTTGGCCGGGAAAATATTTTTATGTTCGTGATTTGCCTGATTTCGCCTTCCCTACCTCTTCAGTGTTCCTCCTTTATATATGTTCCTATCCATTTTCCTTACATCTCTTTCCTTGTGAAGGAATACTTGTTCGCCACTTGGCGGGATTTCGTGCGTGAATGTGTATATGTATATATAAACCATAAACACAGTAATCAACCCGAACGTCGGTTTAGTAGGTGATGGTAGAGTTCACCCAGTACTAAGCCCTATACGGCGTGTGAAAATTCACACATCAGGGTAGGGGGGGCCAGTTCCTTTCCCTGTGCCGGTTATGGTTTCCCAGGAAGATTTGGTACCCGAAAAATCACATAGCTTGGGTGGAGCTGCAGGTGCCCAGAGTGCCTTGCCCGGGAATCAAACCCGGGACCCTCCGGTCAGCAGACCAATGCTCTACCTACTGGACTACCGCGACCCACATATGTATATATATATATATATATATATATATATATATATATATATATATATATATATATATATATATATATATATCCATGATAGGGTGATAAACTGAAGTCCATAAATACTTCAGAATGTTATTTTATATGATATTTTATTTTAATATGAATTTTAAATGAATAATCATCAACCTAAAAAGGCCGGGGTTATTTTGAAATTCAATACCGTTACATTATCTTCAGGATCGGATGGGATGTGATATGATGAAGATGTTGCATAACAGAAACTTTCTAAATTCGTTGAAAGCTAATAAAATTAATTTCATCACATTCGTATTAAAAACATTATTAGGTAGGAAGGAGAGCATAAACGCACTCTTTGTAGACCACTGATTTTTGGTCACTCTGAAAGACAAAAGAGTAAGAAAGAGTCATCCACCATAATTTATATCAATTACGCCCGAAGTTTGAGAGTCGTCATCGTCACGTAAAATGCCTCCTGCACTCACGTCTGAGCGATTGCTTTGTCTCATAAGCGACGTCTCCCTCACTGGCGATGAGATCGTGCTTGGCTAAATCACGAGCAGACACATGTGTCATACACCCTTTATTGAAAGCTTCGAGCAGGGAAGTTGGAAGCGCTTATGTGGGAATCAGTGGTAGGAGAAGCTCTTTGGAGGAACTTTGGAAACCGACTAAACTCTTCTGGAGGGCGGCTTACGCCGAAGTTTCCGCAGGCACCGAGTGAATTAATGTTAATGTAAATGGTGAATGTGTGTCCGTGATTTAGTGCGGAGAAACGTCCGACGGTAGCCGAAGGGGTTTTTGGGTAAAACGCATTACGTATGCAAGGGACGGAAGAAGTTCTCCACTGCGACAGCTACCACTCTTTTATCTCAAGAACATTCTTGATTTCTCAGAGCGATGAAACTGATACTACAGGGACTACCTTAAGCGATATTTTTGCAAGATTTCACGGGAATCCACAGCAGAGGAAAAATAATAAAACAAACGTTATTATATACTCTATGTAGCTCGATTCAATTTGTTTAAAAGGTAAGAGATTAAATCATGGTACATAGAAACAGAAGACTTAGGATAATGCATTTTAATGAATTTCTCCTATTTGAATGAATTAACTCAATCAAACATTTTAAGAAAATCTGCTGATTATTTATACTATTATTGTTGCATAGTGCTGAAATAAATGTCACGTCTTGACGTGCTGGCATTCATTCAGATTTTTGGACGCACATAGAACGGGCAGATATTTTTTGCATTGGCCGCAACTCTTCCTTGAATGTTATGTTCACATTGAGTCACATTATCAAGCCAATAATCTTCGGATTTTGAACGATATTTAACGAAAATTTCAAATGTACTATGGAGAATTTAGAAAAAAAGATGAAGGGAAATGGAAGAATTAGTAACAAAAAATAAAAGATGTAAAAAATACATATTGAACTGAAATGGAATTATTGACTTTGTAATCCCACGCACTTTACAAAATAAATAAAGAAGGTCAAGAATTTAACTTCATTTCAACATGTTATGTAAATTCCATAAAGCTACGCCGGAAACAACAAATTTTTCGAGAATAACATGCCGTAGTCAGTGACTAGAAAAGCTCTTTTGACGGCACAAACCGAATGACGAACTTAATTTTCTGACGAAAAATATTTCTTCTTCATAAAGTGCCCATTCAAAATATTTCCTACGATATTTTTTTCTCAAGCTGGAAAGCTTAATCCTGGTTGGAAGCTATTCATGATTGTTCGTTTTATTTCTAGTCACATATATAACAAAATAAAAAGTTAGACGCAAGCGCGATATTAAGTCTCTATTTTTTGTTCAATAAAGTCTTATCCGATTCCAATAAAAAGTTCCTGAATAAAACTATCCCCATTTTTTAGGACACATGGGAAATCGTATCGGGCCGAAATGAATATAAAGTGTCTTTGTACTGTTTTCATTTTCAGAAAGTACTTATTCCACTTTTTTTCCCCATGCAATAGTCAAGTCGTTAAAAAAGAGGAAGGCGGGATTTCGTACCGGAAACTTTACGGCGGTTGAATAAAATTATTCAATGTCATGTTGTTTTCGGATTGTCCCATAAAATATGGAGGTAATGCGAGGCAGAAATGGGCTCGCTTGAGAATGTATCAAAAGGGTAATAGAGTTTGAGCATGTCTTGAATGTTTTAAAGATAAAATTGAAGGGCACATTCATAATGTGAGCCGGGTTTATGATGTAACAATAAATATATGGAAAAATTAGGAAATTAATACCACAGAGGCAAAAGTGAGTGAGGTAGGAGAACAAAGGAAAAATAAGTTAATTTTTTACTGTAAGTTTCATCCGACGCTAGCCAAATATTTTACGCTAGTGTGTATAGATATATATATATATATATATATATATATATATATATATATATATATATATATATATATATATTGTTCTTTGTGTGTTCCTATCCCTTTTCCTTATATCTGTTTCTATATAAATGAGGATATATATATATCCAAATATTTACGCATAAATACGAAAAGCAGAAGAAATTCTCCTAAAAGGTTTGAGCATTTAAAAACTGGCATACTACCTTGATCAAAAATTTCCCGGAATTTATTCAGAAAATTAAAAATACAAGTTTATTCATCTAAATCTATATTGTCCCCTTCAAAGTAATCCCCATCGACTGCAACACACTTATGCCAGCGCTTGATCCAATCCTCGAAACATTTTTTATATTCGGTTTTCGGTATGTCCATCAGTGCTTCCTGCGATTTTTCCATTACTTCCTCTCGGCTGCTAAAACGCGTTCCCCGTAATGGTTTTTTAACTCGATTGAACAGAAAGAAGTCACAGGGAGCCAAATCAGGTGAATTCGGTGGCTGTTGGATGGTATTTGTTGCATTTTTCGTCAAAAAATTACGAATAATGATAGCACTGTGCGACGGTGGTGCAAAATCCACGAGTTTTCTGCCCACATTTCTGGTCTCTTTCGGCGAATTGCTTCACGCAAACGTCTCATAACGCCCAAATAATACTCTTTGTTTACTGTCTGGCCTTCTGGCAAAAACTCATGATGCACTACACCGTTGTAATCCATGAAAACCGTCAGCATTGCCTTCTTTTTTGACTGAAAACGACGTGGTTTTTTTGGTCTCGGCTCATTTGGTGAACGCCATTCACTTGCCTGATGTCTGGATTGCGTGTCGTACTCATAAACCCGTCTCGTCTCCAGTAATGATCCTTTTGATGAATGTGGGATCGGATTCAGCCTCGCAAATCATGTCTTTTGCGACGTCAACACGGTCTCTTTTTTGCATGAAATTGAGGTCTTTTGGCTCTGCTACACGACGGAAACCCAAATCATTAACCACAATGTCTTGGGCGGATCCATAGGCAATGTTCAAGTCCTCCGCTATTTCTCTGATGGTTAATTTGCGGTTATTGACCAACATTTCTTTTACTTTATCAATTTTTTCACCGACTTTCGATGTCGATGGTCTGCCACTGCGTTCATCATCTTCGATTGACTCACGACCACTTCTGAACCGCTCGTGCCACTGGTAAACGACCGTTTTTTTTAGAGAATCGTTGCCGAAACACTTTTCCAACATTTCCAACGTCCGTGCGCCACTAAATCCGTTTTTTACGCAAAATTTAATACAAGTTCGTTGTTGCAAATTTAAATCCATTTCTGCAATTGTAAAAAATCGCCATCACACACAGAGATAGATGTACTCTTGGCTACGTAACTTTTGCAAATGTCAAGTTATGACACTAAGATTTAAAGGGAATATCAACAACAGATGTACCAATTTAACAAAAAAAAACAGAACTCAAATCGGAACGATGGGAGCGCCACACGGTGGTTATTCCGGGAACTTTTTGATCAAGGTAGTATTTAATATTTATTTTGAAGAATGACTATTTATGTGGTTGCAACCTCAAAGGTCCCTTTACTGCTATGGACATTCATTAAACTTATTTTAGGTGCTTACACAAATTACTATATGGAGATACGAAAGTTACGACGGCAAATAATGATTATTTCCTTCGCTCTGAAAACATTTAAATACAAAGTAGCCACACATTAGCTGTAATAAGAACCTCTTCAAGCCAACGCTAGCGATAAAAACGAATATCGCCAGAAATTAAGTTTTTTTAAATTTCATATATTTTCGGCATTTATTTCGGTAATATTTACTGCTATATGCCTACTGTTTACTGAAAATAATAATTCAAACAACGAAGTGGTTCATGATTGAACATCAGATTGTTCTTTCTATGCTAACAGAGACCCTGTAATCTCTCTCAAAAGTGTTACACCAAATATTTATTTAAGAAAATTATATATCATTCGATAATAGTACGTATGCTTCTGTATTCAAAGGTACCGAAGAAGAGATTGTGATAATGAATGGGAGCGAGCAGTCCTTCAGCGACTTCAGTGTCCGCCCTCTTCATCCTAGAATGTATGTACGGCAACGCGCACTGCAACCCTTCGGTCAACCATTCCCCACCCCAAATACTGCTTCCTAATTTTCAACTCCTTCCCAAAATTCCCCTCGCATCCCGGCATCGAAGTAAACCTCTTCGGCCCCGGTGCCATAAAGGCGAGATCGCTTGATTTAACGAGGGAGGGAGGTCAGGGTATGTCCACTGGTAAGCTATGCCGCGGCCCCATATCGCTCGCCGCCGTACAGATGCAATACGGAAGATAACGGGTGACAAACAGTGCGGAATAATGTCCGCGCGACCAGGCGTTCGGGATTTCGGACGAAGGCGGTGGGGAAGGGGGGGGGGGTGGTTGAGGGGTCGGGTTGGGGGGAGGTGAGGGATGAAAGAAGGGCGGGGTCGATTGGGTGGAAGGGAACTGCCGCCTCTCGGACCCCTATATATCCCTTTATCTTGTCCCTTTTACTCCCCGATCCTCCAACCCAACCCACACCCCTCTTTCCCCCTTCGCCCTTCCCCCGAGCTAACCCGTCCCCTCCAACCCCCCACCGCCTTATGGATTCCCCGTTATAGATACGGATTTGTTATGCGCCAAATGGAGTCGTGTGCGAAGTCTGGGGTATTTTCCAAGAGGACTCATCTGAATTATTTACATTGACCCCGCTACATGGGTTAAGATATGACGATGGGGTGTGGGGAGGGACAAATATCAGGATCTCGAGAAAATACATAATTTCGGGGAGGGACTGAATAATTAATATTTCGATTTCCATTAGTGTTCATCATCTTAAGTGCTCTCCGTATATATTCCACATACTTTGTGGCGCACTTGTGCGTAAAAGTTATTTTGATTTAAGAAAAAAGAATAAAAAGGGTTCGAAGGGTTCACCAACTTTATTGCTTGCACCTTGAGATGGTAAACAATAACTTATCATATTTCTTGTGAATGCAAATAAAACTTAAAAAACTCAATGAGTTAAGAATAATTGTGCATGTATTGGCATTCAAAAAGGTTCACATTGATTTTATAGCATAGATCTCTTGACGTGGCATTGTGTAAGGCGTCTAGAAAGCATCAAAGAGTTAACAGGAAAACCAATTCTATATATATATATATATATATATATATATATATATATATATTATATATTATATATATATATATAATTCTATATATATATGTATATAATTCTATATATATAGTATATATATATATATATATATATATATATATATATATATATATATATATATATATATATTATATATTATATATATATATATAATTCTATATATATATGTATATAATTCTATATATATAGTATATATATATATATATATATATATATATATAATATATATATGTATATAATTCTATATGTATATAATTCTATATATATATACATAATTTAACCTTGGTTGCAATTTTCGCGGCAAAGTACTATCCGAGAAGTTTATTTTACTGACTCTCGACATTTACTATTCATATGAATAAAACCTAATCATACGCTTAGCAACTCCTATAACATTACTTGACGTCAGCAGTGTGGAATCTCGTACATATTTTTCCTGGATGCATGCATTTCGTGACTTGTGCTAGAATCAACATAGATAAATGGAATCTTAGCCAATTAATGGATAGGGTGCAGACAATAGGAGAGAATTTACTTCTGTCACGTGGCACATTGTAATAAAAATTTAAAATGAAAATACGTTTATTGCTGAAATCGGGGGAACGTCTCAATAGCCGCTTTGGATCGTTAGATGAGACCAACTTGAGAAGTTAGGGGTGACTATCTACCGGAAGAAAAGATTGCATAAAAATTTTTCCCAAACACCTAGTTAGCGGTCAAAATAGAAAATATTAGAAAATTATCCACAAAATACGCACTCGAAGGCTTAATTATTACTTTAATATAACCAAGGTAAAATCTACGATTAAACCACATATTGTCTCACGATATCTTGTGCCGACACACCCCTTGTCATATGGTCATGTATGCTGACTTGTGTGTTATGCATGGATGTCGCTCTCCTGCATTGGATGGGCTAAGCGCTCCCATCTTAAAGGGACAAAGGAAGCTGTGGAGGATGTTGAGGGGTAGGTGGGAGGTCGTCGAAGTGGTTGTAGGGGTGAGGGACAGGGCAAGGGATGAGGGAGGTGCCGGAGCGTGTCTTCAGTGCGTGTTCCACCGGATAACACGCAGGGGCCGTGATCGATGCGCGTTGCACTTTGAACCGATGTCGCACCGCGCAGTTTAATTGAAAGTGAGCTCCCGGACGCAATTGGTACTGTTCGCCACGGAGACAAGGCTTCCAGGGCGATGCGCGTTCACGGGTCCTGTTGTCTCAGAGGTAGAGGAAATTAAGGGGGAGGAGTTGATGATAGATGGAGGAGTTCCTATGGGTATGGGAAGGCATTCGAGGAAATTTCATGACTTAGCGGGGAGTATAAAATTTAGCTGCAAGATCCATATGTCAACAGATACGACACTATGCATACACAGTGATTCTTTTATTATTTTTCCCCCCGCAACAAGTTAGAACGAAATCTTCATTTATAGAATACACGTATTTTTATCAGACTCCATATTTTTTTGAGAAATTTTTTCGTGTTTCTGATTAATGTTCACCTAATATGAGCACATAATGATTACCCGTGAGCGTGGTCGCATAAAATTATCTTTAATTAATTACCGTTGGAACCATTCATTGGAAGAGTGTTTCATAAACAGATGCATTAAAATCATTCCTATTTTTCTTCTATCTCTCAGTTTACTAATGTAATATTACTGATCAATGGAAATTTTATCTCTGAAAATACGTGAACGAGGAAGTGACATTCCTAAAGTGCGGTAAGTTTATTTCCACTGAAATATCTAGATATGAATCCCCCGATTGGTCTTTGGGAGGAAAACCAACATTCGTCAAATGAAATGAACAAGTTTAAATGAAAAAACGGAATCAATATGGAACTACTCAACTCGGAAATTAACTCAATATGTAACGGTATTAGTCGAAATATCATTCTACTCGGGGAAATTATGCGATAAATGGAGTGAATGGCAAGAGGAAAATTCAAAACAATTATCGAATTCATCATAACATGTTTGGTTCACCATTTATTGAAGAGTAGACCAAATATATGAACAAGGAATGTTGCTTCACTGCCTGGCGACAGGAGTTAATATGACCTTCCTTCATGTATTTATGAATGCATTCACATTTATATGCATATCGAAGAAAACAAATGAGGAAGTACTTGGTATGGTGGGCGAAGAGAGGGGTTTGTTGGGAGAAACCCTATGGAGGCAGGAAAAGTGGATGAAGGGGGTATTGACCGGCAGTGGGATTTTGAAGACTGTATTAGAGGGGAGAATGTTAGGCAAACGAGGAAAGGGAAGGAACAGGATAGGGATGTTAGACGGGATGAAGGGAGGAAGAAAGTACTCAGAGATGTAGATGGGTCTGAGGTAGAGTAGGATACTGGATTTTATGTTTTGTTAGGAAGTACAAAATATGTATCTAGTAGCTGTATCCATCCAAAACCAACCTTAACCGGTAGATTACCTAATATATATATATATATATATATATATATATATATATATATATATATATATATGTATATATATATATATATACTCATATATATATATATATATATATATACTCATATATATATCTATATACATATATATATATATATATACTCATATATATATATATATATATATATATATATATACTCATATATATATCTATATACATATATATATATATATATATATATATATATATATATATATATATATATATATATATATATATATACTCATATATATATATATATATATATATATATGAGTATGTGTGAGTGCATATATTCATACCTATATGTATATTGCGTAGTACCAATAGCATAACGTATACCGTTTTCATGCAGGATTTGGGATGGTAACACTGTCAGAAGATAAAATTTGGAACCCGACACTACAATATACTTCTTTAATAGAGCATACATTTTACCTAGATGAATTCCATTGAAAACCCTTTTCCTTTTACTAGAACTACCTTGGTTGTCTATCATCCTTTTGTTGTTAGTTATCCCTAGATATGCTAACTATCCCTCGTTATCCGCTGCATCACTGCCTCCAGTATACCATCGCCAGTCAAAATGTTCACCATCTACCTTTCCTGCCTTCTTCTCCCGTAACAATGCCTAGTAGTTCTTATTTGATTTTCTATTCATCCATTCTACCTTTCCTATCCTCCTCCACACCCACATTCCAAAAGTTTCCAACCAACGCCTACCGCCTTGCTTCAGTGACCATTTATCTGAGACGTAAAAAAAACCACGAATTATACCGAATTTTTTGCAACATTTTTCTTAATCTCTTCACTCAACATCCATATAATCAATTCAGTCCTTAATGTGAAAGATACTCGCAGAAATGAAATACTCTTATTTAAACAACAGCTCAATGGTTCATTTCTAAATTTATTGGCCTGAGGGTCTGATTACCTGTTACATCTCTCATATAACTATAACACGTGCAGTCGTATCATTACTTTAAGCCCCGTAAAATAGAAATAAGCTTCATCGTTGAATGCGAATCTTAGAATCCCGGAAACGAGGATATACAGGAATATCCTCCCCTCCCACTAGAATAGTGAACTTTTTTACAGTTCGCCGAAAGAAATCCATCGCAATTCCTCCATCGTGAATTTTCCTGCGACGAATTGTGAACGTTTTGATACTAATCCCCGACTCGGTTATCCCCAACCAAAACGTGCCTTGCGCGACTCGCGCACGTGAGAACTTGTCCAGGAAGCTAAAGGATGAAGCACCGAGAACGGGGTGTGGAAGGAATGAAGGAGCATGCCTCCCACCCCGCAGTGTTTCTGCCATTTACAAAGGAGGAGTGAGTCCAAAAGGCGCAATTTAATTCCTGGGACAATGGCAAAATTCCTCCCGTCTACGCTGCCGCCACCACCTTCCCTTGACCTTCTCCCCTATCATCACTTTTACCCCAACCTCCAACCTCGGTTCTTCTTCCCCACACTGCTTCCCCCCACCACGTCCTCAGCTCCCCTTCCCACAACCTTATCCAGCCCCCCGCCTCGCGCCCCCCCTCTCTTTTCACAATCAATCACACCGGCGCCGCCCGCTGTTATCTCCCTTCCGCCCGCATTCTCGTCTTCCTGGCGAGTCCGAGGGCAGACAATTGCAGCGGACGGGCGGTGGATGGCAGCGGGGGAGTGGGGCGGGAAGGGAGTGTTCAATCGACGCGATCCCTTTTTGACGAGCGGGCGAAAGGAGAGAAGTGGACGGCAGTGGGAGAGGGAGGCAGGGAGGAGATGGGGAGGGGGAGGAGAGAAAGAGAGAGAAAATGAGAGGGGAGATTGAAGGCCGTGGAATTGAAGGAGTCGGGAAAAACATGATGAAAGACGAGCAAATTCAAAGCGGGGGGAGAGAAAGTGGGGGCAGTGAGTGCATCCGCGGTGGGGTTAGAGAAAGAGAGAGGGTTGGAGCGTCGACGGAGGCCAGGGCGAAAGAGTTATACGATGGAAAAGGTTTTCAGAGTTAAATATGAGATTTGAACAAACAAGAAAGGGGCGCAACACTGTCAAAATACAGAAAGCACTCTCGGAACAGCTATAAGGAGAACACTCTTTCCCTTTCAACCCGGCTGTAATATGAGCGTCGTCTTATATACAAAACGCGCCGTGAAACCCCGACAGTGAAGAAGATAAATATCGGGCTCCTGTGATAACTTTTGAATGCATTAAATGCGTAGCATTAGTTCCGTGAGGGTTGCTCCTCTGGTTGACTGTGAAAGAACTTCAAGAGGCAGCAATCGACCGCTCGCAGTCGTTAGGAATATAAATACATTGCTCTTTTGTTTACGAAATTATGCGTCGAAATCTTTTTCGAAATAAAAAAAATGGAAAGAAATAGTCGACAGGGATACAAAAAAAGAATGATGGCTCAATATGAATACGGAAAATATAAACTGGTATAAAATGAAAGCCACATGTTTTTATGCTTTTCCACTGCCGTCCCCATTTGAGAAAATATCCCAAAAATTGGATTCTAGTGGAATATTCCCTGAAATTAAGTTCACGAATTGAGTGTATGGGGCATGAAATATATACGTTCAGTCCAGGGAGACAAAATTTTAGGTGCAAGCAGGTATCGACGAAGCATTTTTCTTCAAGGTAGTCTACATGGTAATAACCTCACACACTCTCGGCCGGATCAATTACAGAAGAGAATTATTTAACTTATTCGCTCTAATGTTCACGTTTCCTTGACTTATGTAGTATGATTGATCATAATCAAACCAATATGAAACACGCGGAATAAATGAGAATTAAACTTATTTTTCATCCACCCTACCTTAAATAGCATTGCACAACATTAAATTTACAAATCGCATATTCATTCAATAAATTAATAAATGGTTATAGCCCTCCATACCGGTCTCCCATATGCATATGAAGTGGTTAAGGAGCTGTATGAAAAAGTAGGAGTAAACATAGGGGAACACTTAGAACTAGCCTTGAAAACATCTTTACAAGATACAGTAAAATAAGGCAGATTGTTTCCGAATAATTCTCTGCGTATTGATTTGGGTTACTCTGTCAAAAGACTTTCATTGCTGAATTCACATCCTAAGCGCTCACTGCTCCTGATATGTTTTAACTCGTTTGGGGGTCATTCCTTGATTTATTGCTGGAAAAAATAGCAATTAAATCAGAGAAATGTCGTCATTAAAATATAGAGTACACTTGATGAAATCGAGTCTTCATTGAGCGAAAATGTGAAAGGTGGGATGGATGGATAATGGATAAGAATAGAAAGTCCGGGAGAGATAGAGAGGAATGGATAAATATAACGGGAAGAAGCCAATGAATGAAACTATTCATTACAGAAAAAGGTGAAACGGAAAACTCAAGGGCTGAAAAGTAAGTGGTTCATTGTTTCGTCGAAAGTACATTCATTTTCGAAACGGGGAAAGGATATACATATTCCATTTTCATTTTAAGTAGAACAATGTGCTCTCAAAATTGCTGGATGCAATTATTATTTTCATTCCAAACCACGTCATGCCTCACGGAATGAGAAACCATTTATGGATAAGTATCATAGGAGATTGAACAAAATTACGAAACAAATGTGGTGGCTTTGTAATGATAATCCATGGCCGCGGATAGTAATCGTGATGCTCACTATTCATACAAATCTCGAGAATTTTTGCACTGCAGAGTTTTAGCGACAAATAATATCCATCCTTAGTGAATAGGAAGTGAAGTTATATCGTGGACATTTACCCTAAGCGTACATATAGCGCAGCATGACGGAAATGGAACACCAGAATTGAAGAGGAGAATAAAAAATATTTCTATAAAGCAGTCGTTCGGAGTAAGCTTCGGTAAAAATATTGACTCATCATAATGGCACGGAAATAAAGATTGTATGAACTAATATGGTTCCAGGATTTAAAAACTAGACGTACCATGTAAATTGTCAAAATTGATAGCAATAAAACTATAAATTAAAACAGCATTGGGGCAATGCTTCGTTCGTATGAATACAAAGTAAAAAATAGAGTACAAGCATATAACAGTAAATAAATGAAGTTACGAGGAAAAAGATTAAAACTAACGAAAACATATTAGACCCAAAAGAAACAAGCAATAGCTTTTTCCCATGGGGGAAAAAAATCTCATACCAGCTGAGTTCTCATACCTAGTTCGTACTTATGAGCTTCGGCAAACATCTTTCCGAAATCGTTACAAACTGGAAGGGAGACGAGATTTGCTCACCAAAACCTAATAATCAGGGGATAGCCAATATTTGATGGAAGGATACACCCAACATAGGGGCTACTCCATGCCTTTCTAAACCATTGGCGCTAAATGCTTATTAATAAAATTAAAAAAAACTGTACAATGCTAAACATGGGTCGGAAATTTCCCATTCAAATGATTAGTATGTTTTCAATGAATAGTTCTCTGTATTTTTCCAACATCCAATGCACGCCAGTCATATTTGCATAATCATAAAACCTCTACTATAGTTTACAAATTTCTGTCATTCTTTTGAAACTGTTTATACATTCCTCAACGACTACACCATTCATTGAATAAACGATGTGTTCACACGTATTCTTTCCCCTGCTGATTTCAAATACCGATCACACGATTAGCTCCATTAGATAGAAAAGAAAAAACATTGGATGATCTCTGAATCTCTTTCACCACGGATGTCATAATATTCCTTTCTCGCGCCAACCGTCAAGGTAATGTAACCATTAAGCACTCTTACAACGTCCTGAAAGTATTCCTGAATGGGATAGCTTATCAAAGGATTCTAATTAATTACATACAAAGGACAAGAATTATCACCATAGGAAATCCATATATCACATTTGTGACGTTGACTATCTCTTGGCTTAAGTCCTGCAGTCAGTTTATCTAATCTCTGGGTCTTGAAAGCCATTACGACCACCGCTTAACGATCAGAGTATTACCTATTGATCTGCAATAAACACTGAACATGTGGCAACTTAGGATTAATAAAATTAGCCTTTGAGCGAAAACTATGTATAGAATTACCAAGGTAGGTAAAATATTCAATACATACCCTGTAAGCTACATGATATGAAAATGACATTAGATATTTGAATATAAGTAGAAGATTCAACGAGAATAAATTTTAAAGAGTACAGAAAGTAGAAAAAAAAGTTCGATGTGAACGCTATCGGCAACATTAGTTAAAATCATTGAATTATTTTGACTATTAAGTATTTAATTTATCGTACACCTGTGAAAAAGAGTGATAAAATATCCGAAAAGGTAAGTCAGACGAAAAGGAAAGCTATAATGGTGCTGAAGAAAGACAAAATTCAATATTTCAGATCTGAGTTTAAACATATTCATTTGATTCCAAATCAATTACTTTCTCAAATATGGTAAAAGGTAAATGAATTAGTATGAATAATACTGTAAACCTTAGGAGTATGTAAAGATTCAAATATTAAGAGGATTGCTTTCAGCCGAGTATACAATATTCAGGATCTTAAAAAGTGTGAATAATTTGTTTTATTTTGAATATGAATTATAACAAAAAGAATTACATAAGTTTTTTCATCAATACAAAATCATTTGGAATAATTATTTTGCGTAAAATATTCACATACCTAATTTATGAACTAAATGCCTATGAAATAAAAAGCTATCAGTAAAAAATGTAATAAATAAATAATAATATTCAGTTTTAAGGAGAAAAATAAATAAATGGAAAACATCAAACATAACCTTTAAACACTTACTACTTGGAGGATTGAATACGCGGTTTAAGATAAAATATAACAAAATCGTTGTACCACTCAGTCCTTGAGAAATCTTTGAGCCTGGAGCAAAAAATGAGTAGCCAAAAGCAAATGAAACTTCGTGGGTTAACCATTAATTGGGTATAAAAATACATTAATCATTTAAATGTTTGTGGAAGTTAATATTTGAAAACCCATTTTTTTCGGTTGAAAGAACGTGGTGATACATCCAGGATGATAATAATGAAAGATGATAAAATATTTAGAAGCAAATTTAAATGGTTTTCTTCACAAGTATTTTTCCGTCGGCTACCTACAATTATTTATTCCAATGTGTAGCATATTATCATAAGCATTTTGCCTAATCCAAATTTTACGCCCCACGCGTGCTGATGTTCATTTATTTTCGGAGATAAAGCACATGGACACGTTGGAATTAATAGGTACTCCGCAAGAGTTGTGCACGAGCCTAAAACGTACTTAAAAGCCGTACATCTATGTTTTCCACGATACAGCACGCGAGAATAATGCGCGACTTACGCGGGTAAATGTGGTCGGGGAAAAAAACCGCCAGAGCAG
Organism: Hetaerina americana; assembly: GCF_022747635.1. NCBI lineage: Eukaryota > Metazoa > Arthropoda > Insecta > Odonata > Calopterygidae > Hetaerina > Hetaerina americana. Next base: position 54,867,889 of record NW_027286070.1, read on the forward strand.
CACAAACATGACTCCTCAAACAAAAACGAGGAGAAAGTTATTTTTTTTAGATCGGTGGCGTGTGTGAGAGTACCCAAAAACGCTGGTGTGCATAAATTCACGAAAGCAAGCGACTTTCGTTGATACACTCGGAGGGAATGTAACGGGAAACCTCACTGAAAATTCTTTATCCTCGAAGGAAAATACTGGAAAAGCAGGGCGGACTAAATGAAAGAATTGAAAATGACGAAATAAATTTTTTTGGTCATTTGAAAGGAATATTCACCGCTAAACGAGATAATTTTTTTCGGTAATTCTTTAGAAAATAAAATTTATTGTTTATGCTTTCATGCAGTTAACCTGTATTATTCCTTTAATTAAAGTTAAAAAAGCGAGTTTACTTTATCGGATTCCACCTCGAAGCAATAGGTACATAATGGATAACTAATACTTTGTCCCAAAAACACAAAGAAACTATAATCTAGGCGAATGTATTCGTTTAAGTAATTGACATTCTACACCTTTGGAAGAAAATTAAGAATCCTGACAACTCTTACTCATGCTCAGCGAGCTATTCTTCTTGAAGAGAAAAGCTCAAATTCAGCCAAACCCTGATTTGACTTCGCACGGATCCACAAAGCTCCCTTTCACTTCCCAAACCCGAAATGACGCCCATGCAGCTTTAATACCTCCCTAAACTCAAAAGTAAAACGTTCGGAACACGCCATGGTGTCCATGCGAGGCGAAAATTCATTCTCTGAGTGGTTAAACGGGACGGAGAGGACAACGACGTGTTCTGCGAAGACGATAAAAGGATAAGAAATTTGTGTTTTTTTCGAGTATACACAAACGCCGTGATATCGGTGAGATTGTCCCAACACAAATCGGCGAGAAGCCATATGGGGGAGGAAGAGGGTGGGAGGGAGGGAATCGAGAGACGGAAAGAGAGAGAGAGAGGATGGCGAGAGGCGACCCCTTCCAAATAGATTGCCGAGCGGAGGGCCTATCGCTCGCATTCATCTCGAGGAGCAGGTCAAAAGGAGTACGAGAGCAGGAGGCCGGAGACTGGGGATCCGAGGACAGGTAGAAGAGCGCCAGGGAGTGAGAGGAGGTGGTAGCCGATGGGCAGAGGAGTGGGAGGGGCGAGGCAGAATGGGAAAGGGTGGTCTCGGGGCAATAAGAAGGAAAAGACTAGGAAGGAGGGTGGAAATGGCCCAATATAGACGGCTGACGTCACGAGGGAGGATGAGGAGGATACCTGCCAGGTTCCCTCCATGCCTCCTCTATCCCCTTCCCCCAACAACCAAACTCCTCCCACGCCTCTCTCCCCCAGGCCGGCCGGCCGACGACTCTACCCACGCCCCGCGGTGTGGGCGGAGAGTGGGGAGGGATGGATCGTTTCTGTGGGAATTGTTAGCGTTTCAGCCGGACGCTATCAACGTTATATTTCAAACCTCATCGCCATGCCATTCTCAGTGTCGGGAAATTCCCCAAGCCAGAAACGTTAACGCGCCAAGCCATTGTTCCGGAGGAGGCGAAAAGAATGCGAGATCAATGAGCATATTTCTTTGTCGATCAAATACAACATAATCGCAATTTATTCACTTCCTCCATTCTTCCAATTATTATCCACCATCTTCCTTTGATATCCTCTCGCCAACACTGTGTTGTCAGGCTTTTGTTCTTTACAAGCGAATTTCCTATCTTTCCCCCCAAATTGTTGGGAACCAAAAATAACCAAAAAATCAATCCTATATGCCTGACGAAAGCTGATGTAGAAGTCTATTGATGTAAATATAACATCTTTTATAGCTTGGAGAACTCAAGAGTAAGATTAAACATGATACCCAAGCTATTATTTCTTCAAAAAAACTAATCGCGCCAAAGGAACCGGAGGCGAGTGATTTAATTTGATAGCATAAGCTATACGAAGTCAAAATTGATTATTTATATCGTAAGCCACCCACGGCTTCGAGGGAATATGAAATTCGTTCTCAACCTTCACGGAAGGAATCAACGCTGTCTTCCTCACACACACACACACACACACACACTAACAAAAACACACACACACACACACTAACGCACACACATTTGCACCCTCGATGTATATGCAGCTCGCTCTTCACGCCAGCGATGAGGTTTGCCTATATACCGCAGAGTTAGCCGGAGTGAGGCTAACTTCGGAGACAGCGCTTGGCAAACAATAATATAATGGTGTCCTAGATTACGGAGAACTTTAAATAACAACACCACTAAATTCGGAAACATGAGAATTAACTCTAATACCTCGACTCCTTTCTCGTTCATTAATAATGGCGGAGATATTTATTTGCACTTGCTTGGATAATGCATTAAAAGATGAAAAATGTTTAAAGAGAGCTTTAGAAGTTTTAAAGAACATGACGTGGGGGAGTTTTAAATATTGATACTGACCTGAAAATATGCGTATGTGTATGTTGAGACCATTCAAAACTTCCGAAACTTCATACTACTTTAGATACAACTTAAGATTTACCCAGAGGATGCAGTAAATCCTTCAAACAACGCTCCGGGAATGACCTTTTATGAAGGTAATTCCATTCCTCCATTAGATGACGATGGCTTGAAATGAAATTCCTCACGTGCGTAACAAGAGAAACTGATAACTCAGGGATCAGGAGAAGAGATGAAACATGAAGTGAGCGAATGAACGTTTTTGAGGTCGAATGTTTCTTAAACTTCGGATGAATCTTGAAAATAAAACTAAATCGCACAATCCGCAGTTAGTTTTACACAATTCCTTCATTCAGACGTACACATTTAGTAGAATCACGTTTGGTACGCAGGGAGAATTTAGTAGTGGATATTGGAATGGGATCATAGCGAAGAGAGCTTCACTGGAAGTTAGGAGGCGGAAAGGGGGCAATAATTGGAAAAGGCAGAATTTCTCGTGGAGAGGGCAAAGATGGCTAAAGGAAGGCACCGAAGGGATAATTGCCGAGGTAGACTCGTAGAAATAGCTTTAATTGGCAAAATTATGACAATGGGATCTCATGCAATTTAATCATATTAGCGCAGATAATAACACGTAATTACACGAATTACCTCCTCTGAGAACACAGAAAAATTATTTCTTCCTAGAATTTGGAATATAATTAGGCAGTCACTACGACGCGACTATTGGAAATATACTTGGCAAAAAAATTAGCTTCCTCGACGTGGAACATGAATTCTTGGCAGTTTTCAAAGGTTTACTTGTTTTTAACTTAACATACATTTGAACAAACTGATTAGTAACCGCAATGAAGGCCAGACAAATAAAAGCGGTATCAAGGAAGTAAATGATTAGATTATTTATTACAAAATTAACGTATATGACCATTAATACTTTGATGACATTTTTGGAAATCTCAAAAAGTCAATATCAAGTACTTGATTAAAGGAAAATATTTTGAAAAATAATTTTAAACCGCTTAAATTAGAGATTGTAAATTAATTTTACCCAAAACTAAGTTTCAATTAAAACAGTATTTTTTGGAGAATAATAAATATTTAACTACGTTATCTGCCAACAATTTGTAAATCTAGCTAATTTAGCAGAATATTTTTGCAATAATTATTATACCGTGTAATACTACTTAATTGCTTTAACTTTAATCTGTGATCTACAGTCTAGAGAAATTATAAAGTCCAAATTCTTATGAACAAAGAATGAAATTATTAAAAGGGTAAAGTACATGTGTGGCGTTAAAGATTAATTCAATGAGAGATTTGATTTTATAATTAATAAAAACAAGAATACCGGTAGAATGTAGAGAAACAATTTTATTAAATATTAAATTGGATGTAAATTTTACAAAGAAAATAACTATGATGAAAATGAAGACAATGGAGAACTTGCAATTACGTGATTCCTAGTTTAACTTTGAATGTTAGAAAAGCATATGAATCGAAAAATGAATAAATGATAAAGGGATCTGGCTAAGGCTCATTTATAGTATTGTTAGGGGTGATAGTAAAAATCCATCGTTCCGTAACTTCGTTGGAGGAGGAATAACTGGAGTAAGACAAGTGGTGTGAGGAGAAAATTGGGATCCACCGTATTGTTTATTGAAAAGGATAAAATTAATTGTTAAAGGAGGAATAATCGAATTTAACTTCATTAAGCATCCTTCTGGTTAGTAAAAAATTCTAGATTTGAACAATAAATTACGACGGATTAATTTGCATTTAAAGCGGAGATCTTATCCCAATTCTTGCATTAGATTGAAAGGTGTGACCATATTGATGAGAGATATTCAATATTCTATACTTGAATATTTTGTAAAACAACCTAATTAACCCCCTAACTAACCCAATAAGCACACTAATTTCACAAGTTTAAAAAAAATTGGAGCACCTTAAATGTAACCTCAGACTTAAAACATACTGATTTCACAGTAAAAGGTTAAAGAAAAAGCCTAGTTTATAAAATGTAAATCAAAGACATTATTCAAATGAAATTTTTTTTACAGGATAACGAAATAGTGTGGTAAGGAATAAAGTCACATGGTCGTGGAAAAGATAGGGTAGGGATAATGTCGACAAGTAAGAGACGGGGAACGAGAGAGAAGACACAAGGAATAAAGACACACGGGTAAAAGGTTTGGGATAGAGGGAGGGAGATGACGATGAAAGAAGTTGGTAAGAGATTAAAACGAGGATGGAAGAACAGCAAAAGGGAGGAAGATGATTCGAAAAAGCTAGAGAAGGGATGGAAAAGAGAGAGAGAGAGAAAGAGAGAGACGGGCGAGAAAGGGACATGCATTATTGAAAGGGGGAATGAATGAGGTCGTTAAGGGCCGGTGAGGGTGCGGAGGTGGGTGGGGGAGTGAGTGAACTGGGTGGAGAAGAGGAAAGAGGGAAAAAGGAAAGGCGGGGGTAAGGTGGGGGGGGGATTGGAGTCGGAATGGGCTTGTTGATGGTTGTCGTTAAGCGGAAGGAGTGAGGGAGAGTGAGAGACAGGAGAAATGGAGAGAGGATGAGGGAGGGAGAGAGAGAGAGGTCAAGTTGGAAGAGATGAGGGATGTGTTGGGAAGTGAATGTTGCCCGAGATAAAACGGCATGAATTTATGAATAGGGAAAAGTAACCAGTACATCCTCGGACAAAGTTTCACCATACTCATAGGTCATTTTAAGCTTGAAAATGGTACTTGTATGGTCGGAATAATTTTTGGCCAACAATAACGAACTATTTGTTCCTCACACGCAATATGACATGGAGCTCCCGCGGTTATTTTTTTTAAGCATTCAGAGAGCTAGCGTTTACTTTGCGACCGAAATTACGAGCGGGTCCAAAGGACGCAATCAAAAATCATAAACGAATCGACTATGTCCAAGTTTTAACTAGAACCAGAGCATTTCGATATAACTGGCACTGTCATGGCGGATTACATGTACAGACGTGCCGGCAGATCATGTCCCGCATACTGCAATTGAACGTACTTGCAGACTCTGTTAGTGTTTTTGAATGCCTTATTCGGATCACAATGCAGAATGTTCCCCGGTGGAACGGCCCTTTGCAGTTTATTTCCAGAGCTGCGAGAAAAAAAGAGAAAATTTGCATCCCGCGACATTTTTCTACCGGCTTCCCGGAATAAACCTGGTCGGGACTAAAAACGAAGATAACGAAGAGGAACCACTGTTGAACGAGTAAAAAAAGGAGAAAACAATAAAACGAGCATCAACAGTGTGGCGAACAAGCCACAAAGGCAGAGTAAGCGATTTCAGAGAAAGAAAAGATAGGGTAAGGGAAAGGGAATGGAGATAAAAAAGAGGTAGGGAGAGCCATAAAGAAAGGAGAGAGGCTGGATAGAAAGTGCGTGAGGTAGGCAGAGGAAGTGAAAGAGAGAGACGGGGAGAACGGTGGAGGAGCGCTCATAGGGCAACGTGGGGGTGAAGGAGGAGATGGGGATGGGAGATGCCAAGTGAAACGGTTGCGGTTCTCTCCACCCAAGCCACGTCGAGAGGAGATAGCGGCATAAAGGAAGACATGAAGGCGCTTGCAGGGGCGGGGGGAGGGGATGAGAGTCCCGAAACGAGCGCCCTAATCTCTCCCCATCTCTTTCTCTACCCCATCTATCTCCCCTCTCCCTCTCACTCACTTTTCTCTGCCTTCCCCTTCCTTTCTTCACCCTCCCCATTTTCCCCCTTCCCTGCGGGGAAACGGGGGAGGGGGGAGGAGAGGGAAACGGGTGCTCTTCTTCCATGAGAGCTTCTCTCTGAGAGTGGGTAAACCACCTTCTGAGTTCAACCTCCTCTCCCCCACATCCATTCTCTGAAAGTCGAGCGGGGGACTTCTTTCCGCTCTTTCCTCTGGACTACATTTATTTTGTATGTTGTCGAATTCCAATGCTGTGCCATGCCCGTCATTTGGACCAGGGGGGGGGGAGGATTAAAGGTGAATTGTGACCCGACGGCCTCAATTTGGGCCGAATAAAGTCGTACCTCTGTCTGATTTTCCTAGCCTCTCTCCCCCCACAAAACGTCGTATCCCTTGTCCAATTTGAAAGCTGCTCCTCTGTGGTAAATCTTCTAAAGGAATAGAGCAGGTCACGTAAAGCAGGACTAAGTCTTTGCCATCTACCCACGACGAGCTTTTTTTATCATTTGTTAATTTGACTGCTACATTGTGCGATCATTTAAAATTTAAGCACATTACATGATAAATAATACCAAAAAGAGGCTCCCTCCATAAACAATAATGCCAACGCTGGTAATTTCAATTTATATTTCAAATATTAATGAACTTTAAGGGTCAAAATAAACACAAGTCTTAAGTGCATCCCTTTTCTAACTCTGGCAACTGTTGACACTTCATAAAATTTGATAAATTCTTTTACGAATAACGCCTTCGCCACAATGCATAATATTTCTATACGCTTCAGCTAGTCGTTTTGAATTGTAATTAAGTTAGTGTGTAACATGTAAGAGTATACTCGAAACATAATTGGGAATCACTCAACTAAGACCCCATTTGAGTGGAGCATATCCTGGGAATATACGAACAAGCCTGCCAGAAGTACGGATTTACTAGAAAAATATTGCAGAATGGTATAGTGTTAAAGATTGATGCTACCTTTTACTAGCTATGGCTCATTTTAATTATAATGGAAATACATTGATTCCTCGCGGGGCTTATTTATTTGCCTAATTAAATCATGCAAAGCAAATAGTGTCCGTGTTTGTAAAGTGTTATTGTAAACGCTATAGCGAATCTAAGAAATTAATAGAAAGCGGGTCTCTTGAGCAATGACGATGGAAACGAATTATCAACCGTATCTACCGTACAAGAGATTCCAATATAAATTTAGACTAGTGCACAACCATGAGATTTTCAATGTTATATTTCCCGCGTTACAGTATCATAAGAAGTAAAAATGACCGTATTAGGAGAAAAATATATTTTTTAATTAAAAGTAAACTAATATTGTCATTGTTTTACCTAAGACTATTTTCTGTTCTTATTGTCACTAAAATCTCGTATCTGATATGTAGAGAAGTGCTTTGCACTTAGATACCTCAATGCATATAGCTGTAGCTAACATCACCTCCATTATAAAATAGAGATTAAGGTGTGATGTGGTGGAATCGTTCCATAGTGACAGAAACAGAGAAAAAAAACTTGCAATTTTCAAATTTATAGTGGAAATTTCATGTGTTTTTATGCGTTTGTACTGTTGAGTAGAAAATTGCTAGTGTTTTTCTATTTAAATGTAATAACCTCCAATATTTGTAATTTCGTTGCATTTCTATTGAATGCTACCTTTTCAGCAAAATATAATGTTGATGTTACATGCCCGATGCGAAATACCCCCACCGTGGCATCCAGGGTACCAGGGTAATATAGAATTAATACGTTACCAATGATGAAATAATTACAAGCGATCGTCTCACCTCGTAGAAAAAAACAATGAGTCACATCTATTTTGTTCCTTAGAAATACACTTAAAATCAAACGCTACTTCATGCAAAGTATTCGATAAATTGTACAGATAAGTTTTAATCAATGAGAAGGTATGCCATAGGAATCTGTGGGATCACTCGTCTCAGGATCTTTCAGAGAATTACTTCCACTTTATTCACCCTATTTACTTGGTTTTTTAGTCTATAGATATTTCTATGTAGTTAAACACATATACGAACGTGACTGTGCAGACTTCTATTTTTTTGAATACCAATTTATTCACCGTCATCCATTTTTCATTGAACAAGTTCCCAAAGAAATGGTCTTCATTCCATTTGTAAGCTAAAGCTACCGTCCCGTAAATTGTTTTAGTTGCCTATAAGAAATACGATGGTCATCCGGAAAGTAGTACCCGTTCGTGAAATAAAGACACAAAAGTAAATATTAACAAACATAAAAAATTTTATTTGAAAGAGGATACTTTAAACTACTTCTCAACATAATCTCCAAGCAAATTAAGGCATTTGTCATAACGTGTGACAAGTTTCTGTATTCCTGCTGCATAGTCCTTCGCCGCCAGCTCATTGAGATACGCGAGGGACCCATCTTGCACAAATTTTTGCATAATGCAGATGGTGTTTAACAATTTCATGAACAATTGTTCGAGAAACATTGGGAAAATGCTCACAGATGTCATCAATTGTGACGCGCCGATCGTTCCTCACGAATTCGTCAACTGAGCTCACCAGTTGGTCTGTAATGACAGACGGTCTCTCCGAACGCTCATCGTCGTGTGTGTTCCCCCTCCCCATGTTGAAGTTGCGACACCGCCGCCGAACAGACGACTCGTCCATTACATTGTCTCCATACACCTCCTTTAATTGGCGATGAATATCACATGGGCGAACGTTTCTTGCATTGAGGAATTTAATCACTGCCCTCACTTCACAACTGGCGGCGTTCTCAATTTTTTTAAACATTGTAAACAATCACAGAAACAACACAGGCAATGCTAGCGTCACGCAACTTGGCTCAGAGAAGGCAGACAAGCCACTGAAGCTATCTGACCTCGTCCAGCGGCTACTCGCGTCGTCAGCACTTCATGCGGCACGAACGGGTACTACTTTCCGGATGACCCTCGTATTATGCCAATCAAGAACTAGTTTGTAACAACTTAAAAATTATTATTACAATAACACATTGATGTAACCTGCAAAAAAGTTCACCAGTGATTCGTATAACCTGCTGTACAATATTAGAGTTATAGTAATGATAAGGAGACTGAAAAGAAAAATTTTGTTAATATATTCTATTGTTTCAGGCTTCACTTCGTGGAAGTAATTGATATCCATTATTGAAATAGAAAGAAAGACTCGTACTTTTCCACAGATTTTATTAAACGGCACAACGCGTTTCACCGACTTGTGGCATCATCAGGTACAAATTTGCAAAACAGACAGAGCAAGCATATATACCCTCAGGACAGAGTGGGGGCGGGGAGGGTTGGAAGAATTTGAGGGGGGTGGGGGCTCGCAGGTGCGTTGATGGATTGTTTTGACCATTTCCAGGCTAATTTCTCGGAGAGGAGTGGGGAGGGGTATGGGAATAATTGCTCATTACAAAGTGTCGTGTTGGGGTTCACCAAGTGCCTTCTAATCTCTAATTGCTCGAGAGCGTCCATTTTTAATCCTTTTGGGAGTGTGTGTAATATCTCTGGGACAAAGTCACTGCTGTGGTTGAATTCTAGTAAATGCTTGGCGAAGAGAGAGTTGTTATTCTGATTTTTGTGACACCTAGCGTGTTCCTTGACTCGTAACTTGATATTCCTGTCGGTCTGACCGACATAAACGCTGTTGCAATCCTCGCATTTCAGTTTATAAATGCCTGATTTGAGAAGGCTATCCTGGGTGTCTTTTCCATTGGCTAGAAGTTTGGAGAGGGTTATGGGTGGGTAGAAGGCTGCTTTGAGTGAGGTGGGTAGGCAGTTCGAAATCCTATATGAAAGATCTCCCAGAAACGGGATCGAGCACCACTTAAAATCTTTAGATACTGCGGGCTGAGATACGAAAATGCTTTTTATGGCCATTGCTTTTTGTTTTTTCCGTAGTAATGTGTCAACTAGTTTGGGGTTGAAACCATTGTTGGTAGCTATATAAGTGATATTCACGAGTTCAATTTTGAAGTTTTTGGGGGAAAGGGGGATGTGTAGGAGGCGGTGGATCATGGAGTGATGATGCCGCAAGTCGGTGAAACGCGTTGTGCCGTTTAATAAAATCTGTGGAAAAGTACGAGTCTTTCTTTCTATTTCAATAATGGATAAAAATTTTGTTAATTTCTATTTTAATATCAAGAGTGATTGATTTTGTATCGAATTAATTTTTTGGTTAGATGTTATTCCCGTTCCGTTAATGAAAGGTACTAGAATATGGATTCAAAACACATTATATCCTAGTGGTAATAGTCATTCAATGTGTTCTGCTCACTGCTTTTCATTGGGGCAGGTACAATTTTCTGCAGAAAAAGTCATAGAATTAGGTCTCACATCTCAAGTAATTTCAACGGAATTCATGGAAGCAACGAGTGCCGAGATACACTATTTCCTTTTCAAGTGTATTAAAATCGGCATACAAAAAAACACGGTTGATGGCGTGGAATACATGTCGATCGATGGATCCGGGACTAAGTCGAAAGAATAAGTGGAACGAAAGATTCTCCCAAAATACACTCGCTGCTGCATATTTTTTTTCTAAACTGTCATTAATTCCGAGGAATGAAATGGAACACGGACGATAGAAACGAACAAATGTTTGTTCCAAAGAAAAGCACCCAATTGCGAGTCCCTTTGTCCCCTCCCCCCCCCCGTCCATTCCGCCAGTTGATGACAACAAAATTAAGTGCTCGATTAAGTGGCGAATGGAAACGTTTCTCCCTCTCACTCTCTCCCTCCCTCTCCGACCCGTCCCTCTAAATCTTCCCTCATTGGAGATGAAAAAGAAAAAGGGGCCGCGATGCGTGATGAAAATGGAATCGGGAGGAAAGCAGAGACGCCTGGCGGAAGGAAACAGAGTGGAAGGGGTGAGAAGTGCCTTCGGAGCGGGGGCGAGTGAGGCTCTCCGGGTAAATATGGCATCGGAGGTGCGGGAGGGGACGGACGGGGACGGGGGGACGTAAGAGGAGGGTTTTGGAGGCAGGTAGGGAGGGGAAGATGATGCGAGGAGGAGGAAAAAGGAGGTACGGGGTAAGAACCGACGGCAAAAGAAATACTTGACGGAGAGAGTAAGCGAAGGAGAGGAGCTTGGATTCGTGAATTTTCGAACGGAAATTAATTCGGGAAATTCATTCTTAGAACCACTCTCATTCATACGTCTGTAAACGCTTTCATTATTCCGGAGCTCCTCCACTTCACGTGGTTTCTATTAAGAGTAAGAGATAATTGATTTGAGCGGTCTCCTTGGCAGTGTGCTCTTATGGCTGCTGCCGATGAGTCAACATTTTTCATTAGCTGGCGCTAGTTTGCAACTTGGTTTACGAGTGGTACGCGTGAAATAATATCACCTATCATCCTAGTTTTTGTGTTTTGTTAGGAGAAACAAGAAAATTAAACAAATGTTGTGTTCATCCAAAACCTACATCTTTCTGTGAATAAAAATATCAAATAGTTGAGGGTAATTACTATTGTCTACCGCTTTTTGTTTTTATATTTTGGGAGATAATTTATTAAATTTAAGTTATCATTTTCATACGAGTGAACTAGATTTAATTTTATTAAAAAATAAATATCCTGTTAAGGTAACTGGTAGAAAGAGTCTAAAATATTATTTGGAAACATATCAACTTTGTTTTTTTACGTCTACATCTACATAATATCCCGAAAGCTGCCACAAGGGCGTGTGGCGAAGGGTGTTAGAACACAACCCGTAAAACAGAGCACATGCAAAAAAAAACAAAAACATGCCAATTCACACCCATACCCACGGATGTATTTCATGCAAAATCAATTTCAACGTACTCACATGCAAATACATATACTAGCGACTAATATACACATGCAGATTCAACTACGAATGTACAATATGCCTACGCAGCATTTAGTCACGTCTTCGCTTGTAATTCAAATGTCTATACTATTTCTGTTATGACTTTGATTTCTTACTATTATGATTCCTGATTATCCGAGGCAACAACGAATATTTGTATCCATCTCTCTTATCTTATCTTTGTAGTCCAACCGACCCTAATGCCGAGCGGCCATAACAATTCCCTTCTCTGCAAGAGGGTATGAAAGTCTCACAAATAATCACTCCAAATCTGTAGAAACACCATTGCTTCCAGAGGGATAAAAATGGACGAGCAAGAATATACTTTTTTCCTCTTTTTTTCACGATAAAATGAATGATGACCCGATATAATAAATAATTGAAGTTCTTTAATAATATTTAAAAATTTTAAAGCTTTAAAAATTTATACAAGATTTGTACAGCTATTCAGGAATGTTAATTTTAACAATTCAAAAGAATTACTAAGGATGGAGAATAGTTCAACCATTAGTACCACTCTTTCATCATAAAAACTTCGATAGTTCTCGTATTGGATTTTATGAACTTTTATTGTATAGGCCATTTAACGCCAAAAAATATCAATGAAATTATTGCTTCAAAGGGATTTCGACTCAGTGATCGCAGAATTTTAAGGAGATCATTTTAAGAATAACTGAATACAGATTTAACTACTTATAAAATAACACTTACAGGCTGTATAAAATATCAAGATCTTGATTTATTTACGTTTATTTTCTTAAATTTTATTCAAAGTTTGTCCAGTTAAGGCAAACCTCGCTCATATCTGAGATGACTACTAATGTACCACGAAGAAATCATTCGCTGGCCACTAATTACACTTTTTCTAAATACATATTGAGCTATTTAAGATGAATTCCAAAGAATTTGAATAGTTATGACAAATGAATTCGCACAAGTTCTAAAATTTAGTGGCCTTTTAACATTTAGTGACCATTCTATAAAGCATCAGAGATTATTTTTAAATATCAAATGAATTAATATTTTAGAAAATTTAGCCTTAGTATTTACTTTCAGTCTTCTAGCAAATCGCAAACCAATCTTTTCTAGATTAGTTCAAATGTTTAGCAGTAGTAGTTATTAATGGAGGCGACCGACATCTAATTTCACTCGCGCCATTACTGATAGGTGGATATGCTTGTTAGGAGTAACATATTCAGGAAATGGAGGAAGGATGACGAGAAACTCAGCATCGGCATCAACCTTCTTTTAAAGAAACACGCCAAGGGTTGCACCGATAAACGCACGATCAGACGAACGGTGTATATCAATTACAGTGCATCCAACATACTAACCTAGGTGGTAATCGGGATACCACCGAAAGATCCGGCCACACAGGGATTCAAACTCGGGTCCCTAAAGTGGGAATCTAATTCGATAATCACCAAACCATCCCGATCTCCAAGTCTTAGTTTTAATCAGGGTCATAATGCTAACTTGCAGTCCTAATCCGGAACCTGAAAAATTTGACTGTTTAATCGCATTTCAAGCATCCCTCCAACCTACATGAGATTCTTTCTCGGTGAATCAGAAGCAACCAGTGTATGCAATGGTTTAACTTAAAAAAGGTCTGAATGAGGCCACATAATACAATAGCGGCGGTCGGAGTAGTCCAGGGGTAGAGCGTTGGACTACTAACCGGAGAGCCCGGGTTCGATTCCCGGGTAACCCTCTATGGCTACCTGCAGCTCCACCCACGCTTTGTGATTTTTCGGGTACGAGATCTTCCTGGGAAACCATAACCGGCATAGGGAAAGGAACTGGCCCCCATAATCTGATATCCGCTTTTCACACACCGTCGGGTTTAGTACTAAGAACTCTATCGTCACCTACCAAACCGACCTTAGGGTTGATTAATATATAAATACAATAGCTATTCACAGGAATTCAGATTTTATAGCTTGTAAATGATTGATATAAAATTATACGGTCTAAATCCATTTCTCTTAGATGCTGAAAATAAGGTATTGGATGATGATTAGGCATTCACCACTGAAAAGGGATATGAACCCGTGACTATCAGTAGTTCTTGCTGAAACCCTAGTTAGTTTTTCATACTTCTGCATGAAAAATCTTTCAAGTGCATTTGGTGTAGAGAATAGGTTTTCTGAAAATTCAAACTTTAGTTAATGCCACTGATAATTTCGGCAATATGCTCCTATACCATGCCAATTGCCGTCCATGAGTTTTAATTACCGGTTCTCTCTAAGTTATATCGATATGAGCAATTAATTAGATATACAACCGTATTTTTTTATAATCAGGCAAATTGGGTTAAAGATTCTTTTACTTGAAAAAATATTTGTTAAAGGATGTCGCCCTCATTTTTTGCGGAACATTTAATTTAACAGAGCTAGGAAATAAAACTCACAGATAGACGCAGACTTCAAAGTGTGACAGGCAGTGATATATGCTGCGAATCGATAATAAAGAAGTACAATGCCTTAATATATCATATTTTAATAAACGATTTGATAGGAAATGAGCATTTCTAATTTGTAATAGCATGAAACGCAGTGCAATTCTCTAACTTCATCACAACTATCCAAATATATAAACATTTAGTACTCTAAATGTAGGATGAAAACGACGATCATGAGAGATATTTCTATCAGTATTCTTCATTTTTATCTATCTGTTAGGTTTTATTCTTCTTTTGTTTAAATATTTTGCTTGTAATAAAAACGTATTGTGCCTGGAGATTTTGCTTCCCATTGCTGCATTACGAAGGTGACTTGTAAGTGAGTCCTTGAAGCCCGTCCCTCTAAAATTTCTTATTAAAACTTCATCTCTCACAGCCGAATGATTCCACAGATGACGAACATTTCTTCGGCAAGAGCAGAAAAAAAAACAATTCGTGGTAAATATTCAACAAAAATGTTTGACTTAAAAATTATCTTAGGCAGGCGTGTAAGGATAATGCCGAAAAAGAATTCACGATCCAATGCACGCGGGATCCGTTGCCAAGTAACGAAGGGGATACACGAATAAAAAAGGAGAAAGATGGCAAGTACAAGCGTAACGACAAAAATACTCCGTGCCTACTGAGCGAGCGATTTAAAATTTCTTGATCACACTCAAGACATTAATTCAAAAACGATACCGCAGAGCACGTCGTGTTGATGTTCGCGGACTTTTGAGCGCCATCAATAAATGCAAGAACCAGGAATGAGAGCACCGGAATAAAAAAAAATGCAAAAGAAAGGAAAACACGAGCAAAAAAGGGCATGGCTGGATACGGCCACGGGTTCATTTCGCCTTCGCGTGGGGAAACGAAATTGAAACACAATCGAGAGAGAGAGGAAAGTGAAATCTTGCGAATCCGAATGTTCCACCTCTCTCTCTCTCTCTGTGTCCCGTCCCACCCTTCTACTCTGGTCTCCATTTCACCCTTTGAAAAGCGGAGAACGGCGGAAACCTCTCCCCTTCTCCCACTCTTCTTCCTCTTCGCCCTTCTCTCTCCCCTTCTCCCCTGAACAACCAGAGCACAGCGTTAAGGAAACATATTTAAACTCGAATGAAATGGATGTGCGCGTGGAATCCGAAAAATATATATATGAAGGAGAAGGGAGAACGATGGGGAAGAGGAGAAATCGAGCGAGGGGATCCGAACGAAAATATCCTCGAATGAGGACAAAAAGAGTGGTTAGATAGAGCGGGAGGTTGGGCGGGAGAGGGAGAGAACAGGGATAAGGGACGGAAGGAAAGAGATGGGAAGGAGGCGGAGAGATTGCTTAGCATTCAATTTCATTTCATTGCAAGTCAGGAAGAAGATGCGGCTAGGGAGAGGACGGGAAGTAGGCTGAGTTTAAAATGAGCGGCGGAGAAGGTGGACGGATTGGGAAAAGAGAAAGAGGATAGAAAATCCAAAGAATTCGAAAGGAAAAGGTAACGGATAGTTAGAGCAGGGCACACGACGAGAGTGAATACGATTGAGTGGGGAGAAAGTCTTGTACTACGACGATAAGTTTTCGGAACGTCCGTAGGAATGAATCGAAGGTACGTGTATGCTTAGTAAAATATTGAAAACACATCACCCGTAAATAAAACACATATATACTAAATAATATTGCTTCAACACAAAAAACCACTTGAATCCACCTAACGAGGAATCTAATACATTGTAATTATTCAAGAGAGAAATGAAAAAGCCATGGGTAATGAAATAAACTCGAAAAACACATTATTCAATGAAAACATATATAAACAACATGGACCATATAAATTTACTTTACAAATTAGGTGGGAAATGAAGTAAGAAAGCTACTCTTATATAATGAGTTTTGATAATCTTTAAGTACCTCTTTATTTAGCTTTGTTTCGTTTCATCCTATTTTTATTTCCATTATACTACTATTGCAAAATGAATCACAATAAACGTTTTAGAATTCCTTAACACAATTTGAAGCCGATTTTGAAGTTAAACGGATATAAATTTAAGAATAATGATAAAACAAATACAAGGCAAAATTTAACAATAGGTCTTAAAGAAGATGATTTTTTTCTTTCACTGTGATATTTTAACTTTTTTGTTGAATTTATTGTACTGACAAACTGTAACTATTGATATTATCTCATAAAGGATAAATTCTGTTCAATGAATTAGGAGAAGTAACTTAAAATTTATTCAAGGTACACAAAATAGCATTTCCGTGGATCCTTAATGTTTCAATCCTCTCCTACTCAGAGATGAATAGGGACCTGATATAAAGTAAGATGCTGGATTTTGTGTTTTGGTAGGAGTCACAAAATGTTTTATTTAGTAGCTGTGTCCATCCAAAAACCTACCTTAAAAAAGATTACCTAATAATATATATATATACGAGGGTCATCCGGAAAGTAGTACCCGTTCGTGAAATAAAGACACAAAAGTAAATATTAACAAACATAAAAAATTTTATTTGAAAGAGGATACTTTAAACTACTTCTCAACATAATCTCCAAGCAAATTAAGGCATTTGTCATAACGTGTGACAAGAGTCTGTATTCCTGCTGCATAGTCCTTCGCCGCCAGCTCATTGAGATACGCGAGGGACCCATCTTGCACAAATTTTTGCATAATGCAGATGGTGTTTAACAATTTCATGAACAATTGTTCGAGAAACATTGGGAAAATGCTCACAGATGTCATCAATTGTGACGCGCCGATCGTTCCTCACGAATTCGTCAACTGAGCTCACCAGTTGGTCTGTAATGACAGACGGTCTCTCCGAACGCTCATCGTCGTGTGTGTTCCCCCTCCCCATGTTGAAGTTGCGACACCACCGCCGAACAGACGACTCGTCCATTACATTGTCTCCATACACCTCCTTTAATTGGCGATGAATATCACATGGGCGAACGTTTCTTGCATTGAGGAATTTAATCACTGCCCTCACTTCACAACTGGCGGCGTTCTCAATTTTTTTAAACATTGTAAACAATCACAGAAACAACACAGGCAATGCTAGCGTCACGCAACTTGGCTCAGAGAAGGCAGACAAGCCACTGAAGCTATCTGACCTCGTCCAGCGGCTACTCGCGTCGTCAGCACTTCATGCGGCACGAACGGGTACTACTTTCCGGATGACCCTCGTGTGTGTATATATATATATACACATATATATACATATATACATATAAATATATATATATATACATATATATACATATATATACATATATATACATATATATACATATATATACATATATATACATATATATACATATACACATATATATGCATATATACATATAAATATATATATATATATATATATATATATATATATATATATATATATATATATATATATATATATATATATATATATATATATATATATTGGGGCTCGAAAAATCAGGCTCAGCTGTTGGTAACCGTTGGATTAAGCGCACTTTTCGCAATTGTTGGAGTCGATCATAATAGTGTGCGTCAAGACAAATAGGAGGCCAGTGATTTTGATTTTCCGGGCATGATACATGGACAATCGTTGCTGTTAGTTAGAGGTACCGTCGAGGGATTGAACGTTTGATGGAAGAAAAGAAATGGGAAAAGTGAAAGGGATCCAAGAAAAGAACGGGGGAAAATGGCGTTAGGGCGGGAAATGAGAGGAGGTAGGGAAAAAAGTCTACAAGAGCTTAAAGGAAACACAAAAGCATTCCCTGAAGAAGAGATAAAAAGAGTGAGGAGTGAGATGGAGAGAGAAAGCAGGATATTCGATCAAGGGATCGCGGATTGGTACGCCCCCTGGTGAAAGTTAAGGCATCCCGGCTCCCCTTCCACTCCAATATTCTTCCCCGTTAGATCCACCAGCGTTTCCTTCATCTATTTCCCTCTCCTCTTCTCCATCTCCCAACACAGCCCCCCACAGTTATCTCCCTACCACTGCACCCCGAACTCCCACAACCGCTCCCTATGCCATCCACCAACCCGAATTCCGCAAAACCGAGAAGACTTAGGGACTTATCCCCGGGCAGAGGGACTCACCGCTCCACGGAGCACTAAATCCCCCGGAATTCTTCGGCAACCCGCCTCGCACACCTAGTGACCATGTGCGTGAGTGAAGGGGAACGGGGGTGAGGGGGAGGATGACGAGGAGAGAGGGGGTAACGGGTAGGAAGGAGTGATGAAGAAAGATTGAAAGATACTCCGGTGGGTCGAGTAAAAGGAGGACTACGGGGGGGAATGGATATAAGGAGAGAGGAAATATCTATATAAATATATATACATAACAAAGATATGTATAATAAATATATATATATATATATATATATATATATATATATATATAATGTACATATATATTTATGTAATTTATATATTATATGTATATTTATTTATACATATATATATACACACACAAAAGATATTGATCAGACACCTCGTTATAACAGTCAAGCGCTCTACCAATGCCTTGATGTGTAAAACAAAACTCAGTGACGATACGCTTTAAGATGTGAGTGAACAGCATGAATATTCAATGTGCCGCATTACTTAACGGTACTTTCTGCGTGCATCATTGGGTATGAAGGCAAAAGCAAATTATAAGGGTGGCTGCTTTGAGAGATATAAATGTTGGAAGTAGATGGTGCACATCAAAATTTTGGTAAAGGACGGGCGCAATAATTTGATGGAATAATAAAGCAGGGAAGGTAAGAGACGGTGAGGAGGGAAATAGGAAAAGAGCGGAGGCTTTGAGGGTGATTTGGGAAAGGAGTGACAACGGAGAAGGAAAGGAGATTGGAAGAAGGAGAACTATTGTCGTACGGATCCTCCGTCTCAACCCCCCTCCCCACCTGGAATCCTATCGGGACCACCCTTCAACCCCCACAGCGCCGCCACCCTCCGTGAATCTCATCTCAAAATTCGCCGGAATCTTTTTCTCTACCCCTCCCCTCTGCCTCGATCCCATCACCTGCCCTCCCAGTCTTTCCCCCTCCTGGACCTACTCCCCCTCCAACATCTCCCTCTGCAGCACGCAAGAGCTTCGACATCCATTTGAACTCACCGTAAATCTTGGCTTACGAAACCGAATCCCCCATCGAATTAACCGGCCTTCTTGTGGCCCTAAACGATATCTCTCACGCAACATTTACATTGCAGTTCGGACGATATTCAAGCAAACGGCTTTTTCATATAGGAAGTATACAAAATGGCCACGAATTAATGGATGAATGCAAAAACTTCGATTCTCAGCGCCACACAGATATCATCCGAAATTAGGCCGTGAGCGTAAGCAGTTCTTACTCACTGCTTTTTTCTGTTTATCCCTTCGTTCTTTGATTAGCTCCGAGCCAAAATTTAATAAATAAAAACAAATTTTGCATCCATCATTAATCAAGATGTTAGTATAATTATTTCTTGTTCAACATTTGTAAACAAACTTTTCTGCAAGCGTGGGTCCAATAAAAATTTACTTTCAAATAGGTATTTTATAATTGGCCAACTATGGAGGTTTTTCATATTGATTTTTCCCAGAGTGTGTGGTTCCACAAGATTCTTAGCCACTCCAAAACAAGGTATATTTTCCGTAATAGCATTGTCATTTAATACTGTTTTATGGACTAAAGATATTGAAAATCCAGTAAAACATTCACTTATGATGGAAAAGTAGGCATGGAAAATATGAAATTTATTCTAATAACTCGTGTATTTTGAATGAATTGAAATTGAATGCATAAAAATTACCTTTTTTCTTTTGAAACGAAATTTCCATGCTAATGACTCTACAGGTATACTGAATTTATGTTTTTTGAACGATGTACATTACCTATGCACTATTAGCAGAGAATATTTTGGATTCACGATTTTATAAAGCTGATTTATATTCTTAAATGAATTCATCTAACAAATTCAATCGTTCCACTCGATAAAATTTGATTAATTTCTAATCATTTGGCTTTGAAAAATGGCGGGGATAGATTAGGGGGAAAAGTTGCCCGATTAAAACATTTTTTTAGGCCGTATAATACCGTGAACCCAAACAAGTACGTTAATATGACGTCTTCCACTACAGATACTTACAGAGGCATTCCCAATCAATGTAAATTTCATGACTCTCTTCATATAGCGAACATCCTCTGTAAAAATATTTGGAAAGAAATTGGATTTTTTCGCAGAAAATATAAAATAACACTTAATTGCATAAGTTAAAATAATATATATATACACGTGTACACACACATATATATATATATATATATATATGCATACACACATCTGTATATACATATACTATACATGTACATACATATGTGAATATATATATATATATGTATATATATATGTGAATATATATATATATATATATATATATATATATATATATATATATATATATATATATATATATATATACATATATATATACATATATACATATAAAAATATATACATACGAGGGTCATCCGGAAAGTAGTACCCGTTCGTGAAATAAAGACACAAAAGTAAATATTAACAAACATAAAAAATTTTATTTGAAAGAGGATACTTTAAACTACTTCTCAACATAATCTCCAAGCAAATTAAGGCATTTGTCATAACGTGTGACAAGTTTCTGTATTCCTGCTGCATAGTCCTTCGCCGCCAGCTCATTGAGATACGCGAGGGACCCATCTTGCACAAATTTTTGCATAATGCAGATGGTGTTTAACAATTTCATGAACAATTGTTCGAGAAACATTGGGAAAATGCTCACAGATGTCATCAATTGTGACGCGCCGATCGTTCCTCACGAATTCGTCAACTGAGCTCACCAGTTGGTCTGTAATGACAGACGGTCTCTCCGAACGCTCATCGTCGTGTGTGTTCCCCCTCCCCATGTTGAAGTTGCGACACCACCGCCGAACAGACGACTCGTCCATTACATTGTCTCCATACACCTCCTTTAATTGGCGATGAATATCACATGGGCGAACGTTTCTTGCATTGAGGAATTTAATCACTGCCCTCACTTCACAACTGGCGGCGTTCTCAATTTTTTTAAACATTGTAAACAATCACAGAAACAACACAGGCAATGCTAGCGTCACGCAACTTGGCTCAGAGAAGGCAGACAAGCCACTGAAGCTATCTGACCTCGTCCAGCGGCTACTCGCGTCGTCAGCACTTCATGCGGCACGAACGGGTACTACTTTCCGGATGACCCTCGTGTGTGTATATATATATATACACATATATATACATATATACATATAAATATATATATATATACATAAATATACATATATATACATATATATACATATATATACATATATATACATATACACATATATATGCATATATACATATAAATATATATATATATATATATATATATATATATATATATATATATATATATAGTATATACATATATATATATATATACATATATATACATATACACATATATATACATATATATACATATATACATATATATATATATATATATATATATATATATATATATATATATATATATATATATATATATATATATATATAAATATATATATATATATATATATAGTATATATATATGTATGTATTTGTATCAATAAGATCATTAAAATGAGTATTAGAGGTAATTAATTAAAATGAATGGTATACTAAACGCTAGGATTCTACATTTTAAGGTATTATGCTATTTAAATAAGATTAATAGTGGAGGATTAAAATTAGTAAAGAGGCAGGCACGAATGAAATTATTTCCCATACTATGGCCCAGTTTTAAAATGACTCATTTGAAGATTAACTTTATCCTCTGATTAAAGCAACATATCAGTATCATAATCTCTAGCTAAGGTCAAAACCGACCATTAAAGATTATTTTTACTGAAAGACAGTTTTCTTACACTGAGGAGTTTGGACTCTGTAAAATCGGACACCTCGGTGAATTGAGGGTAAATTAAAGTCCACGTTGAATAATGATGGTATTTCTCGTGGCATTAAAAAACTAGGCTCAAAAGTTATATTGACAAAACTTGGAGAGTCATGATAAGAATTTTGAGTTAATTTCATAAGTACTTCCACCAAAGCTGAACAGCCACAGTTCGAGCTTTCATGCTAGCAAAAGACGCCCCAGAAAATAAATCCCACGACAAAGCATTACGATGCACAAAGTAAACATATCAATTCTCGGGATATATGTCCGGGAAGATTGGAGTGAACCGTCAGAAATAGTGAAGAAAAGGACGAGATAACTTTCCTCGAGGAGATGCAAAGAAATGCGAGCAAGGAGAACGGCGACAACGATTCACTTGCCGTGGCACAAGCGACTCCGGCCGGTTGGGGATGAGGGACTGCCTTAGGATGACAACGGGGACGACGCATTTCAACTGATCCTGGCGATGACAGGCGACGAAACACGGGGAAAGATATGAGAAAGAGTCGAAGACAGTAGCGCTCTCTAGTGGTGAGGAGCTGTGTAAATGCGAGGGGAGAGGGGAATGATTGGGACCAAACAATCATTTCGAATTGTAGTCACTCCACCAACCGCCTGTCTACCCTGAATCCCTCTGTCACTCTACCCATGTTTCACGGGGAGGAAGGCCATTGTTGCCCAGTCAGCGCCACGCTCTTCGTCCTCTTCACTTTGCTTACAACTCTTTATTCCCTTCCCTTTCCTTTTTCCCCACAACGTCGAATACTTACCTCATTCAGTATGTTTAATGCCAGCGTGGAAAATTCATACTTCTTAGGTAAATTTCTATTATTTTTTTAGCATAGAATGAGCGACCGAGGAGATATAAATTGCCAGAAAATAATCAACAAAAAATGGAAAAAAGGTTTTTAAAGTGCTTTCGCCGTTTCTTGATACATTACACGTACTTTTTCTATTGGAGTACTGCAACTTTACCGATCAATTTTCGATGGATGAATATATGAGCATATTACATAGATAAAGAATAATAAAAGATATATTCTAATTGAGCTATGCATAACACATTGATTTTACTAATTATAATAAACCAGGTCAAACAGCAAGTAAATTGATGAACTTCTTGTTATGTTGATTTCATATTAGAATGTAATCTAAATTCAACAAAAAACTTTCAATGCGTGAGCACTTATGAACATGAAGGTTTCCTTCGATATAATCATTGAATAAAAATAAAGAACGTTTCATAAAAGAAAATTTTCTCTCAATATGAAAAATGAAAGATAGCAGGAAATTTTGGGTGAAGGTATACTTGCAATAAATACAAGCCTATGATTACTATTTACAGTAAAATAAATATGTTGATCTCATGCATTTAACTATTTGGGTGACAAAAACACGATAAGGGGGGATAAGGGGTGATAGTTGTCTCCCCAACCTCCAAAGACCAAACCCTAGTATACTGTCAAGAACTGTTGGACTGTTTTAAGATTTGCATAATATCAGCTACATCTACCTCAGAAAATCTATTGCCTTGTCTGAGAGGCTGATATTTTATCTAACAACTGGTACATTTAACATTATTTACGATGAGCTTGGTTTTAAAACATCCTTTTAAAATGCTCTATTAAAAGCTTCAGATTTAAGGTAATATTTCGTTAAAGTAAATGCAGCACATTTACCTTATTCGCCAAGAACTCGTCAGTGTTCCCCAAACAATAGCCATGATGGTGAGTTTATCCATTAAATATCTGTCCATGCGTAGCATTAAATGCCCGTTTCGAGAGTCTTTTTCCCTGTACGATACATTATGGTATATATCAATAATATTTTCGCAATAGAACACCCAAAAAAATATCCCATAGTTTGACAGAAGCCATACATTCCTTTACAATGTGCTGGGTATATCTTTACATTTTGGAAAAAGCGCGATTATTCTAAACTTACCCCATGCATTACTTTACATTAATTTGCTTATTTTAAAACTGGAAATGAACTCTGCTACACGATTCCCAAAGGTTGTACATATTATTACGGGAATTATCCGGGGCGAATACAGGGGAAGGGCCAAGGCTTCTGTGTTGGCTCATGAGTAGACGAAGCAAGTAAACTAATTTGCCCCGGGGGCATTAAAAAATGTGTTCAAAACCGGGTGGAGTTCTCTTAAACTATCCCATACGGTGGAATTTTATATTTTTTAGCCAAAATAAATTTGTGCAAATACAAAATTTCTATTTTTATAAAATCACACATAAATAAAAGCAGTACGATCAGAACTACAGTGAATACGAGTAAATTTGAAAATAATATTTACTTTGAGAGATCATGCTTCTCTGCTTGAATTATTTAATTTATTACTGATGACAGTAAAATCCGCGACGAGTATCCTTTTATAAGAGGGCATGAGGGCTCCCAATGAAAAGAAAGCAGTTACGGCATTGAGGCTGATGAAAATAAAAGAGCAAACATTTATTCTTCGACTTCTGTTTTAGGAGATTTCATGTATCCTACATTCTAATGACAAAGCCGAAGCAGTGTTATTTTGCTTGAATGAACGGATGAGAACTCCTTTTTTAATGTTCCATTGCGTCGGACTTCCCTGATTACTACTCTATAAAAATTCTATAATGGACAAAAACGCAAGGGTGAGAATAGGAGAATGACTTCAGTTTTTTGGAGCGATATGCTACAACATTTTTTGGAAAGCTAAATGAAATATGTTTTGAGAATCGCATGAGGAATCATAAAGCATTAAAACTATTGTATGCGAACATAACTCACGCAGCAGATGACAGCTCTATCTTGCTTCCTTTGTTTGAATGGAGGGCTCACCTGAAATTGAAAGAGAAGTAATTTAGAGTGGAATAGGAATCAGAAATAATGGTGCTGAATAAATTTCATAGAAGAACATAATTTTGATATTGAAATGAAACAATTCAATAAATAATTTATACTAGATTCAAAATTTGATGTGTCCACCAATCATATAACATGTAATTAAAATGTTACCAACGATAATTCCATTTAATTAGTGCACTCTCATACATGTAACTGGCTGAATCATACAAATATCCTTTGGAATGCATGAATATATATTCCAGAAATTTACGAATCATTGAAAAATTCCGCGATTCAATCGCCTATTGATATTTTCTTCGCATGAGAAAACAAAAGGCGAGAACAAGTGAGAGATAGACAGAGAGAATCTTGTTTCAGCTATTTGAAAGAGTCGATTGGCTGATGCACGCCCATAATTCAAATCAGTCGCAATATTTCTGCTGCAAAACTTTGATGAGGGCATTGAAATCCGACGTCCGGCTGTGGGAGTCATTTGCGTGCTCCCTCACACCCACCGATAAAAAAAGTCATCCCTGCACATAGATGCACACAGGCACGTGCACCCTCGAACGAATCAATGGCGGACTGACGCTCGACATTTTCACGGGTGAGCAGGGCGGCGGTGGTGGGGGCGCGTCGGGGAGAGGGGGATGGGGACGCGGTGTGACCCGCCTGTGGGCTAATCTTAATTTTCCACGTGGGAAAAGGGTGAAGGAAGCGGTTTGGGTGGGGGAGGTTCGCGAAGGTGGTACAGTGAGGGGTTGGGGAGGACATGCGGGAGCGTACGTTTATGTGTGTGGGTGTATGGGGGAGAGGGGTGCGGGAGGAGCCACGGCCTTCCCTCAGTTAACTTCTCCCGCGACTTATCGACCGTCCTCGTCTGCGTCTGATGGGCCTGGGGAGGTGGGGGATAGGAGGAGGAGGGAGTGGACGAGTGGCGGCAAGGGTGGGCATGCACACACGCGAGCGATGCGATGGTCAGGTGGGCTTGCGGCGTGGGCGGGCGGGTTCTTCGGCAGACGTCGTGTGTTGGGAGGGGGTTTAGGGTGCAGGGTCCCGAGAAGGAAGGGCGGAGGAGGGGTCAAGGGGGAGGACAGAGCGGAGGACACCGATGCTGCGCGTGCCCGATGGTATTCCTCTGCGTGTGTGTGAGTGCATGTGTTCGAATGTGCTGTTGCGTCCGGACTCCGGGAAGGTGTGGAAGTCGGTGGATGGTGAGGGAGGCGATTGGGGGAGGAGGGGTTAGAGAGAGAGGTAAAGGAGGGGCTCACAGGTGGGGAGAGCCGTTGAATTTATGCGTTTCCCGAAATAGCCACGAATACACGCGAGAGGGGAGATGTGGAGGAGAGGAGGGCGTGGGCGTGCGAAGGAGTTCGAGAGCGCCATTTTGTCGGAGGATCTCCTCGGGCACGATTTTGACGGGTGTTGACGGAACGGGAGGAAAGTTATGATAGACGGGGAACGGACGACGGAGGGAGTTTCGGGGAATTTTCCCGTGGACACACAGAATGCAACATCCGAATGTTTTTACAGTCGGATTCTCTTGTCTTGCACCTTGAATTATTATAAAACCAACCTTCAAATTCACAAGGATCGAAAATTCGTAAATTCCATGCTGAAAAATACATAAAAGTGATATGATAAACTAAAGAACAGAGACCAGTTTCCATGGGTGATATAACGGTGGAGATGAAATGGTAAGTACAAGAAAGGGATGGACTATCCAAACCCTTTTGATAGTTCTTATGACAATCTATTTAATATATGTAGTGAAAACTGTCCACAACGGAGCATATTAGAGCCTCGTATGCAGCTGAAGCTGATCATGATGGAAGAATTCCTCGGGATAGGTATTTCCATGTAATGGCCCAGGATTTCACGGATTCAGCTTAACGCGGAAACGGAATCCTGTTCCTTTTTATTGAAAATCAGATTACGGATTTACAAGAAAGACTAAAACCACTTTAGGATTGCCCAGAGAGGACGTGAGTGAACAAAAAGGAGTAGAATAAAACAATGTAACTATAGATGGGAACAACTACAAAAACGTTAACCATAGCTTGGAAGAGGGTTGACATTTTGTCTAATAAAAACACTGTTGGACTACTTAGTTTGATAAACGACTGCAAGAATCACTTTTACTAGCTACAAACAAATTCATATGAATGAGATAAAGACGTAGCAGTGTATGCAGATGAAATTTTTATCTATTTTAATATTTTATTGCTCAATGACAGCTGAATGGTAATTCATTTCAAATATCATATGGTTATGTGATAACGCTGTATTCATAGTGACCATGTGTCAAAAAGATACTGAAAAAGTTGACATCTCTTACGGAATATATTTTTCCCTTTTCTGTACTACGAACCTGCATATAACGGAGATTTAACGCCACCGTGTGGTCCCAGCATAGATAGTTTTTGTTCTGGGTTAGACAAGATAGAGCGGGAGGAAAGGATACGCGGGATGAAAAACGAAAAGATCGTCGAATGTAAGATATGGTGGGAAAGATGGAATCAGGTAGATTCCAAACCAAAAAATGTTCCAGATCGGGTCCACGGATATGATACCACAGATTTGGGAGGCCGCGTTAGCCAGCTACTACCCCACGAACGGACAAATACATTTAAATTTAACAAGAATGAAGTTTGATAGTGAATCCCATACACAACGGAATTACTATTTCATTTTCAGTCCTTTGGCCGTTATTTGCAATAGCTTCAAACGCAGACAGGGTTGAGAAAAAGAATTTTTTTCAAACTTAGCTTTCATCAAATTGTAACAAATATTAGATTTCCTCAATTTCTTCGATATTTACCTCAATGAAAGAGCCCTGCGTAGGAGATAAAAGTGCAGTGTTTAATATCTAAGACAGTAAACAAGAATAAATTTTATAGCTAGATAAAATCTTGTTTTAATATTAATGTAATTATAATGCATTATTACTGATCTTTACTTTTGCCAGTGGGTGTAGTGATGCGCCTAAACTAATTACTAAGATCATATCAGAATAGTGTTGCGTAGTGTGAATTTTCATATTTATTCGTTTTATTTTCATGCTTTAAATAATAGCATGACTCTTAAGTTCCTAGTTACATTATTCTATCAGATTAGCGAGATTAATGCACGCAACGAATAGCAAACAAATTCAGTTAGTAGGGATTTTCGAAGGGAATTAGGGCGTTGTCCAACGTTCCGCTTTGGAGGATAAATGACTATTTCTGTTTTAAATGGGAACACTACTAATTGATTGTCGGTGTTGAACTACAAAGAAAAGCTCTCCAAAAAGGAAATGTATTCTATAATGAAAGAATAATTTGCTCTGGGTTTGCATAAAAAGGCAGAACATGAGTCAATTCCTGAGAGTGGATTGGAGGGAGTGGTGAAGACTATAATTCTGGTTAATTCCCACCCCCGTCTCTTGCTTACAGTCCCTCTTCCATTCGGTCCCCTTCCTTCTACGTCCCATATAAAAAAACAGTCATTCTCACTTATCCACCCAGAAACCCTCCTTCCTTTTCCCTCTTCACCCCGCTATGTCCCGAGGCCTCAACCCTTAGCCCTGGAGATAACGGACCCAAGAGGACCCCACCCGACTCCTTTCACCCCTTATCCCGATCCTCCCGCATAGCTACCCTCCCCGACGCCAAAACTGTTTTCCGCACTTTCTTCCGCTAACCTCCAGCAGTCCAAAATCCCCCTCCTTGAATCTCCCGCCGCACTCGAGAGTCCACAAACACCCCTGCCCTCATCCGGACCCTCAGCCGCTACTTCTCTTCCTCTCCTCCAATTCCTTCCTTCTCCCTCACCGACTTTAGCAACCCATTCTCCCCCCGCCAATTCCCCTCCGATGCCTTCCCCTATCGAATGCATAGGCAATGCAAATTAGAGTCCGACGGGCAGAAATATATGCATTTTAATGCACCATGCTGCGATTGCTGGGGGTGGGTGAGAGTGATGAGGAAGGCCGGAAGAGGCGGTCGGCGAGGACGAAACGGAAGTAACATCTGTGTTTCTTGCGGCCACGGAATGACTGCCGCACCATATTCACTGTGCCCCCCTCTCCCCCCGTTTTCCACTTCCTCATAACCGCACGCCGCCACATCGCCCTTTAGGGAACGTTCAAGTATCATGTAAGGCATTTTGGGTTACTTTTTGACTCGTAATCCCGCCTGAAAAACAAATTCATATTTCGCAAAAGCCCAATCCTCTCCTCCTCTCAAGATAACGAATGACATTAAACTTCGGCCCCAAATAAACTCATCGAAAACTCTTCGTTTTGCTCTATTTCGAGTGTCCATGCAGGATTATTCGTCGCAATAGACCTCCTAATATCATTCTGGTAAAACTTGTAAAAAATAGGCAAGTGAAGTTATCTTCTGGAAATTATTTATTTTGAGTCGGTCACCATTTTTTCAAGTGCTTATTTCCAAAACACTCCCGGGGAAATCTAGAAGGAATCAAGTGCAAGACTAACTAATATTTGTGCCTGTCGATATTATTCAGCCCTTCATCATAATGAGTAAAGTGATAAAACTTCACAGCAAGTGAAGTAGTGTGAGATTGAGGGAAAGTTATCCTAAAAAGTCTCTAATCAAACCCTAACTTAAATTGCAACTCCAAAATTGCTTATAACGCTGACTGATTTAAAAATTTTTCTTGCTGACAGTCAAGGACACATAGGTAGAAACCCACGTGCTTGATAGCTCCCACTTGCACTCTAATGTAAGGAAAGCCCAACCCCTTCATCTCCATCACGCGTATTATGCCCTACACTTAAGGGAAGAGCAGTTCTGAAGAGCGGGATCAGAAATCCACCAGTTTTACTCCTTCAAAACATCTTATCTCATACATATCCGCTCAAAACTTTACACGTGATGGTAAAGCAACTCAAGTTTAGTTCTTCAGATTGAGGCACCTGCAACATCCACCGTTTGGATTTGCTTTGAAAAATATTCTCTAAGGTTCCATGAAACAATTGTTTGGAAGAATGCAGCTTAACAATGTCAATGGTCAGTTATAACCCATGTGTAAAAATACATTAATATAACTAATTGGCAGTTTTCTGAATCTAATATAATTAATCTAAAATTGGTAATCATGATATTCCACGAAATCGCGCCTGAAACGTCTCTATTTATTCATCTGAATTAATTTTATAAATACCCAATGGATTTTCATTCCTTTTTCCCATTGTCGTCTCTCTTACCATTTCCTCAACATAAATGTTGAAAAGTCCGGGTGATAATGGACAACTCTGTCTTAACCTTCTTCCTAACACTGCGCATTCCGACTCTCAATCCACCACTCGCACCTGAGCAGTCTGAGACATGCATTAGTTGCGATTATGTCCCCTATTTCTCAAATTTAACCCTATTTTCTGCAATACATTCATTGATTTTATTCAATGTTGAATCTTATTTTTCCATATTCCTAACATATATCTGCGTTTCCTTCTTTTGGAATTGGAATTAAAACTGATCTTACTAAATCTTCTAGTGTTCCTCATTGGTTACAACTTAGCCCATGAAAACTCTTCCTTCCACATTTCCCTCAACCCATGAGCAGTTCCTCGAAGAGGAACTACTACTAACGATTCCTTATTTGACTTAATACTCTTAATGTCCTTTCTATCTCGCAATCAACAATGCATGAACCTAAGGAATCCCCATCTTGTAGATGAGCATTCCTCACATAGGTTCTCCACAAGGTCTTTACATTTCTATTGAACCTTTCCAAGCTTAATTAATACATCTTTGATAGTCTGCATGGGTTTTCCCTTTTTACTTCCTGGCAATGCTTTCAACTTTCTGTACAATATCCAAATTGTACACTTCCTTTGTAAACTTTCCTACCTAAAAATTTTTAAATTTATTTTAACATCAATGTAGTGCAAATATGAACAGTAGGACTCTTCGGATACCGCCTCCGCCCATTATTCAAAATGTTGTCCTCTCTATGTCCTCGCTATGGGAACCTGCCTCCATCATAAGCACATTAAGAAATTTGCTTTTCTGATTTTTTGTAAACCTCATCAATATCTTTAGATCAATAGGAGGTGTTATTACTTTGGAATACTTAAAATGGATAAGGAGATAAGCCCATGGTATATGCCGGGATACATTGCCCAGCATCAGCGGTTTTCGAAATGTGAACCTGAAATCTGGATCTCAACTTTTCTTTTTACTATTTCATGATTATGAAAACGCTCGCTTGGCTCCTCCAGAACTTCTCTTTATCAATATAAACTCATGATATGATCCCTTCTATCCTTCCATTTTGTGGATTTCTTCCACTTCAAGTTTTATCGAACCGGATCCGGATCACTTCTATGTAGCTAGCTATATTCCATGAAATAGAAAGCTCTTCAGTCATGGAAACGTAAATTCCAGATGCAACTAGGTTTCAGGATTAATTAATTGTTTTAATTTGAAGAAACCAAAATAAAACTTCAACTTTAAAATTAATTAGGATTTTTTACCCACATTCATTCGGAGCAAGGAAGTGGGTCACTCCCTCAAATCACTTACCTCTACGGGGCAAAGTTATTTTCGCTCATTGGTGACGACGACACTACTAGGGTTCACTGTATATGTTCATTAATTAGTTACACGGACAGCTTTTCCATGGGAAATTCAATACGTACGGATTTTCATCGACGGGAAAGCACTAATTTGACGATCTTGTAGTACTTCTTCAGTACTATGACGAGCCCGCTACTCCAATTTTCAGCAGCGAAAAGCGAATGCTTTCACCCCTTAGGTTAAATGGTGAATATAAAATGAGGCCTTAACCGACATAGAACATAATGGGAAACGGCAATTGCGTGAGGCTGCAAACAATTTCTCCTCCCCGAACCCCTAATCCTTGGCAGTCTTAGAAATGTAAATTTAAGATGCGATAATATCTCATTAGGTAGTAATGACTTCCATCTATGGAAACCATCCAAAAAGCGGAAATTTCCAATCAACCGGCGGACATTTTAATTATTTCCCGCTCAGTAAAAGAAAAGGAGAGCTTTTCCCCCAAATCGGTTTACGCTGGACGGAAGAGGCAACCCGAGCGTCGTCGCCATTACAAGGTCTCGACCAATTTACTCTCCGACCAGTGAGAGGCTCCCCTTTATCCAAGGAAATTCAACGCGCACCAATTTTTCATTGATGAGGAAACATGAATTTGACGATATTTTTTGACGAATTTCACTCCCCGGACTCCCCGTACGCTCTGGAGAGCCCGCGTCTCCAATTTCTAGTGGAGGAAAAAAGGAGCGTAGTACTTCACTTCAAAGCGAAGGCTGAATTCGGAAAAAAGTGGAAATATTGCCTACACGTGCAGCGAAGAAATTGGCAATGCCGTTTTGGTACCGAATGGCTTCGTCATCCCCTCCCCTCGGCGAGGCTGAAATTCTCCCCGCATTCCCGAGCCCTATATCCTCCTACTGCTGCACACCCTCCCCTCCCCTCCAAGTCTCATCAGGCATGCAAATGAGCCCTAACTACTTCGAATTGTTACGTCGACAGCTCCGCGGAGCCAGAAACTGCTAACATTTTGGAACGACAGACGAGGATGTGAGAGAGCGAGTGGGTTTCCTTCATAGGCTTTCTGGCATTAAACTAAATGTGGCGGAGGTTGCAAGCAGCAGCGGAGGGTAGGGAATGGAGGAATCGTGATGAAATGGTATGTTTATTTTAGAGGGGTCGATGTAATTTGCTGTAGGGGGGAGATGGAGGCTTGCGAAGATTGTTTGCATGCTGAAATTTTTGCAACGCGATTATCGCTATCGTTCTTCCAGTCTCCAGCAATCCTTAAGTGTAAACCACTGTGTACCAAGGGAAATTTTCCCTTTGCCACTTGAATCCGCTTTGCAATTTCCTTTGTATGCCTCGCATTTACTGCCCGTGGTACTTTGGTGAGGTAAACGTTCTAGTTCATGATTTTAAATATTCAGAACTAAAATCATGCTTGTCTTTATAGGGAGAAGAATCCTTGCTTGGTTTATTGAAACCGACTGCTTAAACGGGAGAGTTTTAATTATGAGAATAAAATTAGGCTAGAAATATTTTCATACAGGCACAAGAAGTATGCTCATCGAATTTTATGTGATTGGATCATTTACCAGTTTTATGGCATAATCTTTGATGATATAAAACAATTAAGAATTCTTAGTCAAAAAAAGGAATATTATTTGGTTTATAAATATGTGAGCACAATGATAAATCATTCATAGCCTACTTATATTATTATTGTTGAATTGAGGGCATTGAGATTTCGGAGCAAGATTGCGACAGATTTCGTTGGAAAATGTAACTTCCACATAAATATTTCGAATGATTGGATCAAACGAACCTATTCCAGAGTTCAGGGAAAAGGTTATTTCGGTGCCGTCTTTCTACAGCTATCAATGTTTCCGTGATACGAGAAGCTTTCGTAGCTGCAGAAAATGTCACTCTTTCTCCCTTAAATCCATAGAAAGAAGTCCAATCACTTCCTTCTTATTTTTCCCCATTCGTTCTTCACGCTTTGGTGGGAGCTGTCAAAGTAGATTAAAATAGTAATTCAAAGGGGCGAGTAAGTCGGCAATATGACATGATCCTTATTATAATACTTGTTTGTGCGAGGTGTATGGTAGCAGAAATTCTCGGCATGGTAGAAGAAATTCTCGGTATACCTGCTCTTCGTTCTAATCACCTAAAACAATCCTTGAAATATTGTAACAAGACTATGAGCAATATCTTGATAATTTTATAGATAAACCTTTGCTTAAATTTATCCATAGGAATATTTTTCCCCTCTGGAACAAAATTTATTCTCTGTCAGAACAGTAATCAGAACTTTGCAGATTCCCGCAGGCAAGTATTATTTTAGAATTAGTTATGTGGTAATATATCTGTGACAACATATCATTTGGCAAATTACGCATTTATTCTGAAGCAAGATTTCAAATAAATATGGCTGCTGAGAAGAAGCAAAACATTTGCAAAGATCTCACATAAAATCGTAAGCTACAGCAATATCGGTTCCATTAATATTCAATGCGAAGAGGGGGAGAAGAAAATTCTTCAAATCCGTGCGGAAACGACCTCATGGCATTCCTCGATAGTAGAAACAATTAAAAATTTGAGCTATTTGAATTTAAGACAAAGGCTATGTATCTGCACTCTAAACTGTGACGAAATAATTCAATATTTCAAACAATCTGCAATTCTGTCGTTGGCGATTGAAAAGCAAAGTGTTAACATTATCATTTATTAATTCGTTTAAAAAAGGAGTAAACCGTGAAAATTTATTCTTTTTCCAATTATGTAAGGAGTAGAGGACTGAAAAAATAATCTCAAATTTTTGCAGAACCGTTTAGGTACTCCTCAGATTCTCAGCATCTCAGACTACTGCTCGTCAAGATGATTTTTATGCCAGCCAAGATTTTGTGACGGGTAAAAATATCCAGATCTATCGTTACATACTACCCGTCCGAGCGCAACACCTCACTCACTATCCGTTCTCAATCTCCTATGAAAGCCTCGTCCCCTTTATATATCGAACAAATGGAGTGTTCCCTTCCCTCACCCTATCCTCCCCCCGTGCATCCCTCTGCCTTGCCCTTCCTCCCCGCGCTCACCTCCTTCCATTTATCTCCGCCCCCCGGAACCACTTGCTCGCCTTTCTTCATCCCTTCCGCTGACAGTTTATTTTGAAACCGCATGTGTGTTCCGTTAGTCCGCTGCATCTTAAAATCCTCTCCAACCCCCATTTCCCATGCAATCTTGCTCTCTCTCTTTCCCCTCCCCCCTTCGCCTGCACCCGGCTTCCTTCTTGCTCTCAAACGGTGGTAGCCCTCGCATCTTCCTCCGTCGGATTCTTTTCCTTTAATCGCTGACGTGAGGGAGGCAAAGGAGAGAGAGAGAATGGGTGACACACTCGGGGATCACTTCCCGACTCTCTCTCTCTCTCTCCCCCCCTTCTCCGCGGCCACCTCCTTTCATCGTTTCGCCTCCGTGCGCGAGTGGCGGGACGCAGATAAAGGAGGCTCGGGGCCGCAAACAGAGAAATAAAATGTAGCATATATACGGCGGGGCACACATCGACAGAGGGCGAAATGATACCTAAATGTCGGTTCCCTTCGGTTTTACGCCGCGTAGTTCCCGCCCGGAATGCAAGCGGAGCACTAGATTTATTAAAATGTTTTAATTCCTACCGGAGAGTAACATTTCATGCTATCGTTCTTTCCTCTTTCTGTGAAAGCATTAAGCTTCGCGAAGGTCCCATAGATCACTGTAATGCATTTTCGATTTAATTAAGATTTTACTGGAGGAACGATTCCTTTAAGGATAATTATTCTCGTAAGAAAACATAAAATATCTCGTAAGAAATAAAGATCTAACGAGAAAGTAAAGAATGAATCCAAAGAAAGAAATTTAATGGCTGGTCTGAAGTTATAGCTGCGTCTCTCAGGCTTGGTAATAAAATCAGTTATATGACGTAGTAGCCTTTCGTAGAACCCATTTTTCTAAGAGAATTCTATGATCGAACTTAGTAGTTTAAGCATTTTTGCTCGCATAAAATGTAAACAAAAATATATTTAAAGGACAATTACGGATTGAAAATGTTAATTTTGGCTTAAATTATATTAATATTATTGTTAATATTATATCTTAAAAACTGCGGCTAATCTTGAATATAATCTAAATAAATGAGGGTAAAAAAGAAACTTTACATATCCACAGTAAAATTTTATTGTGGAAGTGTTAAGTTTCTTTTTTAACCTCATCATGGAACAAGGGACCATTTGGTCTCAACTTCGCCCAAATAAAGACCTCTATCTATCTATCTATCTATTTATCTATCTATCATGAAGGAATTCCACAAAGTCAAACCTGTAACTGTTATGATTAAATAAATGAGCACTAGGAGTGAAATTTTTCCATGAAAATTTCAAATATTTTACAACAATGCACAAGTATACCTACCCCGCGAACATTGAAGACGAGCCATGAACGTCAAGTCAAGACCAGCAATTGATAAGCAATAAATATTCAATAATTGCTCACAATCAGGTTGCAATAAAAAAGAGATCACGCCCAAAAGACCAAAAGATTCGCAGAGTTTCAAAAATGCAATAGAAAAAAACACTTCTCAGACTTAAAAAGAAAAAATAATATTTTAATTATTTAAGATAAACTAGCATAAAAGCTTGGGTTGCCAATCCTTTCGGTGAGGAAACAAATAATAAATAATCAAAGCATTTTGTAATCAAATAACATTTTTCTCCGTCAATTTCAGAGAGTGTAGGCTCACGAGATGAAGTTCACTGTCAATTATGAACTCGTAGAAAGGCAAATATTTCTTTCTTGAACATATGGTTGTCTATAATTTTTCTCACATTGTTCATCCACTTATCGAGTATGTTTTACCATCACATTCAAACTTCTCTCGTAGAATTTATAAAAACTTCATTAATATCAAAAAAGTTACAGCACACACATATGCTAAAAGTAGGAAAATGTGACTAGGAAATTTTATGCCGAAAAATATTTTTTTCCTTGGGAAAGAGTATATCATGCAAATTTTTTCATTACTCATAATTTTATTAATTGCCTGGACTATGAATTGCGAAGTATTTCCACACGAGCATCATTCCTAAAATAAATTAAACCACCACAATAATTAGAAGTAATGAGCAAGAGGGTATAGAAATGCATTTCATGTAGAATCGAATATGGAAAAAGGATATTGCTTGCATAATTAACAAAATACCCAGGAAAATAATGAGCTGTTGGAAAAAGAATAGAATTCGGAAAGAGCCATGAGAAAATTGAACATGAACCCTAATGGCGCTGCTACTTTACAGAATATATCCAGTAAGTAGCATGGAAACAGAATACAACGCATTCGAGCGACGTTCTTTCTCCGTAAAAACTATATTTGCTCGTTCACAAACGACTTGAGGAAAAGAACCGAAATAATATCATTTGAGACCGCTCTTGCTTTACCATCATAATTAGAGTACTGAGTGTGCTTTCTTGGAATGAATTCTGTTGACGGCGGAAACATTTTCGACTGGCTACGCGAAAGATTATTTTGCAGTCCGTTTTTTCAATTAACACAGAACCTGTTGTAATTTAGGTCATAACTGTTTTTACTTATTCCATCGCAAAGCCTACCTATGTTGAAATTACTTTTTAGCAACGAATCAACACCACCTATTCATATTTTTTACATGTAGTCATAGTATGAATTCAAGAAAATGATTTCAATTAAACCAATTTCAAAAAAGTGGTAGTTCTAAGGTGGAACGTTACTAGTACGTAAATTTTCGGTAAAGTATGTATTAATATTATTTGATAAAGTAAAAATGAAACGTATTTTTGTAAACATATTCAATTATCAAAAAAATTGCGACACAGAAATTTCATTTCACCTACCATAGAGTGTTTTAAAATCATAATTGAGTTATAAAATTAAATATACGAAGAGTGTTCTTAATTAATAGAGATAAATCATTACGTTCTAGTTGTCGCACATGACCTTAACACATGCATTAAGTTAATTGCTATATTCTCCAGTGGCGCTTATGAGAAGCACTTCAAAATATAATCATTTTCTCTTTTAAAATACCGCACTCCTCTTCCCACGTGAATTTCAAATTTCTTGAAGTCTCTGATCCAACTTGTAAGCTATAAATACTTATTTTATATGCTTTCATTATTGAAAAACAGTGATTTAAATGCGAGACAGTTAAGTGTAACGCTCTCACAACAAAATGAGTAATTTTTGTATTTTTATTACTTGAGTTCGAATCAGATTTTATGAAGAAATTCATACTCATTAATTTTATAAGATCATGCACCGTAATGTCACCGCGAATTTTCAACGCTATCATTTCAGAAGCAACTCATGAAGCTAAACATGTCATGAGTTAAAAAGGAGAGAAGTCCGGAAACTTCTCGTTCCCAATAATTGAGTTGCTGCTTGTTTCATTGGAACGGCAGCTTGAGGACGAAAATATTACAAGTTTTTCTTTCACTTCGGCAAAGTAAAAAAATATATAAATTGGAAAATTGAAGCTCCTGTGCTTTAAATCCGGAGCTCCCTTTTATATGGTTTAAACATCGCTTCAAACGGAAACAGAAATAGACGCCAAACTATAATCCTTGTGTATTTTCGGTAGACTTGCAAAGGCTACCCCTCCCTCCGCCACATTTTCCCTCTCTCCCCTACCCCTTCAGTGTGCCCCTCTCCGTCTTCTTCTCACCATAACCTCTTCCTCGTTCCCACTCTTCCGTGAAACCCCGGCCGCGCTCCCTCCTACCTCCCCCCGTCTCTTTTTCCTCTCACACTCAACCTATCCCGCCCTTCCCCTCCCCTACCACAGGCTCACTCCCTAATAACGCCCTGCTAGCATTCTCCCTAACACAATTCTACCTCCCTTCCCTCCCATCCACATTTTCCCCTCCCTCTGACCCCGCCTCACACTCCCCTTCCCCCACCACCCCGCGTGCCCTCCCCAACCCCACGCACACATCACACCACTTCCCTTACCCTGACCTCCCCCCACCATTCTCCAAACTACTCCTCCCCCCTCCACCCTCGTGAACAGACCCCTTTTTACCCCCCTCGCCGATCTCACGTCTCCCTCTTCTCTCCCTCCCTCTCGCCGGAGAGGGAATCGATAGCAAAGCAGAGAGTGAGGGAGGGAGGTGGTGGGGTGGGAGTGGGGAGAGGGAGGGAGAGGAGAGGGGATGGAGGGAGAGAGGACCCCGGGCCAAAACCACGCCCATATCAGGCCCACACGTTCCATCCAACTTCTCACACCCTCTCTCCTCTCCCTCCAGGACCACCTCACAGCCCTCTCCACTCCTCATCTGCAACACTCTTCTTCCATCTTTCTCTCTCTCTCTTTCTCTCGCTCACACAAACCTCCCTCCCTCTCCCCAACACAAAGACACACTTCTCCTGTGACCTCTGAAAACTCCTCCGATGCCCCTCCTCTTCCTATCCCGTGGACCCTCCACCAATCCCTCCACATCATATCCCCTCCGCCTTTCCCGCTTACAGAAAAAACAATATCATGCATTGTGATTTTAGGGGGGTGGGTCAATTTTTTTTCTCTCCTCCCATTCCCGTTTCTTCTAACTTTTTCATTCGCGACCCCCTCCCTCTACGGGCTGTAAATCTGTGAAACTTTTGACTAAAATATCAAGAGTTAACGCAAAATAAGAGTTTAATTTATGTCATTCTACTTAGCAAAGCCAAAAATAATTGTTTTCCAGAGAAAAAAATGATAATGATACAAAATGATAATAATAAAATAGTTTGGGATGCACGGCGCGGCGTCTTCTCGGTAAATAAATGATAAATGTGACAGAGAAAAATACAGACATTCGTGAAGTTACTTTCCGTGAGACCTGCTGTAGGAAATGATTCAAATTATTTTGAACAATGTTTTCAAAAACATTTCACGATATTTACTTGACGGAACATGGTAAACCGTTTTTGGTCTAAACGTTTGATTTTACGAAGTTCTTGATTTTTGATAGACGCATACGTAGATATTGATGAATCATCATTTCAGATAAATTTCTGAGATGAAGTGCCGAGAAAAACTACCAATTTGGTGATCATTATCAACCAATATAGTACTACAGTTGGTTCGATATATTACATGTCACAATAGAACGATTAGAATTGAAATACTATACATATTTTGGTGAGCATCCAGTGGCCTCCAACAACGAATGATGATGATATACGTCGAAATCGGTCGGGTTTTCCAACAAAAAATGTAGCGTGGAAATTAAATTTTCTTGCGAAAAGACCCGTAAATCTTTTATGATTTTATTTCATCAGGTTTCAGCGAATTCTGCCAATTGTAACTTAATAGCTCTTTCTTTCTCAAATTTGCTATAATTTAATATCAATTTAAACGAGGAAAATACGTTATATGGATTATGTTAGCCATTATATAATTTAAAAGTATACCAGTTTGAAAATGAAATCATGTTTACCTTAAATATTAAATTTTAAGATATTGCCTTGTGAATGGGCCTTCGTCGAATGGTGAACTCAATTCCCTCACTGAATAAAGTCGTTTTACCCAACTCTCCAGCTATTCCATCTTCCTATCCTCACCCGTTTTTAATCCGAGAAAACATCACTCACATTGGAACTAGATTATCCGTTTATTTTACACACGGTGATTTTGATGTTGGCGGCTTCACGGAACTTCTCAGCGGATGGCATTGTGTAGGCATGTGGCCGACTATAAAACTCGGCATTCAGGCTTACACCGCAGCCAAAATTCTTTAAATATGAATTAGAAAGCTTTTGGGGAAAATTATGAATTAAAATTCTCCTTGGCATGTAGAAAGTAGAGAGGTCTAAAGTAAAAATTTGATTGAAAATAATTATTAGTAAATCCGTTTACATTATTCGTATTTATAATTTATTATTATAATTATTAATATTTATAATTTTGTGTTTCCTGAAACCTGGCTACAACCTTGCACATTATTTCGTCATTTCAATAGCTTGACCAACGCATTCATTACGGTAGAAGTTCGTTCATAATACTGTTTTAATAAATAATACTAATCAATAAATATAATGAGGACAAAACTAAATATACTAAGATAAATTGCACACCATCCCTCTAATTTCATTACACATGGATGGATAATGTAATTGAATGATCGTTGGAAGGGAGCATATAACAAGTTTCACATTTACTGTTGTAACTAAGTAGCTTGGAGGCAAATATTAAACTGTGTCTGCATCCAATTAAAGGGGAAAATTCAGGTCTTCCCTTCATTTTCCGCTTGACTGAAATGATACATAGTTTGGAAATAAGTAAGTTCATTCACATTCCGTGAGTTCAATTTAGTGTTGTGGATCTCAAGATGATATACCAACGCCAAACAGCGGAAATACAAATTCAGATTGAGTCAATTGGAGAGAAAATGAAAACATTTAGTAGGACTAAAAGAAAAATAAATTAATAGTTGCTGGGGTATGTGCTTCAATGCAGGCGTGACTTGAGGACTTTCTGCATGTCTAAATCAGGCAGAAAGGCTTTGCTGAGGTTGACGAAAAATCCTGTGCTTTGAGAATATATCAACTCCGAGGTAGGCATGCCAGTTCGTAGACATCACAATCTACTATTTAGGAGTTTTAAAAATCGTTTAAAATTGTATCAATAATTTTTCATCAGACAGCAGCTGTGTTTGAATGAAAAATAAAGCGTACAGCCGATATTATCCACAACTATCATGGTTAAGAAACTGAATCGGAGGTTAAGACATTCAAAGAAGGAAATCAAAATTTAAAGGTGATTCCAAATCGATAGTTAATTGAATATCCATTGACGGTGAACAAAAGCGTAAGTGAATCGCATGAATTCTAATGACTTAGCTTTTTAGTGATTGCATGGACTTAAAAAAATTTGCCAAAAAACTGAATTAAAAAAAACGCAAAACAAATTGCGTAATTGTGACCCATAAATTATAACCAGTATGTTATGCTATTTTTAAAACTAAAAACAATGGTGTATTCCTGGAATTCGAAATTCATGTAGTAACATCTCAATGCCGCTTTCAATTAGTAGTATACCTAGCGTCACTCGACGCATCCTTATATCGATGTAAAATACACAAAGTAATATAGCGCTGCCATCCCAGGTATAGAACCAGCCCATTCGACGGGATATAATTAAATTGAAATCTAAATTAGTTTTCCAAGAACAAATATTGACACCAAAGTACAAATATTTCGGGCTTGGCGATGATCATACTGATGCCACCGATTTACTTACTTTATAACTTTGATATTTATTACTTTGATAAAGATTTGAGTTAAATGTTTGACGGATATGTGCATGGAAAAATGTCGAAAAAAATATATTCAGCAATAAAATAAGGGGACACGCTATATTTTTCAGGGCCCTAGTTTGGTCTTGGACAACATTTTGGAGTGCATTTATTCTGATACAAATATAAAAAAACAACGGTCAACTATATACATTATATGGCTATAAAATTCCAATTTTCATTAAAACAACTTAAATATGGCAAAAGCCTGCTTCAATATTTATGATGGAAAATAAATTCATTATAAAAAACCCATTAACTAGGAAAACTGAGATTAAAATGCGAAAAAAAAGGAAATCAAATTAAAAAACTTGGGATTTGACGTTACTT
This sequence comes from Hetaerina americana, assembly GCF_022747635.1. Taxonomy (NCBI): domain Eukaryota; kingdom Metazoa; phylum Arthropoda; class Insecta; order Odonata; family Calopterygidae; genus Hetaerina; species Hetaerina americana. The sequence continues at coordinate 54,910,253 of NW_027286070.1, forward strand.
CGAGGGAGTACATTCGAGTTTAACGAAACGGAAAAAAAATAATCATCCTAATGGTACGTTGAAGAGCGGATTGCCAGAATAAAAGCAACAAGCTAACATGAAGAAAACTCTGATGGATTTTTTATCGACTTTAAGCGGTTACGTAAAGAATTTAATAGTTTTCAGTGCTATTAAATGCGAACCTCGTAATAGAGGAAATAAACAAATTGGTTGTGGATTGAAAATAATGGAAATGCCTGGAATTTTAGGTAAACAAATATACAAGGAAAATAAATAGTGAAGGAGTATTTTTATTAAGAATTTATGCATTCAAAAACTTTAAGAAAATAACTAGCGAAAGTTTTCTTAACATAAATGTGATAGAAGAAGTGAAAATATGGCTAAGAGGTTGATTCAAAAGAACTTATGCATAAGCATCCTGCATTAGATCATAGGATACTCACCATAAACATAAAAAGAACGTTGATGCGATAGGTAAAATAAAAAATATTCTGACCTCTCAGGCGCAAACGTGGATACTCTTGGCAACCAGTGTGAGTGTGAATCATGTACTCATGAACTCTCCCGAGACCAATATTTTTTTGTAAAACATCCACGTACATTTACATTAAAAAAGTTGGGATTTCACCCAATGATTTTAAGCTCCAGGGTAAAAACTCTCATCATCAGGATATCCGACTAACCCAGGAAAAAAATCATCATAATACCTCATTTGAACGAAGCTCGTGTATTATTTCAATCGCGTAGGTGTTTTATCCATGGTGAAAAACTTTTTCCTGTAACACAATATCAAACGGCTCAAATTCGCCTCTCAAAAATGACTATCAGGTAACTATTGTATGCCTTGTGGATCGCATATTCTTGAAAGTAAAATATATAGAGTGAGACGAGAGCAATTAGAGAGAATCAAAAAGCCCGAGTTACGGTGCGTCGGAAAAACCTTAACCATTAACCGTCCATCACCCTCCCACGACTCCGACACCCGTCCGCACTACCGCTCACAAACATTAGGTACCCTCTGCTCGATGGAATATTATACCCTGTGGGTATTCAATCATGGTACAGTAATGTTCAAGAAATATTATCCGGGGAAAAAGTTTAGTATCCGTCTTAGTATTTTAACTTCGGTACGATGGCTCGATTGCTCGCATAAACCAATTATCACTTATACCGTCACAGTTCATTTATCAGAATCAACATAAATTTGAAATATTTGCTCGTGAGAGAACAAATGCAATACAGTCAGTCAGTAAAGGTATATACACACATTTCATAGTCAGTAAAGGTCTATACATGCATTAATGAACATAATTTGCATCGACGGAGAAGCATTATAGCATGATACCAGTGCTATGCCTATTAGTACCGGGTGATGCTTGTCATAAATGAAAGAAAATTAAAATGAGAATAATGCTTGCATTAACAAAAATTATAGCCAAAGTAGTCTAAATACACTGACATATGTATGAATCTGAAATTCGAGGCAATTGTTCTGTAACATTTAGAAAGGGTATTTTATGCAAGAATAAAAAGCTGTTGCTGTGCTTTTTAATACGAGAGCCGTGGGCAACATTTGGAAAACGAGAAAATATCCCAGACAATATGACCTGGGATAAGTTGAACTTCGGATGGATGCTGAAAGAAACCAATATGATATTTCAATGATGAAAGGATGGAAGAGATAGGAAAGGAGTGATATGACGGAGAGCAGGCAAGTAGGAATGGTGGAGATGAGTTAGAGGGATGTACGGGTGTAAGGATGGGAGGGAGGCAAGCTGGTGAGTGGGTGGGTGCGGGTGACATAAGAGGCAGGGAAGCAGGAGGAGCGGCAGCAACAGCGGCGAATGCGACGTTGAGTTGATCCTCGGGCAGAGCACGGCTGAGCGTGGCACTGCTGAGGCGCTCAGCGACAGACAATGGCTTCAGAAAGTGGATAATGGCGAAATAAGCTGCTGCCGAGACGGTCTTGCGGGATCTCCTTCTCATACACACACACACACACACACACAAACATCGTCACACCCACCCTTCCCATTCCCAGGGACGGGGGATGATGCGAGAGGGAAAGAGTGAGGGGAGGAGGATGAGGGCGATGGGGAAGAGTGCCGCGACTCAGGAAACTTATAACCGATAAAATGCCCGAAGCAGTGCACCTGAGACTCACGGAACTGCCCTACATCCCACGAACGCCGTAGGGACGCGACCCACGGGATAATGCGAGGGAAAGAAGGAAAGGAGTGTAGGCGTGGAGAGAAAAAATATGACAAAAGAATGATTTGAAGAAACGGAAGATGGGGAAGAGGAGGGAGATGTGAGATTTGACGATTTATCGAAGGAAAAACGTTTAATACATCCCCAGGGACAGTTAGATGGGCAAACACAAACAGGTCACATTTCGCTTCGCCGTGGCGCTCTTGAGATGTGAAAATGGTTGACGGACGGGAGATAAGAAAACCCAGACGGAGGAAGGGACATCCCTTTTCGGGAGAGGAGTCAGTTTTGTCAATTGAGAATCGTCCCTTTGAACTTCGTTGAGCAGTGGTAGGGGTTTTAGAAGATCCCTTCAAAAAGGACATTTTTACGACTTCCCGGACAGTTATTGAGACAACTTCCTACACAGTAGTAGAAGACATTCGCCAAGAACTTGGAAGCTATCGTTCGGGTTTACAGTTTTTTTTCCTGATACGACAGCTACAGAGGGTAATCCTCTAGCGTCTCCTAACCTCGTCCGATTGAAGGAAAAGGTGAAAACCCTCTTCACCTTTATCTTCATCTTCATAAAAAAATATGGCCGGAGTTGTAACCATTGCAAAAAAAAGAATGAGTGTTTGTCTGTTCAGGTGATAACTCACCAGGAAATATACGTAAAGTTTCAAAATTTGGCAGAAGCTTAGTGCTCCCGAAGTTATTATTTAAGGTTCCTTTTTGTCCCCTTCTATTTCCTCTCCTGGAAAAGAATCTACATAAAAATGAAACACACACAAAGTATGCGTAATGTTTATTTTTTTTATTAATATATTTTTAAATTACTTAAACTTAATAAATTGTCACGGGACTTAAATAGTGGTGTCGGAAAATTAATAAGATTTTCTTATAGTTCAAATAGAAGTGTGCACAATAAAGCGTAATGATTTGATTCGTCGGGGAATAAAGCATATATTATAGTTTTTAATCACAGCAAATTTTTATTTCTATGACGAGAAATTCTTCCTTCTCAACTGAAACAGACTCTTGAGAATAATTTACAAATGGCAGTGTATATTTCCACGGTTAGCTATTTCTTTGGAAAACCTTGTCAGGAATAAAACATATATATATATATATATATATATATATATATATATATATATATATATATATATATATACTGTAATAGAGGGGAGAATGTTAAGCAAACGAGGTAAGGGAAGGAACTGGATAGGGATGTTGGACGGGATGTTGGACGGGATGAAGGGAGGAAGAAGTTACTCAGAGATTAAGAGGGGTTTGATGTACAGTAGGATACTGGATTTTTTATCTTGTTAGGAATCACAAAATGTATTTATTTAGTAGCTGTGTCCATCCAAAAACCTACCTTAACCGGTAGATTACCTAATAATATATATATATATATATATATATATATATATATATATATATATATATATATATATATATATATATACTGTAATAGAGGGGAGAATGTTAAGCAAACGAGGTAAGGGAAGGAACTGGATAGGGATGTTGGACGGGATGTTGGACGGGATGAAGGGAGGAAGAAGTTACTCAGAGATTAAGAGGGGTTTGATGTACAGTAGGATACTGGATTTTTTATCTTGTTAGGAATCACAAAATGTATTTATTTAGTAGCTGTGTCCATCCAAAAACCTACCTTAACCGGTAGATTACCTAATAATATATTAATATATATATATATATATATATATATATATATATATATATATATACATATATATATATATGTATGTATTGAAATTCCATTGAAATTAACACCCTTGGAATATATATGAAACTACTGCTATTGGTTTGAAATGCTTGCATGCCTACAGAAATTTCGCAAATTTGCGACTTTAAATAATAATGGTATCTTTAAATGCTTTCGCCGCGTTTAATGCTGTCGCTAAATTTTCAAGGATGTTACCGTAAACGGTTGCAAACATTCTTATAGCAATTATGATAACCAAATGTGCTAATTTGGTATGGTTTAAATTTGGCATTACAAAATGAAGAACAGTACAGGTACATGCGTGCGTTCAAAGTACGACAGCGATTAGAGATATTTGAACAGTTTTTTTCCAGAGAAATGGGGAATCAAGAGATCCCCAAGGAGTTATTATTTTCAGCCAGCATTTTTATGAGACCCCATTTTTCCAATTTCGCGTTCATTATTTTTTAACACGACGATATTGCTCCTTGGGGACTACAGAAATGCTAAAATGAATACCGATTCACTTCAATTATACCGTACGTTTTCAATTCGACTTCACAATTTTTCCCTCTCCTCATAGCTTTTTTTTTACGGAAATTTAGTTCCATTTCCGTGAAAGCTACCTCATTTTTAAATAAAATAAGCACTGCGAATTGTTCCTGCGAGGAAAATTGTCGCGGGAGCCAAGAGCGAAAGTTTGGGCCACATCTGCTCCCACACAGCATATCCCAACTTCACCGTATCCGCTCTATTCCTTCTTTCCCTTATCTTTTCGCCGGATGTCTCGGATGACAACGAAGCAGTCGAGGGACATGACTTAGAATCCTGTTTTTCCCTGAGAAGGTCTCCCAGTCCCCGACGCGGATTATTCCTGACCATGAATGGAGGGGGGTGGAGGGTAAGGAGTGAGGAAAGCGCATTAAGAATAACTGGTTAAGCGACCTATTGTTGTCTCCAGAGAAGAAGGAAGCAGAAAAAACAAAGAAACAGTAGCTGAGTATTGGACTTGCCCTCCACTGAAGCAGGAAATTCAATAGAGCTCCACCCTCTATAGCTGTGTGAGGGGACACCTGCAGCGGCGTCAGGCGGCGGGAAAGATTCCACTTAAAAGTTGGGTTTTCGGGGAATCAACGCAAAAGAAAATAAAATTTTACGCATCTTCTTACATTCAATAAATTAGGAGCAGAGGAATATTTGTTACCTTGGAGGCCTTCCTGAGAAAGGAAAGCTTTTATGAGCCGGATCCCAAAGTTTCTTGGATGCCTTGTGGAACCTTGCGACAGTTTTGGTCCATGAACACACTTTATCACGCCTTTAATGGACCATAATGTAAACGGGATCTAAAATGTGTCCTACTACTGGCACACACACCGACAATATCAAACTGTGTACGATTAGGCATTTGGAAAAATTGCTCAATATCTGTTACAATAATGATAGGCTAAAATAAGTAAAGTTATGCAGAACATTTTTTACCGCGAGAACTAAAGGTTCACCCAGTTCAAGCAATGAACATTCAATAAACGTTGATTGAACCCATATGAATGTTTGGCGAAGTAATAATTTAATTAGAAAAAAATAATACCGCATTCTTAGGAAATAAATTATTTAATTAGAGATAATAAATTCCTACATTTTAGGAAATGGCTATTTATCACAAAAGTGATTGAATTGCTTTATGTGTAATCTTACTTAAAACCGTCTAAATATATTCTTTGAGTCATTCTATTCTTCTAAATTTGAATAGCATGTAAGTCCAAGCGAGGTTTTACATACTTCCTCTTTAAGCAAAAATTTTCAATCCAACACTCCTTTGTTTGTTTCCAGAAGGCTCACCATGACCTTTCAGAAAAACCAATTCTCTCAACGATGATGGAAGAAATGCTTTTTTTACGAGGGTCATCCGGAAAGTAGTACCCGTTCGTGAAATAAAGACACAAAAGTAAATATTAACAAACATAAAAAATTTTATTTGAAAGAGGATACTTTAAACTACTTCTCAACATAATCTCCAAGCAAATTAAGGCATTTGTCATAACGTGTGACAAGTTTCTGTATTCCTGCTGCATAGTCCTTCGCCGCCAGCTCATTGAGATACGCGAGGGACCCATCTTGCACAAATTTTTGCATAATGCAGATGGTGTTTAACAATTTCATGAACAATTGTTCGAGAAACATTGGGAAAATGCTCACAGATGTCATCAATTGTGACGCGCCGATCGTTCCTCACGAATTCGTCAACTGAGCTCACCAGTTGGTCTGTAATGACAGACGGTCTCTCCGAACGCTCATCGTCGTGTGTGTTCCCCCTCCCCATGTTGAAGTTGCGACACCACCGCCGAACAGACGACTCGTCCATTACATTGTCTCCATACACCTCCTTTAATTGGCGATGAATATCACATGGGCGAACGTTTCTTGCATTGAGGAATTTAATCACTGCCCTCACTTCACAACTGGCGGCGTTCTCAATTTTTTTAAACATTGTAAACAATCACAGAAACAACACAGGCAATGCTAGCGTCACGCAACTTGGCTCAGAGAAGGCAGACAAGCCACTGAAGCTATCTGACCTCGTCCAGCGGCTACTCGCGTCGTCAGCACTTCATGCGGCACGAACGGGTACTACTTTCCGGATGACCCTCGTATTATCAGCAAAGGTTAAACCGGGCATTGGTTTCGTAGGAGCTATACAAAAATCAGTTAGTATTAAGTGCTTTCCCGTGGTTTTAGTTGTTTCATGCGTAGAAGAATATTAGACTTCTGAAGAAAAAAGCTGTATAATTTTATTTAAATTATTATATGGCCCAGGGAAAATAATGTTCAAAGAACGTCAATTGATATGTGACAACTCATTTGTAGTGATATATCTTGAATTTCAATCAAATTTTCGGGAAAGAGCCCAAATATTGCCTTATAAAAATGTCTTTAGGTTTTATCCCATAAATTATCTCATATTTTAGTAGTATTATTCTCTAGCGCAAGGTATCTATCTTTCACGATAATGAGGTCACTTCTACATATAAGCTTCCCAACCAGATATATAATAAACCCCGGGAATTCGGGTATGGTTTAGACTAAAAGACATTTTTGTTTTTTAGAACGGTGGCAAAAACATCCCCCTATACATGTGAAAGGCTGGGAGGGTGTGGGATTACTGCAGTGAAAAAGAGATATTCAGATGAATTTTAAACGTTTTACGAGCTGGTAGCATGATATAGAGACATTCCTATGAATCCATAGCAGTTAAATTAATGAGTAATTCGTGAATCATAAATGGAGAAAATACGGTGCGGAGGAGTGGATTGGATTTAAATGAAAAAATAACAAGAACGGATGGATAGTAACCAATCACACAATTCGTTTACCATTCCCGTTTCCTTAGTTTCCACAACCGTTTGCACTAGTCTGGTTTTAACTGCAATCGTGAACTATTAACCCAGGAAAATAAATTGGACTGAGCTAAAGCCAGGAAACGGTAAAATATTTACTACTACATGGTCAATCTGATGAGTTTCATGAACTTAATACATTTAATGATAATAATATAAAAAACAAAAAAACACGTCGCTTTACAAATAAAAGCTTTTGAATTAAGTCGTGTAGCAAAATATGGAGATTAAAAAAAATCAAAGACGAAACTTGAACGTGAAAGGAGCATAAAAATTTATTGATGGTAAAATATCCATGGATAAAATGTTCCCTGGAAAGAAATTACAACAGCAGTTCTGCACGTATATTTCCTGCTCGCATACACATTATCAGTTTCCATTTAGCTCACATGGAGCCTGTGACTTACAGAGCATTCCTCATCTCCACAAAAAAAAGAAGGAATAGAAACATCTCTAACTGATGAAAACTTTCCTTTTTCCCAACAGTCATCGTAATTCTGCGCATTGTCATGAGCAAATGATAACACGCAGACCACAACTGTTGACACGGCCCTGAAAGGGGGAATAAGAGTGATTTGTGGACCGCGCTCTCGGTTTCTTTTTCAATTTGAAATTCATCGGCGGCGACGAAAGTTTTCAAGCGGGGTGGGAAAAGGGAGAGTGAGAGGGTGAGTGAGTGAGATAGAGAGAGAGATCGGAACGGGTAAAAGCGAAAAACAAATGGAAGAGTTGAAGCGAAATGATTAGCAGCTTACGGCGCTCTTTCTCTTCCTCGATCAGACCTTGGGAAAGCTCGCCGAGGGAAGTGGAAAGAGATTAAAAGTCCGTATGGACACAGTGAGAGGGGGGAGGAGAAGGGGAGATGGGATGGAAAGAATAGATGGAGGAAGGAAGGAACGAGCCTTCTGTGGAGTGGGAGATGTGGGTAAGGGCCGGCCAGTACTGGGAAGGGCAGGGAGAGATACGGGGAAGGGTTGCAGAGGAGAGAGATTGGGGAGGGCAGGTGAAGCGATGTTCCTCCTGGATGGGGAAGATGGCGCTCGGGGATGAGAACAAAAGCAGAGGTGGCAGGCTCCGGAGGAGGCTTGTGAGATGGAGGGTGAGGGGGCCAGAGGGAGTAGGGGGGGGGGGGAGCGAGCAAAAAAGTTTAGCCACGCAATAAGAAGATTGAACATTCTGCACGTCAGGAGGGGTGATGGGGATTGGGCATTGTTGGACAGAGGGGCAGGATGAGACGGGCTAGGAAGTGGGGAAACGGACATAATTGCAAGAAGGGAGTAGCTATTCGAAAGAAAAGGATGGGGTTGGCTAAATTTGGGAAAGGGGGCAGTGAGGAAGGAACAAAAGTACAGCGAGAGAATGCGAAGACCAATTTTAAATCAAGAGTGATGGTGCGTTCACAAGGTTGAAAGAAATTTTGATAGCTCAAGAATAAGAGACTCAAATAACTGCGGCAGTACCTCCCCGAAAAAACACGACTTATAAAGCTACAAAAAAATCACATACCAGTTGAAGGCAATTTTTCACGATGCATATTCATACACTCCTTTACTCTCGTTTTTATCAATACGCTTTATTGATTTTTTCATGCTGACTTTTCATTTAATTTTATCCGTTCTTTCAACTAATTCTCTAAATTTCTATATCAAACGGGAATATATATATATATATATATATATATATATATATATATATATATATATATATATATATATATATGGGCCGCGGTAGTCCAGGACTAGGGTCCCGGGTTCGATTCCCGGGCAAGGACCTCTGGGCACCAGCAGCTCCACCCAAGCTATGTAATTTTTCGGGTACCAGATCTTCCTGGGAAACCATAACCGTCACAGGGAAAGCAACTGGCCCCCCTACCCTGATGTGTGAATTTCAAACGCCGTCGGGCTTAATACTGGGCGAACTCTACTATCACCTACCAAACCGACCTTCAGGTTGATTACTGTGTTTATGGGGGTTGGGTTGGTTTATGGGGGGGGGTCGGGTTGATTACTGTGTTCATATATATACATATATACGTACATGCTATATATATTTATTTATTTATTTATTTATATATCTAGCACGTACCTTATTTTTAGATACGTAGCTCTACGAGCAGAAAGTAGCTGACATAGATACATTGAAGATGAAAATTAAAAATTCAATAATGAGGGAATTGATATCTAGAGAATGAAATACTAAAAGCGGAACGTTACCTAAAGAGATTTCAATTACTAACTTCAAAATTTTGGTTTAATTAAAGGATTAGGTACTATATTTCACTAAAATGTACCGTCATTAAAGATTTATATGGAAATATCAACCTTAGTTTATGGACACAAAGTGTCAGTCCAAATATGTCATATACCCAACTACCATTCTAGGCAGCTCTACAATCGAGAAAGTTTAAGGAGGTTTTGGTGAGGCTTTGAATAAACAGCGAAGTATTCCTGGTTAATAAAATGAATTTAAAAAGAAACATAAAATAAATATATAGTCGCATAGTCTCTCTTCTCATATATAGTGTGGATAAATGAAGGGGGAATAAAAACAAGATTGCCATGTACTTGACCAAATCTTTCTTGACGAAATTAAAACTTGAGCTGGGAATTATTGAAGGGTGGAAGCATCATCCATGGTGAGTAAACTTTAGACAGGAGTAATAGTACGGAGAATAATTTTTTCGTCCATTTTTACTATTCAAACATTCTAAATGCACTAATGAGCATTATTAACAAGATTATAATCTATTAATAGATGCCCGTGATAAGAAGTGTAAAAAAATCTAAGATTATCATGACTTCTGCCTCCTTTTTTTGTACACCAAAAAATGGTCCATGATATAGACCGACTTGGATAAAATAAAACCGGAGGATAAAAATAATTAGACTTTTGATTTGCTCATCATCTTAAATTCATATTGTTGTATACTTGTATCAATGCAAAAGATAAGTGAATTTAAAATTGGTGAAATCGACTTGGCTTATGTGCTATTTATTTTTTATAATAAACACAAATGATTACCATAAAGAAACAAGAAATACACACTTACAAAATATATAATAAAGGTAATCTAAATGCATTACTTCGTATAGATCAGACATTAATATTTTATAATTTTACCTTTTTTTAATAATTTATCAAACTGAACAAAATGTCAAAATTTTTGCAGTAAATATCAAGATAGAATTAGTTTAAGGACTTTAATTTACGAGTTCGTTCTATTAAAAGCACGCCGGATAATTTTGAGAGAAATAAAACCATGACAGTGAAGAACAATTGTCGAATTACATGCATGCATTTGAACAGCCTCTGCCGAAGTCATTAGGTGTGATGGAAAGATAAAATTATAAAAGAACAGTACTAATGGGATCATTATCATCTTAAACCAAAAACTGAATCAATAATTCTTGGTGTTATTAACGGCAAGGCAATACTCTTCTCAGCCAATAAATAGGTATAAGTCATGTAATGAGATGGATTTTTTACTACTTATAGCGTAGATGCTCGTGCTTCTGCAGGGTTGAATACTTAAATAATTGGAACTGCCGTTAAACTACTTATGCCACCTGAGCATGAATTACTGTGCATTAATTACTACTACTGCAATATTTATTTTATTTAACCACGTTAATGGGGCGAGAATGAGACTTCGTGGTCTCTTCCTCCACCTAACTTTTATTCATAACAATAATGAAAATCAGCAACAACCATACCCTAGGTGGAGGAAAACCCACCTAGGTGGGACTCGAACCCACGACTTATGGATTGGCAGGTGAGGGTGTTACCCCACCGCCCCCGGGGACGGCAAGTTGAGTTGTTAAATGAAATTATTGTGATGGACACTGAGTAATCATGACTGTCATGACTTTAAGTACTCATAGTAACAAACTACTCTTCACTTTGCGTCCTAGATGAGGATTTCACGGAACGGAGAAAACATTTCTGCTCATCAGAACGCATACACATGCCCCGAAAACGGGCTCGTGACATCATCGAGCGCATGAATGCCGTCCGTAAATTTAAAAATGCAAAGCAGCTGAAGCGGAGAAGCAAGCACGTTATTAAAAATGCCAAAATAAAAACAGAAATAACGAACGCCAAGACGGACTGTTCGCTCAACCGCGCGGAAGGAAAAGAAGAGTGTAAGCACGGGGAGGGAGAGTAGGAGAGGGGAGATGGGGATCTCGCCGCCGGCTTATGAAAAACCCGCTGCCGAAAGACACTCACCCACCAAAGTAAAACGGACGGGGACGGGAGGTTTGCGTGGGCGGGTGGGGAAAAAGGAGAAAACAACCCCACCCCTGCACCCGCGACGATGGAAAGGGGTTAAGAGGGCAGGGTGTGGGGAGGATGGGCTTCGAAGGAGAAAACAAGGGGGAGGAGAGGAATGAGGAGTTTTGAGGGATGACGGAGGGAGAGGAATGGTTTTCGCGGGAGTATCCGGGGGTCATGAGGGATAGGAGGTGGTGTTTGGGGGGGTGGGGTGGGAGGTGGGGGCGGGGAGGGGCCGCACACATTGTGCAGTTCGTTGGGAATCTATTCATTCGGAAACGGGAAGTTTTCCGTCCGGAGAGCGGGGGTGGGGAGAGATAGGGGTGAGGTTGGAAGGATGGGGGGGGAGGAGAAATTTTTCGGGTTGAGGGGGAGGGAATCGCGTCGCAAGGGGCTGAGGGAGGCAGGGTGTGGAGGAGGTGGGTCGGTGGGAGAGAGAGAGGGTGTGGATTTTCGGAGGGGGGTGAAAAGGGTGGGAGGGGGTGCCATACCAGGGGGAGGTCGGCGTCAGCAGGACGGCGCGGTTGCCTCCCGAGGGTGGGTGGGAGGCGGTGGTCTTTCGGGGAGGATGGGGAGAGGGATCGGGGGTGGCTTGGTGGGGGTGGGGGATTCAGAGAACGAGGTGACCGCAAAGTAAAGGGGGATTACTCAGACTCCGAAGGGAGTTGGTCTCGAGGAGGGAAAAAGCGAGAGACACAGGGAAAGAGGAGAGGGAGTGGGTGGGAGTGGAGTGGAGGGTGGACGGAGGAAAAAGCTGGGGTGGAAACTTGAAGATCGATCATTGTGTTGGGCCACGCTTTGCTAAGCTTTCGTGGATTTCTTTTTCCGTTTCTCGGAACTTGGGCTTGCCTCAAATACGAGCGCGTGCGGGTAGGCGTATCTCGAGAATGGACTTAATTTTTTCATCCGGATGGATATTTTCAGTTCGACGCACGTTTATGGCCGTGCACCAGTTAGAAATAGGTCTTGCCCACTTCGTAAGACACTAGCTGGAGAATGCATGGAATGGAACTTCCACTGTCAGCGTCTGAAAGCGCAGCGTTTCGAGGATAAGCAAGAAGTAGCGGAGGGAGTGACGGAAACCCATTTGGTCGTAATGCCTGACCATCAGCCTCTTCCTCGTTTGGCTGAAAATGCCGGTGTAATCCAACTTCTATGTGATCAAACTCGCACCTCTTCACAATATTTTTTGATTTCGGTTGAAAAACGTCGCATGTACGTATATTTTTTGTTCGTTTCCTGGCTTTAGTTTTCATATTTTGGAAACGGTAATCCAGAAGATTAATGATTAAGTAGAATGTTATAAAATCTATCCGCTGGTGAACGTTACTGAACGTTATAACATGCTATCACTCTTAAAAAGTAACAACTGTTTGAAACATTGGTATGGTAATTATATAGTGTTTGACGACACATTTCGTTGCCTAAAATGATTTACTCCTTCATCGCACGTGCTACCATACTAACCAAATATTTACCAACCGTTTTAAACAAATTTTTTAGACGTTTATGGATTTTTACATGCACCAATAGTACTAGTATTCATAGATTTATTTTGTGGCACGCATATCACTTAATATAATAACCAAAAAATTTCATAAAACATGAATGAATATAAAACTATAATTTTATATTGAATAAATCCGAAAGAATAACTTCCTTCATGAAAAACCTCAAGTACGGAAACGAGTATAACGTATTATAGTCTTTTCCTTGTAAGCATATACGTATGGAAAAATTAAAAAACAATTATGAAATGAGAAAAAACAAGGCATTGGTTACGTAGTTAAGAAAATACGTATATGAATTCATATTCAAATTATATTCGCAAATGTAGTTGCTAGTTAAAATTATTTTGATATTTTTTTGGAAAAAATTAAAACAACTGATAGGCATACTTGTCAATTTTCTAAATGTTAGCTTCCAAGAGAATGCCAATTGATGAGCTGAACATTCAGCATCATAATCGTATAACATTTATACGAATAAACAATTTAAAGTACCATATATATATATATATATATATATATATATATATATATATATATATATATATATATATAGTATGCTATACTATTTAAAAAGCACGGAACGAAAATTTAACACTCAGTCAAAATCTTCAATTCAGTCCTTCTTAGAGAGGAACTGAGTTTCTGCCTGAAAAAGAGCAGAGTATTTTTTTCAGATACCCTCTACATTCTTCCGTTATTTGCTGTAGTTTCACCGTATAACAACAAACTCTATTAATAATTCAACAAAGTCCCAATCTATCAATGCAAAGTTTGCAAAGTGATCATTACAAGTTAAACGAAAGGAAGCAGGTGAGAAAATAGCTGACATCTGGATTGAAGAGACTTTTTAAAATTATATCATACAGTCTCTTATCGAATATTGGAGTGTTGCCAAATATGATTGTACATTTGGATAACTTCCTTATTATAATAACTTACAATATACTGATATAAACCTCTTTGAATTAACCCTGTGATTGGCTTTACTTATATTAAGGTTAGCCTTGGAGTAGATGTAATTTTCATAAAAAGACTGTGTGCCTTCGGAAAAGGGAACGAGTGAAACAAATCAGGAAAACTACTCAGACAAAATAAGAGATTTTACAATCAATGAGAAGTTTGACGCTATTTAAAACATGAAAAAAAATATTTTAAATAAACTAACAATTTTTAGTTCGCTCAGTTTCCGCAGTGTGGATTCGATGAACTCGGCATGTTTCTCAGATTCTCAACGCGTTTATTGACTTGGACAGTTTTAGCAACATTCTAGGAAGCGTCCTCGGGTCGAAGTTCGGTTGCTTCAAGATCTAGAAAATTTATAAAAACCATCATTGCTCCATTCTGAAGGTTGGATGCCGAATAATTTTTTCTCCCGAGCATTATGCTGGGTTTATCCGTATTCTTGGCTTATGCTTTCCGGTAATTCCATCATTTCGATAGCCTATCTAAACCATCTAGAATAGTATCACTTTTCTTTGGTAAATTATTATGGTTCTTCAAATTCTCTCGTTCAAAGTCTTTTCCTGGTTTGTTCCACACGTGTGTAGGTTGATAAGCTCAACTGATCATTCTCCGTAGGTTTTTCATTCAGACACTCATCGGCCGACATGTTTCGTGACTTCTCGCGACAGCATGGCACTCAGTGTTCTGCTTCACATACACTTCGCTGAATTTTACCATGCAATCAGTCATCACGTTCAAACGTTTTCCATCACAATGAATGGTAGGGACGACAATATTTTACCAATTTTTCAAAGGTGCAATAAACTTTAAAAACTTAAACTGGAACGAGTTCCCTCACGGAGACTCAAACGCCCCGTTCAAGTTGGTAGACCTGTCCAGGAACCTCACCCCATGCCCTCCTCATCTCACCAAGCAACTCCTCTACCTCAATCCTACACCACCGACACAACCTCCCTACACCCTGTCATTAAGGGACGGATATACTAGCACTATTTCCACGGGATTAAGGACCTACAGTCACATCGTTTGGGCCACCCACCGAGCCATAATCGCCCTCCGGCCCACTCCCTCCCCCGGCACCCCACCTCACCAATCCCACTTCGTCCCCTCATTTTGCTCGCTTCCTCGGGCCCAGGATTTTTCTACCCACACCTTCCGGATGGGGTGGGCGTGAAGAAAAACCCGCTTCCTTTCCCTCCCCCCCTTTCGCACCAGACCCACGGTTTCCTTCCCTCACCCGCCGCCTCGCCCCCTTCCTCATTCTTAAAATTCGCGCTGGACCAGCATTTATAACTTGTGAAAGCCCAGCAAAGCACCCCCGCTTGCTCTTGCACGGCAGCAGGCGTCGTCGCCCCATACCCCGACCTCCTCTCCCTCATGGACCCCCTACCCGCGAAGACGTAAATCATAGCGGGGAATGCCCCCGCCTCTCCCTTCCCCTCTTAACCCCCGGTGGAACACGCTCCCCTGTCATCATTTGCTCTTCCATCGGCCTTTGCCCCTCTTCCTCTAACCGTGTCCGCCACCTCCACCACCTTATTCACTGCCCTAAACTTCCTCTCTCCTTCTCTCTCTGCCGTGCCTCTCTGGACCTTCCCCCACCCTCGCCACTTCCATATTCTTTTCCACAGCCGGGAAGCTTGCGGAGATATGCACTTGGGAAAAAGCGAGGGACTTCACTTCGGAACATCGGAAGTGAAGAAAGAAATGTGTGTGTGTGTGTGTGTATATATATATATATATATATATACATATATGTAATCATTCACATAGATATACCTATAAGGAAAAAAGAGTGGGTGTTCATATTCCGTACATCTATTTTAGTATGAATGAATAAGTTCACCATCTGCTGGATTTCTGTATTTGAACTATATGTATACCTGTATATACATATATATATATATATATATATATATATATATATATATATATATATATATATATATATATATATATATATATATATATATATATATATATATATGTATGTATGTATATATATATAAACCATAAACACATTAATCAACCCGAAGGTCGGTTTGGTAGATGATGGTAGAGTTCACCCAGTACTAAGCCCGACGGCGTGTGAAGTTCACGCACTTACGCATCAGGGTAAGGGGGCCAGTTCCTTTCCCTGTGCCGGTTATGGTATCCCAGGAAGATCTGGTACCCGAAAAAGCGCATAGCATGGGCGGAGCTGCAGCTCTGCTATGTTGAATA
The DNA here is from genome assembly GCF_022747635.1 of Hetaerina americana. Taxonomy (NCBI): domain Eukaryota; kingdom Metazoa; phylum Arthropoda; class Insecta; order Odonata; family Calopterygidae; genus Hetaerina; species Hetaerina americana. The sequence continues at coordinate 54,926,542 of NW_027286070.1, forward strand.
CCGTGTTTATGGTTATATATATATATATATATATATATATATATATATATATATATATATATATATATAAGGAATGTGTATACAGAGTAAATATCAATTACAAATACATTAATTATATTAGATTTCAATGACCCGGAATGTGCTATCATTGTCCTCTAGTTTTAAAATGTTTGCATAAGGTTTGCACATTGAATACGGATCGGTAGAATAAATAAACATTCAGGTCTTTTTTGTATTTCACCAATGTTTTTTACCAGGAAAGGGATTAATTCGGTATAAAGTGAAAAATCTCCTAAGCTTTCGTCGATGCTGCGATGTAAATTTCGTAATGCCGTGGCCATTGTTCATTAGCGGAATGCTTTTCCGTAGCCTTATTTCGCCACTTTTATTGTTATTCATTGAAATGAACCAATTAGCATATCACTACAATACATCTATGACACGATACCTCTGAATAAGCGTACATATTGATTCCTATCATTATAAATGGATGAAATGAAAAGAAGTATTTTACCAAAATCGCAGGAAATATAAAGATTTAAATAAATTTCAAATAATTAATGACAGCAGCAATTTTTGACACTGATTCTCCTTCCTCACGCTATACCCTGGGAGTTCTCTTTCTTATTTCTTTCCTTTCGCCCCGTCTTATGCGCAGCTATTCTTCCTCGAAGGAAAAAGAGAAGTTTCATTTCTTTGACCCTTTCTTTCTCCATTCTTCCGGACTTATTCCGCATTCTCTCCCTTACTACTACCCACCGCTCCTCACTCAACACCCGAAACTCTACTCGCTTTCTCTCAACTTTTTGGCATCATTTCCGTCTCCCTTTACTCCCAACACGTTCTGTCTCCTTTTCCCCCGCCCATTCATATCCCCCAGTCTCTCTTTCTCTGCCAATCCCTTTTTCCCCACCCTCATTATCCTCCTCTTCTCCTTCCTTTTCGCTCATTTTCATTTTGTTGCTCCGTTTCACTCACCCTCTTCTTCAAACTTTTCTAATAAAGCTCTGCAAATTTAGTCGACTTGAGCACAATAATATTTTAGCTGCGCACCGGATATGCTCCTTTTATCAATGCTTTATACGATTTTTGAATTATTTGCTCCTCAATTTCATCTATTTATGTCTTTCAGCTGTAGCGTCATAACTCTTCCTCAACCAGCGAATACTCAGGGTAATTTCTTTGGTAAAGGGTTCATGATAATCGGTATTTTTCTTTAGTTCAGGAATTTTGGTCTAGATAAAGATATGCCTTTGGGATTTATAAATAATGGTCAAATACGTGATGATAGGATTTCAAATTTAATGTGTTTAATGTAATTTACGTGGATGCCAAGAGGCATGTTTAAACCACCGCGTTTCTCTCTATATAATTTAATATTCATTGGTGATTATGATAGTTGATGGAACAAAAAACTTATGAATGATTCAAGTTATTAGATTTCAAACTGCGTTAAGATAAACGACACACTTGCTGAAAAATATTTCAAATAAAGTCGTAAGTCATTTTATTATTTTCTTATTCTGCTTCATAAGTACTAAGGAACGTATGCTTCGCGAAAAACATTACACTTTTTTATTAATACAATGTACCCGTTCTAGTTACAACGGAAATGCGATGAAGTGTGACAATATATATAGAAAATAATACCTACTATGTCAATACGTTCCCTGTTCATAAGAATTATTGTTCGGTAAGTTCTACATGCGTGAGCCATGGGAGCTCATTTTGGGGTATTAAAGTAATCACGCTAGGAATAAGAAAATTCACATTTATTTGGCAACGAAATTATCGCTATTATAACATCGAGTGCAACTACTGCGCACAAATGGTAATTAATGACTGATAAAAGATCACACAAAACCCGCGGGAAAATTTATCCCCTGGTCTTGTCCTTGTCCGACGAAATTTCCACCAAATTACTTATACAGCGCAAAAAGTGCGTTATTTAGATTTCCTTGCTCTTTCTGGGATTATATTTATTCATTTGAAATTTTTAGAGGGGGATCCTAAGAGCTCATAAAAATTCACGGATACGCAGATCCAAAGTAGCATCCCAATCGGCGTCTTCGATAATTTTTTCACCTCCCTTTTTTTCCCGATATCCTTCTCCTTGAGGGCCCCCTCCCCTTACGTCAGCACTCCCTCTCCCACCCACCCCAAAAACCCCTTACATCCCTCCTTGTACTCCCCTCCCCACCTTCTTTCCTCCTCGAAACCTCCGCGGACCCTTACTCTTCAATCTCGCCTTCTTCCCCCCCCCCCGCCCTCTTCTTCCGGGCTGTAAAAGAAAGGACAAAGACGCACTCTCCCGGACGCCATCTTTGCTCATTCGGCTCATTTCTCATCTTCCAGGAACGTCCCTCCCGCGATGCTCCGTTGTTTTCGTTCCGCTCCCGTAGGCTCGGGAAAAAGAGAGTCAGGGGCGTCTTTTCCCGCGGGGAGGGATCGTCGTGGGGAGTCGGAAGGGGGATTGCGTGGGGAGGGTGGCGTTGGGGAGTGAGTGGCGTGAGTTGGGAAGAAGATTGTTGGGGAGGAGGTGGGTGGTCGCCGCAGGAGGGGTGGGGGAAGGGGTTTTGGGAATTGTGTGCGGGGAGGGAGACCGGGGGGGGGGGGTTGAGGAGGACGGAACGTTAAAGCGGCGGCGAGGACAAAGGACGAATTACGGGGATTACAGTTTATCGCTGTTGCGATTACGCGCACAGAAAGCGATTTACCCCCCTTCCACCCCGATTATCCATCCTTCTTTCCAAGCCACATCCCCTTCACACGCGTACGTGTCCATCCTCCCCCCCCCCCCCGCTGCTCGGAAACATTCCTCTTCGCCTACTTCTCCGGCCTCTCGAATGATTCTGTTTTTGTTTCTTTCTTCCCAAACTCAACACAATATATACCCGTATCATGTGATTTTTGCAATATCATCGTCAAAGTTATGTTCGAGGAAGTGCTGTAGTTCTTTTTTTCCTTGACATTCGCGCTGCGTTTAAAAATAAACTTGGCATCTGTGGCATCACTATAGAATGGCTTCAACGGCATGTTAAAAATCCGTTCACCCATCTGGATGGCTGGAAACGCATTGAAAAACATTCCTATGTAAAATGGTGGACCAAGCGCCCCACATAACTCTTCCTATAACTAGTGAGTGTGTTTAAAACTATTCCCTATCACATGACTTAATGCACTCTGCTCTTATGGAAGAGTGTTCTTATGCTAAAGAGGATTCCTAAAGAATTTTCCACAACAATGCTTATAACAGGTTCGTCTCATGAAGTTATACGTAGTAACTAGCCGTAAGGACATGCCATTACTTAAATTGATATTCTTAACAGATTTATTTTAATATTTAAGTTAAAAATGGTAAAAAGAGCATTTTTAGAAATATTATACGTGTAGTTGTAGATCAAAGCCGGTCATTAATGCGTCGAAAAAGTGTTTATATCCCTATGAAATATGCACCATTACCAATCAGGCTAACAATATATAGTAGCTTTGCAAATGGACATGATAAGGAAAATCTATGACGCTGTTTCTCGTACGATCCCCGGTCGTACATTGTAATGCTTCATCTTCCCGTTGTATATCTTCACCTATTCTTTCATTTCCGTTCCTCCTCCACTTTTATTCCCCCCCTCTCCTTCATCTTCCTTATCTCCACCGCACTCCCGCCCTCACCATGGGGTGCCATTAGGGTTGATATATACCTACAAGCGCATCGCCCTCTCCCAGAAAATACCCACCTCCCGCAGAATCAGAGACGAACGTCGCCCGTTAATATAGAGACTCCCGGGGTGTGGGTCCTGCGACGTCAGCAAAAAGTTCCAATATAAACTCGTGATCCTGATGGAACAATTGAGACCCCTTTTTTCATCCGCTGTAATTCCTCCCACGGTGGATGTGGCGGTGAGTTTAATCGGCGATGGGGGAGGGGGACTGAAATATTCGACCTGACCCTTCGCCGGGGACCGTGAGAGGCTCGGTGGGGGGTCGGGAGAGTGAAATCGGTGTCACACAAGTTTCGTGAGGGGTCCAGGTGGGGTTGGGGGAGGGATATAGGGAGGACGGAAGGGGGTGTGGAGTGCGAGGGAGATTTTTAGAGGAGTTGGGAATGAGTCAGAAGGTGTACCAGGGGAGAGGGAGGGAAAGAAATTCGGAGAGAATGGGACCAAAAGTGTAGAGGATTTACCGGCAATCAATAACACCATCGGACGTCGTCGCGGCAAGAGCCATTATACAAGATCCACCACACTAGATAATGAAAACCTGAGAGCAATAAAAAAGAACACGTGCTCACCTAAATCTTCAGCGTAGTATCTTCATGGACAATATCGCACTTGAGATCCATTCAATTACCTGAAAAAAAAGGAAGAGGATTAATATCCGATCGAAGTTCAACATAACATATATTATTTGCCACTCCAAATCAATAAATAAGGAGAAGTTGCAAATACAAATGCTCATACCGTATCTCGTTGGTATTTACATGCAAGTTAAACATGTTTTATTCTCATTTGGTAATATCTTTGATGTTTCAGACCGCAAAGTCAATGTATGCAAATGTATACATGTTATTTTTCAATATTTTTCTGTAACAGACAGGTTAATATTTTAAGTAACATTTTTCCTGTTGTTTCATTTACTCATTAGAATGAATTAAATGCTTGTTTGCGAAAAAAAACATTCCTTTTGCAGATAAAATATTTTGAATTATGCATATTATTTATTGAATTTGGCCATTAATTTAATGATGAAGAATACAAAATAAGTAGATTAAAATCAAATTATCTAAAATCTACTTAATTTCTGGGTCATTCGACCTCTTTTGCATGTTAGTTCACAACTGTTGATTAGGTTTATTATTCAACCAAAATAGAATATCTGTTTAAATAAATATGCCAAAAATCCTAATTTATTAAATGAGCAACAGTAATAAATTACTTACATGACAGGTGCATAAGGCAACAATTATAAATGTGATTTTTTTACCTGCTACAGTCATTTTTCGAATGCCAAACAATTTCGATCTGTTCATTTTAAGTAAATTTTAAAAATGACCCTTACACTTGGGGGATTTATTAACACACCATGCATCAAATTCTTTCTAACTAGAAACTTGTCTAGTCTAAGACATCATTTATTTTCGTACTATTTCATTATAGTAAGAGATTATTTCGGTTGAAATTTGTCTCAAGATCATTTCCATTTTGTCCGATTCCCTGTTACCAACTAATATCTATGGTTCAAGAGTTATTGTACTGGTGCCCAATAGATTTCATTGCATGCTGATTACTGCAATTAGCGTGTGTAAATGAGACTCAATAATATGAGAATTTCCGAAATTTGAAAAACTATAAAAGATGAAGGTAAAAGGCTGACAATACGTTGCCGAATATATTGATCAGCTATTATTTAGGATATCATAAAATGCTCAATATTTAATTTTGGTTTGTGGTGCCATCGATTTCCCTATTTACAAATATTCAATGACCAAAACTTATGAAAGATTATTTCTCGATTGCATTTCTCACGGAACATGATTTTAAAAAAAGATTAAGGACCTGTATGTGTTAAAATTAAAAAGAAGCAAATGTGCATTGAAACCTGAACCATAAATGAACTGAGTCATTAATGCATCCCATTACTTTTCGTCTTTGTATTTTTACCGTATGTCAATTCCGACACTTTTCACTACGCCGGGAATACGGGGAGACGAGATTTGACGCATACACGAATCCCATTCCTCCTCATTTCTTCCCTGGCGCTCACATTACCGGTGTCCATTGAGAAAATACAGCACAATAATGTGATGGTGTAATTTCATCAAAAGCCTTTCCCTCGTGGAGTTGGGGTTTCCCCCAGCTCGCATTCCGTCGCTCAAGCATCCAGAGGGTGAAGCAACGTTGTGACCGCGGCCGTGACGACCGTGAGCAATCTGATTCGTAATTTTACAGTCTGGGAATCTTTCGAAAAGGAACCTGCCTTTTTTGCCATCGTAGGAGAATTAGACTTAAATGTATAGCTGAATAAGTGTGGTAGCCTAGTGGCTATAGCATTGAGCTACAACCCGCACGGCCATGGGTTCGATATGGAATTCTCCATACCCTCACTTTAACCCAAGCAATAGGATTTTTCGGATACCTGATCTTTATAGGAAACCTCAGTCGACAAAGGGAAACAACTGACCATTCTACCCTGAATAGTAATTTTTCACGCCGTAGGGCATGGCACGAAGAGCAGAACCGTCAAACCCGGTAGAGTTGGAAATCATTTTCTGAGGACGGAAAAGAATCTGTGGAATAAGTAGCATTGAACAGCTAATATCCTTCGGCTAATTTATGGCTATCCATCTCGCTTCTGACTTTCTGCTTTTTTAAAATAACAAAAATGGGCACTGAATGAGTGAACTCTCATCTTTCGTCAGTCATTTTTCACAAAACCTTTATTTCACTATTACCGGTTTCAACCCATAGGTGTCATCATTCGGCATGAAGTCGGCTATGCCTAAAAACCGGTAGTAGTGTAATTCCTGTAAGTTCTGTGAAAAAATAATGCTTTACTCAATCAAAGGTTATGAATTTTCACCAAGTAGAGCCAAAAAACCTTCGTGTTTATGGAGAAATGGGTCAAAATAGTAAATTAAAATGCTGCTTAGAGCCTTTTACGTCTTCATTGGAGCAAATATGCATTGACGCATTTTCCATAAAAACATTTCATTCCGTGGTCACTATTCATTCCTGGGCCAAAACGTCGCACTAGAAGTTCAAATTTCGTGTAACATATAGCACACGAAATCACCGTGAGGCAAAGCAGATACAAAATGGCACGTATTCATATCTAAATAATCATATAATGAGACCGATGTGCGTATACTAACCCGCATTATTGCAGTATGCCCATTTTATAGCGATGCTAACTTTTAATGCTAAACATTGACTACATGAGTACAGGAAATTTGCCAAAAATATCCGTACAGCAGAGAAGGTACGGCTACATTTTAAGACCACCAGCTCTTCTGGCTAAATGAGAACGAAAACTTTTCCATCAATCGGATGCAATTAAATTTCACATAAGTGGTTCCTCACGTGAAATTCCATTGCATTGATAGTGGTGGGAAAATCAGGCCGATGGTATGAAATTTTCAAAACCCGTTTATTGAGAAATGTATGTTGGAAGTGCACTCCGTCAATAAAAGTTATTATTTGAATGGATGATAATTCTTTTTCGGAGTTCTTCCTTTGCGCTACAATATCTAAGAAAGGTAACGGTAGTTTAAATTAAGAATCGTCAACTATCTTAAACCAGTCGTCAATAGCAACGCATGTGACTGCCATTTAATAAATGTAGTGCCCGTTATAGCATTGCTTGCCATGCTTTCTTGTTTTCAAGCATCACCTTCCATCCCTCTTCTCTCTCTTTGGTGGAGGGGGGGAGGATGCCACCGCTGCCTGCAGCGGTGTGTCACATTCCCTACCTGTATCTTTGGGGGCAGAGACCATGATTTGCATTTCCATGTAATGGGAAATATATCCTTCTTACTTTTCAGTTCTACATGACCTGTCTTGTTATGGTGGAGGCCTGTCGTGTAAATAGTGTTGGTACATTTTTACATTTTTTTCATAATAAATAACTAATGTATTAGGTGAATTAACCCTAGTTTTGAATTAAGTCCTAATCAAACATGTATACAGATTTCCACATTATTTGGTAATTTACAAAAAAAATACTTTTCCATTTTCCTTTCCTTTCCCAGCTCTCACCGTTCCCACCTGGCGCTTGCACCCCCTGCCACACACCGTTTTGGTGGATCGCGGGGTGAATTATGTCGATTTCCAGAAGAAGACGAAATTAATGAACAGTGACTGGGTCGAGGCATCGAACTTCCCTCATCCCAGAAATTAGCACTGAAATTCGGCGGTTCTCAGCGATTGGAGTTTGAGATTGCCTCCTGCTACCGTACATTCACCATTGTGAGGAATAAGTATTTTTTCATCTCTGAATTTTTATTTATTACATTTATCAATAAAGTTCACCCATAAATAACCAAACGGCAGACGTATTTACAAACACAAAGACTTAGGAGGAGGAAAACCGACATAGGCAGGGATGTGGTACGCGACCACTGGAACAGTGGACGGGGGCATCACTCCATTGCAACCGAGACTGTAAAGACAGATGCTGATATTAAAATAATATCTACACCATCCAATTTTAAAGAGATCGAAGCCTTGTTCAAATCCTCTTTTTCATTTGGCGTTATGCCACAGAGAACAACAGCAGAAATTGACTTTATACCTCGTTCACAGTGAATTATTGATACGTCCTTCAGACCAACATTTGACTTAGGGTGGCATGCAATGCTTTAGACCTCTCAAGTAGTAGTTGGCTAGTCGAAGAGCGTCGGTAATAAGTAGAACGATAAAAGCCAAGGTAGACATTAGCTGATGGTTGCTCGGAAGAATAATGAGGACGAGCGAAAGAGCATTAATCAGATGAAAATGTAACAGTCGCTTACGAGTTTCATTTAGACTATAAACACCAAATCACAAAGGAATAATTGTAAATACAAAAACGCCAGGAATCGAATAAAAAATATGGAGACGAATTAAATCAAAATATGGCAACAAAATATTGAATTTGCAATGAATGAGAATGGCAGGAGGAAGCCCTTGGGGGTAGAGACTGGAAAATGAAGGGGAAAAAGGCTTTTCGGAAGGGAGTGCAAGGGACGGGGAGGTAGGAGGGGGGCAAAGGTTGGTTGGCGGGGGAGGAGAGACACGGGAACGAGATGGGGAGGAACAAGGCGAGGGTGGTGGAAGGATCGGAGAGAAGAATGGAAGCCCCGTCAGAATCCCCAGGGATGGCAGGAAAGAACAAAAAGCCAGCGCCAAGAATAATTTTGAGATGGAAAACTTTTATCCTTTTTTTTTAATAAATCTCAAGAGCTCTAGCGACAGAAAGACATTAAGGGGGTCGTTAGTGCAAAGTAGACCTTTCCTAACTGTCAGTGTTGCGCCAAAATTTTAATGACGTGTTTATTTTCTGGTAAAGTACTCTTAGCGTCCCCTTCACCTCCGTGCGTTCCTCCTTCTCTCATTCTCCGACGCAAATGAACCAGGCAAAGCTGCACCGACTCTGTTTTAAGACCGAGCTGGCGGGCCATCTCCTCCGAAAACTCGCCCGCTCGAGTCAGCCCAGCCGTCCTGGTAAGGAATGCTGAAGGCGGGGATGCCTAATTAGTAAATCGCTAGTCAACGTCGCGGAGTGGTTAGGCAGAGGGGGGCCGGGGGAGCGGTGACGGCGAAGGAGGATGACTTCCGCATTAATGATGCATTTCGGCGACGCGCTGGCTGCCATGGCAACAAAGACTTCGTTCCTCCGGCCGAGGAGCAGTTGGATCCAGCCAATTCTCGCCAAACGTTGGGCAGGCGTGCTCGTGTTTGGTGCTCACTCGCCAACAAATTCAAAGGCGTCGTCGTTTTCCGGCAATGGATGACCGTAGCATCATGTGTACGTACATTATTCAAACAGTTCGTCACTACCTAATGAGCACGAGCATTCCTCTTTGGAGAGTGCACTCTCTTTCGGTGAAAGCAACAGCATTAAGTTTTGCATGAGTTTACAAAAATGTCTTTTGCGAAACCGCAAGGCATACGATGGTCTTATTTCGTGAGATAAAGCTCTGGATGAAAATCAAGATACAAGTCGGGGCTCACTCAGGATGGAAGCGCTCTAACTAGACCGGTTTTGGAAAGCACAGCTGAGTTCCACTAAAAATTGACTAGTTTCAGGCGTGATGTGGGGCGAATTCGAACATAATAAAACAAAAAAGATAGCAACAATTTTCCATTAGAAAAATTATCTAGGGGAAAATTGATACTATATTTTCTAATAAATTCCAGTAGCCTACACTGGATAAGAAGGAGGAACTATAGGAAAGAGGAACACATTATACAAGCTAGGAAAGAATCATAGACCACGAAATAACACGTCGAGATTGACAGACGAGTTAAGTTGCCACCATCTCATTCCAATTGCCTCACTGTTTCAAAACACTTTCGATTATCATCTTCCCCATTGAATTCTTTTAGTACAGAGTCAGAGCTGGACATTCAAACGGGAGTTAGCTCTCTTTAGATTTGTGCATTCAATATTGAATATCAATTATTTAACGCTCATTATCTCTTTCAATAATTCCTATTTTGAGTTTATCCCTATGAACTAAAATTATTATGATTTTTCAGGCATCAGAAAAATGATTATGATTTCAGTGAATCTTCTCTTATCAGCATATTGAATTTTTCACGCAACTTTGGCCGACGTGTGCCGCACCTCTAACTTACACAATTATAAATGTCAACCATAATGGAACTTACTCAAGGAGTTAAAGGGTTAATGAAGAAACGTAAATGAATTATTTGGTAGCAAACTGCATTCAAGGCAGTTCTGTACAGACCGTCGCCATCCACACAAAATAGAGGCCCCCAGTGACTTCGCGTACGCTGCAAATGTCACTTTATAAATGGTTGTTGCGCGAAAGTCTTTAATTTAATATGTGTCGTGAGGGGATGTTCACTATCGTGGAAATCCATCAAAGAAGCTTGAAGTTTAAATGGGATTCCTTCCTACATGAAAGTTTTAACGTGTCCTCCTACGATTTGGGAATCACTAATCATGGAATGAGAAATTATACAGTAGCGTCCTTTGTTTAGCACAGATGATCCTTAAACGTTAATCCATATTTAGTTATTGAACATCAATCCATTTTCAGCATCATTCCATATTCATACTGTGCCTCAAAGGTCCACATACTTGGCGTACGAAATTCTACTTCATGACTGTTGATGTGTCTCTTCAATATTTAACTCAATCTCTGATAGAGAAATAGATGTTCATGGGGGACTTGTGCAAGAAATGACATACTTGAAACTTTTCCTCTCTACCACGTAAAAATACCATCTGGATCGGAGAGAAGCAGATTGCCATCCCGGGAAAACTTGAGAGTTTTTTTTTATGGAAACTGCCCACTGCCTATGATAAGCATATGCACAATTAAGATGGAACTAAATATTAGAAAATGTAAAATGTATTCAACATAGAAAAATGCATAAGAATTAATAAAAATAAAACTTATAGTACATAAAAATATTTAATGTGGAGGGATTTACTGAAGAAACCCAAACAAAATTAAAATCTGCGTGAACTAACCAATGTGGGCTTCAAAATGACTCTGAAATGCTTTCATTATTTTTCATATTCATCGTAAGAAATGGATTTATATGATAGATCATTACAAGAGAATGTCACTGCCAAATATTGGAACCTGCTAGAGCGGGAAACCATATCCAATATTTATCTACATCTACATAAAACCCCGCAAGCCGCCACAAGGGCGTTTGGCGGGAGGTGTTAAGTCACCAACGTTATTCTTTTAATTAACGTGGGATTATTATTGACATTGAGATTGGACGCCTCGAACCGAACAACAGCCAGTATGTTTCAAAATAGAATGAGACCACTACCTACTTCAACATTTGTCATCATACTCGTACATTGGGATTTCGAGAATCTTCATATCAATATCATTTCAAGTGATCAACACGTTAATGGGACCTTAAAAGTCCGTAATTATATTGAAACAAAATTTTGTTTGATAGCAATTACTTCTGCTTACTTCAGGACGGATACAATAAAAATTCTGATGCGCATACAGTGTAACTTCAACAAAAAACTGAAATATAAAAGGTTACAAAACAATTAGCACATACGTTTTTTTCTTTGGAATTCCGTGATGTAATTTTATTGAAGAGCTATTACTACTTATCCATGTTCTATTATTAAGGCACTGGCATTGAAAGACAAAAGGAACTAACCCAAGGCCGAACATTTCCGTCAATTAATGCTTCAAACGTACTCATTTCCAGCCTTGAAAACAAATTTCTTTAATTTAAACATTTATTTTCTGTAAGGTGCTTTTTGGCCGACTGAAATTCCAAAGTTGATCACAAAAAATGAGCATATGTAACATTATACAATTACGCTCGGAGAACTTAATCTAATGTTTTTGGTTTCTGAATTGAAAAACCTTTCTGATGAAACCCATTACAGAAGGATTCATGAGGGGAAATTTTAGTGTCTCCTAACCATATCTTTGCGGACTAGTATAAAAGTATGCGATTACGTCAAGCATACAAACATAATTTGTTTGAGCGATAACAAGAAAAGATCGACCTGGAGCATTCAAAAGTCACCTACAGTGCCGTACTTTTAATGGTTTCATCAGAGAGGACTATTAAATACCCCTCGTATTGATTGCTTCTTTCCCGAGATATTTTTAGCTTTCCTTCCTAAAGGCAAGGGGATTAAACTAATGGAGACCTATTATTACTCATTATTGAGGCGCCAGATGGTTGAAATGATGTTTTCTGTAACGCAAAAGGAATTGAAAATCTTTATCCAGAAAATGATCCTTCGGGAATCGGGCAAAGGGGTGCAACATTCGTCAAAATCATTGCATAGATTATTCAAGGGCCTCGAATGGCGCTATTTGAAGGGTTGAAATATTACATCGATCAATTGCACATTGCAAGTACTAACTGACATATTCGAAAATTAAAATAATGATAATGGATGAATTAGTTCCTTACCTTGGTAATTTTTCACACATGACGCGAGGTAAAATGAAAAATGCATATTTTTTTTAAATAGGGTCTTTAAAGGATGAACTGCTAAAAACAAAGATGCATAATTTATAAATAATTTTGCATAATGTTATGAATGCAAATTAACTTACTACGCTTCTATAAGGAGAGTTAACAGGTTTGTGATGTAATCGAAACCAAATTTCACGGAATTCAAACCAATTTTTCCATGGAATTATAATTGTGACAAAACAATAAATATCATAATGAAATACTAAATGTATTTAAGCAATTTAAATAGGCAAATTATTCTCCTCAAATATTCCCACACGCTCTAAAGAGTACTCCATCGGTTAAAATGATTCAAATACATATTTTCAAAGAGATTGTTAAATACAGATAATGGCATTCTCTGATGATTAATTTACGGGAAATAGTGATTCATCGGAGTTCAAAAACATATTTTATGAATGAAGAAAAACCTTATTCGCGATATCATGTCAATTAGGTATCAATGCCCTAATTACCAACTAAAACTAAATGAAGGCCGCACTCCGTTAATATTTCGCTGGAAAATCTCCGTTGGAATAAAATCGGATACAGGTTATTTAAAATTTTCCTTTCTATGCGAACTTTACCAAAGAAATTACTCCTGCTTCAGGCTCTAGGTTCCATTATAACTAAAATTCGCGCTAGTTTCAGGAGAGGAAAAAGAATATCTCTTTAAAACATTTTTCAATATATCCCATAGAAACGGCGCGTTTCTCATGAATATTTATGAAAAAATTACTCAATCGCTCAAGCACTATTCATATGGTAATTTGATGCGAGTGCATACTTCCTCCTCATTACCAACGGAATAATTGAGTCTCGGTAGTTACACAGTTCAGAAGTAGAGAAACTTTAGCCGGGAATGTAACTCTTACTTATTTGAAAATACTATTTTCCGGGAGTGCACGGGAAATTACAGGGAAGCAACCAACCACTGTGTTTTCACGATAGCGTAGGGAAAATAGGAATGGGATGGAAAAAAAACATTTCCCTTCTCTCTTAGCCAAAACGCAGGCAAAAGCTGGGAGGTTAAGAAAAAAGCGGAAGGAGGGCTGGAGAGGAGAGTAGAGGAGAGGAGAAGGAGGAGGAGGAGACAAACAGTTTGGCCCACAGCCACGCAGCGCCACGGCGGTCGACGCCGGAGTGACGGTTCGTTAATTTTCGGCCATTACTGCCACCGCCTATTACGAGAAGCGGAGAGCCGAATTTAGGGCGAATGGAACGAGTGAGGGAAGGGAAGGGTTAGTGGCGTGGGACCGTGCATTCGGCAGAACTGCAAGGGTGGTGGAATGAATTGAGGGGACAAGGGAATGGCAGGATGGGGAAAAAGGTGAAAAAGCCAAGGTGGAGAGCAAGGGAATAGGGATTTCGATGCGGTGAAGGATAGGCATGTTTACCTTCGGTGCAAAACTTTATTGATACATATTACTTTAATTTAAATAGTCGTGCACCTTATTTTGCGTTTATATAAATTACCTTACGTTGGCATAAAGTCGACTTACAGCTGTGCTGGATTTTGAAATTCTATAAGTCTGGTGGACGTCATTTGGGAATAAAAGTATAACTGACATAGTATATTTGAACTTCATACCACAGTGATGGATATAAATCGTATAGTTGATCATACTTCTTAGACACGTACAAAGAACTCTTAAAATTGGCAACTCACTTAACACCCGTCATATAGTTTGATAGGATTGTGAGATCTTGCCACCGACAGAATCTTTTCCATGTACCATGCTAGACGGCTCACTGTTTCATGACGTTCTACGATTTCATGGTGCTCGAGTGTTTACTCTAAAATTCCTCTAAAATTTAACAAAATCATGCCAATATGTTTTCCCAAGTTGGCCATGAATGATAGAAACAGCATTTTTAATAATAATAATTTAGGATGACACTGCGGCATTTTTATAAGGTTGCGTAATAGAAGCAACAACATTAATTCAAAGCTGTACCGTTATTTTTTAAGAGCAGGAATAGCGTAGATATGTAGGGCGTAGGTATGTATATGTAGCGTAGATATATAATAGAGTTGCGCGAATAACGTAGAATGATACATAATTATTGTTAAACTTCTTAGGCCCGCAGATTTATATTGCTGAGCTCCAACGCTTACATTTTAGAAAGAAACTGCTGGCCTTAATCACTGTTTAGAAATTATACGTCCTGTCTGCGTCCTAAAAAGTTAATCTTTTGGAAGTAAATTTGCAAATACAACGTAAACAATTAATATTTCGTATTTAGGTAAATGCATACACTTTTAACATGTAGCCATTACACGTTCAAATCGGTAATTGATTATATTTCTCAAAGGAAACCAACAATGATAAGGGTACGGTGAACTTCACTATCAAATTCTCGATTTACCTAAAATCACACAAAAAGTCGAGAACCATAAGTACGTCAAAACTCCTACATATATGCACACGAGTGCACAAAACAATTGATAAAAAAAGAGCTCGACGTTTTAAGCATTCCCGCACACATGCGACAATTTTTTGCGCCTATTTCAAAGTAGAGATGATATTGAACCCCACGACTTCTTATGAAATTGAATGGCTTATTCAGTGTAAGGTTTTTGGCGCGCTCCGAAATCAAGCAATTCCCCTCCGACGCTATCTCCCTCATAAATTCCCGCAATGGATTTCGGCTTACACGCAATTCCACAACGCCCACTCCAAAATGTGTTCCAGAATCATCCGGCCAGAATGGTAAGACGATTCCTATTCCGCTTGGGGTACGCGATGAGCGCGCCCGCGGTGGCCACCGTAATTTAACGGAGCATTTAGAGGGGAAGAAGGTGGGTGGGTATGGTGCGGGGGGTGGGGGTTGGGGGAGCGGCACCAAGAATGTCACCACCCGGCCATCCGAAACGTTACTCCTCCATGCAAAGGAAACACACGATGGCACTACACGGGAGATGCTACGCCTCGGAAAGCGTGCGGAGATAAGTTGAACTAAAAAAGCGTGGTGCGTGAGGAAAGAGCCCCAGGGTGGCGGCGCGGACTGCGGGGATGCGAGTTTAATGGGGGGGGGTGGAAGATGGTGTGGGGGGGAAGAGAGGAGAAGAAGGAGAGTGGGGAGCGCGGGGGGGTGAAGAGGAGAGGAGATAAGGGGAGGATAAGGGTTAGATGGAAGCACTTGCGGGGATGAATGAACTCTCGGAGGGAAGATGAGGACGACCCTGGGGGTGATGGCGGTGGAGGAGGGGGGTTGCGAGGGGAGGCTGTGCGAGAAGGAGAGAGAGAAATGAAGAAAGAGACTTGGGGTGGATAGAATAAAAGTTGGTGGGAAGGACGGAGAAGATGGCCGCGGGGGAGAAGGACGGTGGGGAGGAGAGGCAGGGGTACTCGTGTTGCTACGAATGGTAAAAGAAAGGGATACTGCATTCCCACGACGACCGCACCATTGGACCATTCTGACGAAATGAAGCTGGTCAATTCTGGTGAGAGGACTCCAAAATATATAATGCGTGCGGCATAGAAACTGATTAAAATAAGAGGTCCCGAAAATTCCTGTACAAACCCAAAGTCAGCCCCTTGAAGTGAAGGATGCGGAATATGAACTATATTTTCATCCGAACGTCTTTTGGAGAATTATGACCCGTTAGAGGTGTGATTTCTAGGTCAGGAACTCTCTGCCCATTTGTGAAAGGCGTCGTTTACTGAAAACTTAAGGCGTAGTTACTGTATGCCGTGCGCAACTTGTCAACTTATTTTATCCGACACCTCAAGAGTGAAGAGCCGAGAGGAATTTTTCATGAAGTGACTGGCAGTAGCTTACGCAAGGGTATACGAAAAATTGGTGATCAACATGAAGTTTAGAGTCTTGGCTAAACTGATGGTATCTCCAATGAACATACAACAAATAAATGAATGGATACGATACATAATGGTACTGTAAATTACATTCTTTATTCCATTTTAAATTAAAACAATTATTAATCTATTATATTCATGTTGTTCTCATTGAAAAATGGTCTTACAAATCACGCAGGTTTAGCAGCATCAACGTATTCAATATGAAAAAACAATGTTAAAATTATTTTTAAGCCAAATATAATATGTATTTTTACGTAAATGAAGATGGTAAATATTGCTCGATGTCCATCATCAACGGAAAAAGTTAATATGTCGTTAAGTATTCCAGAATATACGTTATTTACATATATAGGAAATAGTTTTGGCTAAATGAATGAACCCTGAGGGACCCCACAAGTCCCTAAGGGTTCATTCATTTAGTTCAAGTTGGATATCTCGACTGCTGTAATCCTGTACTACACACAACAGTTTTATTCGATAAGGTATACCTTAAACAGTCATTTAAAACTTTCCTGGTACCAGCTTGTATTATTTTTACAATGATATAGGGTAATCTACACAGTCCAAAACCTAGGTAGAATCATTAAAAAAGTCTGCTAGTTTTCTGCTATTAAGGTCTTAATGTACGTCAGTACATAACTGTAACAGTGTATCATTAGCCGTTCCTGTCATAAACTAGAAATAAGATTTACTAAAACATAATTTACGTTTTAAGAAAATCCATTCGTGATTTTTCATACTTCTTTAGACGGTTTTGGTTTAACCGATAAAAATTAAATAGACCTATAATAACAAATGCTCATATTATCGTCTAATTTGAAAATTGGTGCAACTACCACTGTTTTTAGCTGCAGTGGAAATTCGCTAGATAGCATACCTCGCTTTTAGGTCAAAGTTATTATTGATTGATTAAATATTGTTGATTAATTCATTAACGTTACGATTTATAATACATGCGATATATTTCAACGAAATTACTTGTGATAAAGAATGAGTATTTATTACGTAGGAACATTGGGGTCTTTCATTAGTTAAATGCACATCCTTTGACGGCTATTTGCGTTAGGAATTGCATTACAGGAGCTTCCAAAAAATAAAATGAAAAAATTTTATTGTAACTACAGACAATAATTTATCTTCTCCTTGTCCATTTATGTCAAATACTTCAGCAGAGGAAACAAATTCAATGATGGTGTATATTTTCAGGGGAAAATTTTCTATCATGACTTTATAATGAAATGCTATAAAATTAAAACTTGGACTTTTTTCATTAAATAAATAATTTCTTACTGAAAAATATGAAAATATTTAGAATATATTACACTTTCACTCTATAGAAATATAATTATCAGCTACCTATAAGCAAAATAGTATATAGTATGTGAGTTCAACGCGATATTTACCAAAAAAATTATCTCCAAACCACCATCTCTAAAATACTCCATCGACATTTATATTGGATCAAGTAATCATATCTACTTCATAGGGAGAGAGAAATCTCAATCACTAAATTATGAATGATGATAATTAGTTTGATCTGGATACCAAGGGAAGAGCGGCCACTAGAAAAGCCTGCCGGTAAACAGAGCGACGGAGAAAAAGTGGCTGAGCTAACTAAAGTAAACATATAAGAGAAAACCATAGGGAAGGGCGATGAAAAAAAGAGCGGGGACAAAAAGTGTGGACTTGTGAATTGAGCTGGAGAAGTGAAATGGAAAGGAGGGATGCTGCGGAACGTAGGGATGCATATTACCGTCCTCAGGAAGAAGAGGCGGATGGGGCAAGGGTTAGTGATGGGCAGACGGGAGAGGAGAGGACGGGTGGTGAGTGGACTGCGTGCTGTTGAGTGGCTAGGTTGCAGAGGACTTCCTCGGAGAGGGGGGGGAAGGGAAATGAGAAGTGTCGGAATATGGAGGGTCTGGGAAGTGGGAAGGAAGGAGAGATGTGCGCGAGAGGAAGAAAAGAGAGGAGGTGACGAACAGTGAGGGGAAACACTTGTTCAGAGGAACAACTCGTCTTTCAAGCATGATTATAAACTGTAAAAAACTCTCCTTACCTACATAGAACAGAGGAGAGTTCGCACCCTTGAAGAAAATCGATTTTGTTACTTCAACGTTTTTAAGGTCCCCTGGACACGCACTGATCATTTGTTTTCGACACTGGGCGTGCATTCATGCATACCAGTCTGTGTGGTCTACCCAAAATGCTTGTTGTATTATTGGGTCTAATAACATTGACCCTTTTACTCTGATTAATATGATAATTAATTGTCATTGAGAGTATTATTTTTTTACAAAAAACAGACAACAAACTTAAGATTATTCGGAAATTTCATCGATTTCCCGTTGAATTATTTCAATACTCATGATATTTGAGATCAATAAACATTAAAAGATATCCATTCCTATGACTCCGTGATACAAAGTGCCGCACGTTTCAAACTCAAATTTTCCCCTCATTTCCAGAGGGACAACGCAAAATTAACATGAATTTTTTATGAGGTATAAAATCAAATATCATGCCACCAGGAATGATAACGTTGCTCCTAGAAACGACCGTTATATTGAAATTCCATCAAAATTTTCCACGATTTTACCTCACGTGCTTACTTCATGGCTGAAAATCAAAGAACTTGTAGTATTACTATGGAACTAAGTACTAAAGCATGCTTTTGAAAATGGAAATACAAAAATACTGAAGACCCTCCCAGTTAAATAAATGTAATGCCAACATGTGTTTGACATTTTTCAAAGTTCAAATTATCATTGTTTTCGCTGCTCTCATTACTTCAATAATACGTATAGAAGCACCAAATTTTAACCACTCGACGTAACATTTCAAGACTTTGAAGCACTTCAATCCTGGATCAAGAAATTAGGGGATTTTTTTACGACACAACTTCAGAATATAGAAATTTTTCGGCATTTTTTAAAACTCTACATGCACTTCCTTTATTTGACATGCTCTCAGGTCTAGGTTACGGGACATGCTTTCAACGCTATGATGAACTACAATGCTTAAGGGAATCGCCACATTAAAATCAATGGATATATTTTTCGATTGCGCCGCCGGGAATAAAAACCGAAAATCGCGCCTTTCGCGAGTGCCAAATCGACACAGACAAGTACGTGACGCCATCAACACGTTAAGACGATGAAAAACGTGAATACATTGACACTTCGCTTTTATTGTCTCGTTCCTATGTGACTTTCCTAACGGATGGAAAGAGCCGAAAGAAAATAAATAAAAGACAAGTTGCGCGCGCGAATGCTCTCCGTTGGCTTCCGCTGATATCCACGGTGGTGCATCAAAGGAAAAACGGGAAAGAGGGCGGGAGTGCGATGGAGAGGAGGGCGGAGACTGTGAGAGGAAACGGGGGATGGGTGAGGCTGGGCACGGAGGAGGGAGAGATGAAGATAGGAGGATTGAAAAGAGGCAGGGGAAAAGAAGGGATTGGTGGTAGTGTGGGGGTGGGAGGAGTCCTACCTCCACTCCCTCCCTCTCTCTCTCTCCGGAGTCGGAAGCGGCAAAGGCAGAGGCGGCGCCGGAACAGCGATATATCCTTTCGGATGCATTCGCGGCAATCTCGTCTCGCCTTCTGTGCTCCTTTAGAAAAAAAGATCCCGTCCCTCCCAGGAGAGAGAGAGAGGTAGAATATGCCTGGGAATGGTCTCGTCCTCTTTCGCCCCACCCCCCCCCCCCGCCTTCCAAGCCAAACTTCACCCTTTCCCCACGTCCCTCCACACGTACAGAGTAGCTGACTCAATCCAACCCCGAATTTTCCCTCCGTATGTCTACAATGAATAAATAAAACGGACATGACCCATTGACAAAAGTATGTTTAGTAGTTGTTTTGAGAATCGCTAGTGAATATAAATAAGCCAAAGATGTGGCATGTGTATATACTCTCGGAAAATATGATAATATAGTTTTTAATGTATATACATATGCAAGTGTTACTGTTTTATGTGTGTTCTATTGTGCCGTCCCAATATTATACTGCTCGTGTGAGTGTTTCCGTATAATCGAGATATACATATATATACATACATATATATATATATATATATATATATATATATATATATATATATATATATATATATATATATATAACGGCACAATAGAACGCAAAATAAAACAGGCAACACATAACACTTCACTTTTTAGATTATATATCAGCGGAATATCATGTATTTATGTGGGTGTGTGTATGCCTGTTTATATGCATATATATGTATAATTCTATTCTATTCTACAAGTATATATAAACATACATGCATACACTAATATGGAGTACTATTAGGTCACTTACATTATTTTAACAGAGGTACTTAAGGTTTGTCGCGAAACTAATTGACAGTGGAGGTTTCGGGATGCTACAATGCACGCCTCCCCTAAAAATATACTATTAAGGGTATACCTGTATTATTATTAATAGTGACACTCTTCAGCTCAAGGTGGGTTTGGTAGAAACACAAACTTAGCAATGATACAACGGGACATTTCTTTGTATCTCTTAACAAAATGCAACATTACTTCCGACTTAACCATAAAGCCTTCGTCAATGCTCCCCACCCGTATTGCATATCTCCGATTTCTCCCATAACTACCGCCTCCCCCCTCGCTATGACTACCACTTCCTCGTTTGTGTTCCTTCCTGTCCATTCCTGTCCTCCCTTCTTCCCCACACACTCACTTCAAAAGTCTCCAATCCACCCTTATAATCATACTTCGATGGCCATGTTTCTGCGCTGTACACAAACTCGCCTCATATCAAAATTTTAGCGAAGCTTATTGTAACGTCCTTAACCAACATTACGTCATCATCCCTGTTAATTTTTTTTAGGCTTGAAAAACGCAAAAGTAATTCTCCTTATGTCCCGACGTCTTTGATCATTAGGATCACAAATACTTCCGATATATATCAACCACTCAGCCTGCTCTAGTACCCCCCAGTTTAAACGTTAAACTTAGTATTACTCTTTCTCAAAAACAAAATAATAGCTCTTTTTCCTACACTAATCCTCACCCCAAGCCTATCGCTATGATCTACTAATATACTTAGCAATACTTGTAAACCTTCAGCCTATTGGCAAACTAACGCTTGTTCATGCACAACTGTTATTATGTACTCCTCATTGACTTTAATTCCAATCTCCAGTTATTCCCCTACCCTTTTACAATGTCCTCAACATGTTGGGATGCCCGGGTGATAATGGACTCCCCTCTGCACTAACACTGACCATCCCGACTCTCCATCCCCCACTAGCATCGCAGCATTCTGATGCTTGTACAGGTTGCTGGTAATTTGCCTATCCATTCAGCCTACTCCCATTTTCTGAAATACAATAATTAATTCTACTGGCCCAATTTACTCGTATAACCATCATTTCGAACGAAAAATCTCAAATGTCCAAAATATAATATTTGATTTGCAATAACAGAAACGGTAAACATGGCATTATGTTTCTTATAATAATGTAGCAATGTTTCGCCAAAATGCTGAATCTTTCTTCCCAATGAAAGTGACTTGTGGTGATCTTCTTGTTGAACTGAACGTAATGATGATGACTAAACTTTCTAATACTCGGAAAATTCTAAAAAACACCGTTATAAATAAAATGTCATAAAGTAAGGAAACATGCAGCCGTCGACGATGCCCAAAACAATATTTGATGGATATAACCATGTTCATATTTTTCCCCAAGCTAACGAATACGAAGGATAATTCTCACGTTTCCACTATTACGGTACTAATCTTTGCTTTCCTAATACTTCACATTCCCAAATGTTGAAAGAGAAGTTACGATGCGGCATACTTCTTTTTAAAAGACAACAAGTTCCGCAGAAATGAAAACGATTTTTTGTAACTTAAACAAAAGCGTTGGCATATATTTAATACAACCACAAAAATAATTATACCTTCATGCTAAGCACGTTTGAAAAAGTTAAATAGACGTAGAATGAGTGCGAGTACAGGGAAGTAATGAATCAAAGCCGGCGATTCATATAAGTTTTAGTAGAAGCCATTCATTTAGCTATTCATGTGCATTAAAGTACTGAATCAATTAAGAACACGTTGGTGCGACCAAGCGTTAACAATGCAGCTGAGGAATTCAAACCTACCCAAAAAGAGAATCAAACTATAGCAATACGAAGGGTTTTTGCGTGTTTTAACTTGCCAGAAAGCCAGAATTCTTAATTGTGGAAAGAACCCATGATTAAAAAACTTTTCGAAATATGAGAAGTGGAATAGCCTTCGACTAATTAGGGCACAGTTTTGGCTTACTCCCCAGACGTAATTGGATAACACTTGCCACACTTCTAGCACTCGGTAACTTCAGGTACAGACGTAATGCGGGCGCCCGGGAAAGGGGTCCTGCGGAAAATGAAGTGTACGAGGGGAACATTCTGCACAATTTTTAAGGCTCCGGTGCCCCGTGGCGCAAGACACGTTTCTAAAGCGGCAGTCTGCATCTTTTATTTCCTCCTCCCTCCCTTTAAGTGCTCCCACTCTGCGCCGCACGAGGGTAAACACGAAGAGTAACCGCGAAATCGCCGGAAATCCAACCCTGCCCTTCCCGCCCGCCCACCGCCTCATTCTCCCCTCTCACTTACGATACCCGCGCCGCGCCCCGGTACTCACCAGCCCCGAAGGCCATCCCTCCTACCCACCCACCTCCCTTTCGCGACGACCCCATCCCTGACCCTCTTTCCCCCCCCCCACCACCGGGCACCTTTTTTCCGCCTCATTCGTCCGACATTTCCCCTCCACTCGACTACCACCCCGGGTATATCGCTCCACGCCCCTCCCAACCTTCCGGCCGCTCCCCTCAGGTGGGTCCCTCCGGCGCTGCTCTGCAAAAGTGGATAGCCGAAACCGCGGATCGAGGCGGGGTAATCAACCGTGTGATCTATCTCCCTCCCACCCTCCCCGACGCGGCATTTACACCGGAAGGCCTCGATTGCATATGCACAAGAAATGGGACGGGTTGATTTTGATCACGGGGCGGCTTGGTGCTCGCTGCGACCATTTTTTTCGTTAAAATGGGATACACGCAAGGTTTTTGCTGCAATGTGAAAGCGGGAAGCGGTAGCGATGCTGTCTTTGCAGCACGCCGCCAACGCCATGAATATATTTAAACTTCCCCTTCGCATCCTTGATCATTGTGGTAATTATACTCCCTATACTCGCTACACGCTTTTTCCATTAAAGGCCTAATTGCTAAGATGGGAGCGATGCAATGAAGGGAAGCGGCATTGAAATCATACAACCCTGGGTTTATCAAGGAGGAAATTAAAAGAAGTAATAGGTCATTAGTTTTCTTTTTCAAAAAATTATCGAATAAAATTCAACCAGATATTTCCAAGGTGAGGTGAAAGAAAGAGAAAAAACAACTTTGCACTTCCACACACTTTTTTAATATAACACGACCATGGTTTCGATGCTGCGCATCATCTTCAGGTGAATCTTCAGGTCTTCACCTGAAGATGATGCGCAGCATCGAAACCATGGTCGTGTTATATTAAAAAAGTGTGTGGAAGTGCAAAGTTGTTTTTTCTCTTTCTTTCACCTCACCATGAAAGAATTCCACCAAGTTAAGCCTGAAACTGTTAGATTCAGATATTTCCAATTTACATTCGATATCATCTCCATCCTTTACTGCAAAGAAAAGCATCTTCATCTGCACGCACTGATTAATACACGTTGCAGTGATGTAAATTATCCATGGAATCCTACAACGTAGGGTTAAACGAAAATAGAGCTTATTTTCACGCGCCTCAAGTGGCTTAGTGTCTAGAGATATCGTTCTTTTGGAACAGGAAATATTCTCTGATTGATTTGCTAATTTTCTCTTCAAGCAACATTCAACATTCTCCCACATCCTGCCAGACATTCTCTCAGACAAGTAATTTCCTCCTATTTACCGCTAAGAGCCTTAGGATCATCGCCTCTCGATTGAAATTTAGGAGCAGTCATGGGAAGAGAGTAAATCAACCAGAGAGCTGAGGATGTAATATTCTAATACGAAAAAATCAACACGAAAAATTCAAGTCTACGTAATCCACCCCAACATGCGATTAAAAATTTGCTACTTTTATTTAAAGTAAACCAAAGATGCCATTGGGAATATCTGGCTTCCAATGAGAATGTTTTGATGCCATCGCATTACCTGTCCATGAAATAAATAAGCACGGTGTAGATTTGTGAACAAAAGATGACCTTGAAATACAAAGCAAACTCACGATTTCCGGAGGAATCTACGAGGTAATCTACGAACCTCTTAAATAAGTAACCGGAAATACGCCTTTTTATCAATTGAGATTTATTTAGGAGTTCATTTCTGTGAAAAACGGTGAATAAGATATTGCAAATCTCAGAAGTGAAAAAATGATTTTTTTAAACATCCTTCCGAGATTAAATTATATTTTTGGGTTTATTATATACGAGCTCGTATGGAATGAACATTGACTAGGAATTAGTATACTAAGCCCCTGAATTGTCCCTAATTTGTTTGTGATTACGTACTGTATGGAGCGAACGGTAACTACGGCCGTATGAATATTACGGGAAAAGTCAACCGCAGCCGTACTCTTATAAATGGGCAAAGGATGGGTGAGGGAAATAAGAGAGGAAAGGTAAAGTAAACAAATAAATAAACAACTCAAATTAAATAAAATATTAAATATTATTAAAAAAACATATTATATCATAATTCAATACTATAATTTAATAAATAAAATTATATATAAATATATGATATAAATAAAATATTCTTTTATTTAACTTTAGTTATTTATTTATTTACTTAATCTTTCCTCTTTAATTTCCCTCACCAACCCTTTGCCCATTCATTTAGAGTACGGCTGGGGTTGACTCTTCCCAAAATGATACTAAATTGGACCCGTTTCCCAATATAATCACTTGTTATCTATTTTCTAAGACGCTATGACCCAAAATTCCCTCGTGCAGCTAAATATATATATACTCGTACATATGAATAACAATAGCATTATTATAGAAGAAATCACAGTAATCTAACGGTATTCAAATATTTAATTAATTAGGAACTACCATATTTCAATATGCTACCAGTTACAATTAAAACATTTGGTATTGCAAAAAAGCCTGGTATCTATAAAGTTAAATCACTAACGTCATATGTGAATATTTATTCATTTTTTGATTATTTGATTTTGATGTTTCATTATTTTTCTCCTTATCCCTGACGGAACAGAATAATAAAGTTAATTTGATTATGCCACTTATTTTTTTATATAAGTACAGCAGCATCAAAATTTTTCCTCGGTTGGCCTATTTTTGTTGCTAAATTTACTTTCATTGTTGGCATTTCTCCAAGTACAGAAATTCCCTATGGGCATACAGATATTTTCAAAATATATTATACCATACCAAGGACCACCGAAATATATCATAATACGAATATATATCATACACGAAATATATTATACCACCGGACCAAATGACCTCCGGAAATGCGTAGAGAATTCCAAATGAAATAAAATACTTATTAGATCTTTTATAAGAGCCATACTATTTAAAAAATACCTCAATGCATTGAGTCCTGAGATATAGAGCAAGAAATAGCCGTAGTCTTAGACATACTCTAACTATGCATTATTATACTCTTTGTGTGGGCAAAGTCGTAAATTCTCCAAGGAAGTTGTCTAAAAAACTAATTTTATGTAAAAAAAATAACATTATGAGAGACGCGGTGAACAAGGAGAGACATTTGATGGATCATGAATCTGTAAAATAACGATTTTCCAAAATTCCATAAAATGCTCCAATACGAAAGAGAGGTGCGCCACACATTTCCAGCGGGTTTTGTCCATCAGCAGTCAAGTACATAAGCCTGATCCAATATATGGATAATTCCATTGCGTGCTAGAAGTGGCGATGGTAACTGGCAATAGCGAGGTTGAAAAACAACGCTTATCCTTTTAGTTCAGATTAAAACTCACGAGTGGAGATGAAGATCTATCTAACCTTGAATGCCGCGCTCGGTTACGGAGTGGAAGCGAAAAACGGTGGAGGTGGAGATGCAGAATCAGAAAAAAATTAAAACAGAGGAATGACCGGAACAGTGAAATCTACGTGGAGATTAATTTTCCCTTTAGGGCTTACACAGGTCGCACCTTAGGGAGTCGATTATATGGGTCCACCCCTTTATGCGAATGTCATCGAGAGAGTTAGCGAACTGAAAACCACAGAACTTCTCGTTCAATGGCATTCATCTCATTAGGTACAATTTATTTTAAGAGGAATGCACAGTTGTTTCAAAATAAAAATATTATTTTATAATTCATTAAAAATTGAATTAGCCATTTCAGGTTTGACACTAATAATGCCATTGTCCAGGACATCGCATTAGATTGTTCTCCGTGGCAAGAAGGCCGATATTTCCGGATTTGTAATTTTATTTCATTGTCATATTAAGAATTTCATCAAGGACATGAGTGATATATGATCTTTCCAACAACAACTAATATACACTCCAGTATTCCCATGCCAAGTGCGTACGTCTATTTACTGCCTCGTAGAAAGAACTGAGTGAAATGAAAGCCGTTAGAAAAATGTAGATTTTGAAGAAATTTCGCCCCATTAAATTAGAGTAAAACTATGCACGAGTATGCAGAAGTTAATAATATGAAACCGAATTTTAAAAGTTTAAACACAATTACAGCTATACAACTACACTGACTACTACATATTTAGCGCTGCCATTTGGTATGTACGGCAGAATGATACCACGTATGAACGGATCTAAGGTACTTCCTATGCAATTATCATTGTTTTTATTTTGCAATATGATCTCACAGAAACTCAAACGGGCTTTTGTTTGAACAAACGAAAGTATAATGCACATCATTTTTCCTGATAGAAATAAGGTATTACTGGAAATTAATTCTTATTTTAAAAACCGAGAAAAGTACTCGAAAGGAAAAAAATCCTTCTTTAACTCCATTACAATTACTTTGTGTAAAAACATTTCAAATGCCATTTTTGACATTATTTTAATCCAATCTTTGAGTCGGAAGACCACGATCCAGCGAACTATCTCTTGAGAAAAGACAATTACCTACGCCGCGAGGTGTAAGCGTTTTAAAAGCGCCGAGCTATCCACTCAGCTAACTGGTGGAGATTTTGGAGGACATTGAAGTGCCAGGGCGAGAATGCAATCTTCTTTCTCCGACTCCGACTCCTCACCGCTGCCTCTGCTCTCGTAGAATAGACTCAAGAGGGGGAGGGAGCTCGGCGAGGAGCTCTTAAACGGGGAATGTTTGTGACGCATCCCACTTGAGATAGCGCAGATTTTTATTCACCGCGAGCATGAGAGAAAAATAATGAAAAAATCAAGAAATAGATGAATTAAGCAGCATGCTCCATGCAAAGATTTTATTGGAGCGTGAGATGGCTTTTCTCATCGAAGGAATATTATTCGATGACTCCTTCTCTTTAGGTGGTAATATCGACATTTTACAGCGAATTAGTGGTTATTCAGCGTCTAAAACCTTTTATTATGCAACAAAAGCATTATAAATTTGGCATTTATGAAAATAAACTTCAAAAATAAGGGCTATGATAGGGTATAGTACCTTTAAAGCATCTCTTGTAACGGACAAGTTTTAAATGAAAATATTTTTCTCCCAGCGAAATTCTGTTTACATAAAGTAAATGGAATCCAAACAATACCTTTGAAGTGGGCACTAATTAAACTAGTGATAAACCCAAACGTTTTCGTCCTTTATGGAATTTCGTATCAAACGAAAACAGTAAGCTACCATCGCGCTGAGTTAGCATTAAGTTCCACCCCATACTGGTGGGTCGGATGGCTAAGAATATCAGTAGACATTTTTAGCTGCATACCTACGCAGTAGCTGTAGGCTCAAAATGAATTGCCTCAATTGACAGTAATAATAAGAGAATGTTTGGTATGAGTGAAAGAATATTTATTGGAGCCAATTCATCAAGTATAATAAATAGTGAGTCGTCGTACGATCACTGAATGGTATTGAGCATTATATTATTCATGTGCGACTTAATGAATTGTACGTGCAGGTGTCAGACTATAAGTCAACTGGGTAGAGAAAAGGTGAACGTCAGAATGGAAGAAAGGAAAGAGAAAGTGAAGGAGAGGGTCAAGGACAAATAGGAGGGGAAAGGAAAAATTGAATTGGAAGGAAAGAGAAGCCATGAGGGAATGAGTGAAAATGCAAGAAATGGAGACGGTCTGGAAGAGCTGGGAGGGATTGGAGTGGTACGGCAAAAGGGGACATGGAAAGACCTGTGATGGCTGGTTTCAATTCATTCAACGCTAGCCATAACGACCTTTGAAGATCGCGTCAAGAAAGAACAATGCGACACCCAATCCCGGGCGTAAAATGTCCTTATCTCCAATTTAAGCTTCAATTACCTAAAAAATTTTATTTGAGAAGTTTCACCTTTCACGAGAATATGATGACGACTCGTCTTCCAGTAGCGCCAGGCTTAGCGAACCCGGTAATTCAAGAGAAAGGTAATCGCCGGAGATATGAAAGAAAATAAAAATTATTTCTCGAAGTTCGTATATTATGAAGAATCCTACTGAGGCCCTGAGTAAAACAATAATAATGCGAAAAGAAGGAAACAAGGATTTCATTGTTTAGGCCATTATTTGCCACATGCTCATTAAATTCACCACCTATATAACGTTTGTCCTATTCTCCATAGGAAAACAGAATGATTTTCTCCACCAAATTAAATACCATCGGAAACATTGCCTCAAAAATCATCACTTTGGAATTTGAATTCATAACTTCCTCTCTACACCACAAGCATTACTTATAGTCACCAGAGTTATTAACTACTGTTTGGAAAAAACCGAAGAGGGCTTTTGTTGGCTTAATAGAAACTTTTTAACGCAAATTATTAGGAATTTAATTTTAACAAGAATTCATTTAGAAACATGGATATACAGTATTTTAAAACCAAATCTGAATTGGCCAGTGTCTTAATTACTTCTAAAAAATATAGTATATCCAATATTTTATATCCTCAATTTCCTTTGGTAAATATCATAACACGTGTTGCAAGGATGTTTTACCTGGGGGTATGACTGGCCCCGACCAATTGTGGGGGTGTCTTACCTAACTTACCTAAATCAAGATTGCAGTCATTCATTAGCTTCCTTTCTTTGACCCTCTTAGGGCAAAATAGAAATATCTTTTGGAAGCGCCATTTCCCAAGAAATTGCAAGGATGCAAATTGAAAAAAGTCCTTTTTTTGAAAATAGAAAACCCAAAAAAAAAGCGCAAACATATGACAAAGAAGTCTCATCAATGAGAGACAGAAAGGAACAGGTGTTCAGAGTAAGAAAACAAAAGAGAATGAATGCTCGAACCTCGGAGATCCTCTCTCAGTCAGATTTGCGGCCAATTTACGATTTGCAATTGAAATGTCCCTTTGGCATGCTCTTAGCTCTCTGGCTTATCTAGTATTTAAAAAAATGAAGTGGATTTCGAGGGAAAGTCGAAAAGACCAGTATAAATTATTCCACCTTAATGGACACAGAGAAGAAGAAGGAAATGAGAGTGATGGAGTCGCGGGAACAAGGGCTGTTTGAGAAATACACAATGAGTCTCTAATGATAAGCCGACGTAAGCCGAGAGTACAGACTAGTAAGTCTAAAGGTGAGAGATTTGGAATGAATGTTTTGAATCGACAGATTTCTATATTCTCCTAAGGCCTTTGATGACATTCGTCTCAATGATTTCTGCCCTCAATAATTTTTATTACGACACATGTATCGCATAGGAAAAAGTAATTCAGTGGAATACTATGCCAATAAACTGAGGAATAAGATTATAAAAATCAATAAAATAGCTACTTGTTAGCGCATTTGTAGGATTAAGAGTCATTTTTTTAATGTTTAAGTTAAAGTAAGGCTAAGGTTTGCCATTCAGTCTTAGGTAGATTTAAAAGACGTTAAAGAGTAAAACCAATGTGCATTACCAAGTTCAATGATTCCGGAAAGAATGATTATAAATAATCAACTGAAAGGAAAAAAAAGGTGGGATGCATAACAGATAAGCACAGTTGGTAAGCACCAATCATTAGTCATTACTTATCCCACACTTTTGGTAGTAATAAAAATATGAGTGAAGAAATTGAAACTTTTCAATTGTGGTGTTTATTAGAATAGTTGAATCCCAACCAATAAAAGCAGAAAAAATCAAAAAGGCATACGGATTTGCTCATGCCTCCAGGTCATACGAGTAAATTATCCAATAGAAAATAGGAGTATAAAACAAGTATCATAATTCAGTTGCCAAAGCGAAACAATCAAATACCGTCCAATTCCACTTACCTACAAGTTCTATCACACTGAGAATTTTGTTAAACCATTATTAACTTTATTCCTGTCAGCCAGATATTTTTGTCAGCCTATCAAAATAACCCTTATATACTTCAAAGAACTTCTTAACCTTAACATTAAAAGACTTATCATTTATTTCATTAAGCAGTAAATGCTTATCCCATTCTTAAAACCAAATGTATAGACATGCATTATTTTACCTGTGTCAGTGAGATCAAGAGGTGTGGCACATTAAGGCCAGCAGTAAAGACGTTTCCCAATCAACGCGAACCCCAAAAACATACACAGAAGGGTATTTAATATCTTGCTGTGCTCCATTGTTCCATCAAAATTCGTATGGACAGCTTGTATGGGCTGTCGTTATACTACGAGTTTTACAGTTATACTTTGTCTGTCTTGATTTTCAACGCAGGTAAGGTTTCGGTTGATGAACATAATGCATGTCTATGCTTTTGGATTACATACGAAGATAAATTTATGTATCTTAAGTATCAATTGAAGTTAGCCCAGTTTCAGTAAAAAAAAACACAAATTATTAAAATTTTGCATTACATTTTCTTGCACTTAACAGAAATTATAGCCTTCCCTTTCGACTCTCATCTTTGGATACGATTACTTGAAACTTGAACAGAGCTTGGGATAACCGAAGTAAACAGCTCATTTGGCAGATTTTGATTAATGAAATCCTTCAAAACCTACCCACCATCCACGGTTGGAAGGATAACTTCCCATAGTAATTCTTACTGGAGAGTTTTATTCGATTATTTCATTTGCGGGCCACCTTGGCACTGAATTAAGATGTTCAATAATTTAGTGAGCGAGGTGGATACCGCATTGCCTTTGCTTTCCTCCACCATCAACGAAACGCCCAGAAAAATTTTCGCCGAGGATGTTAATATGATATGCAGGGAAGGCCTCGTAAATTAGGATTGAGTGATAAATTACGCCCCGCTTTAAGCATCGGTGCGGGTTGCTTAAGAATTCGGAATGGCGTGAGGAAGGAGTCGATTTGTGGGGTTGCCTTGTGCAAGGCCGCCGCCGGGAGATCGAGCTGCGCTTTTTTTCTCCTCCCCTTCTCCCTCCTACACGCTCGGGGAAGGCTTCTGCCAAAAAGGAAAGGGAATATCGGTGGGAAAAGCGTGTTTTGGCGTTTTTGAGGCATGGAAGGAGAGCTGGGAGGGAAGAAGTGGGTGGTGTCGGTTTGGTTTTCGAGGGGGAAGAGTGGTGCGAGGGTGGGGGTGGTGCGGGGGAGGGGGAGGGGTTTGGTAGGTGGAGGGTGGGAGGACGGGGGCGGCATGAGGGAGCTCATCTTGGGAGTCATCGGGTAGGAAAGGCGGCCACCCGGCAAAAAGCGGAGCGATGGGGCTGTGTGTAGTCAGCCCTCCCTTCAAAAATCTCTCCAGCCCTGCACCCGGCACCACCCAGAAACCACCACACACATACGCACTCCCATAGAACCCCTCCTTCCCTCCCTCCTCCGCCAGAACTTCTCGCCCCCGCCCCCTCTGCATTACCCTATTCCCCAATTTACGTCGCCTGTCAACGGAAGGGGGAATCGATATATGAGGGTGGATGTTTGGAGGAAAAGAAAAAGAAGCGGTGGTGAGAAGGGGTGTAAGGGAATGGAATGGGGGTAGCGGGGCCGAAGAAGAGGAAGGGGCGGGGGGATTTGGAAAGGAGGAAGAAGAAGCAGGCGCAGAAGAAATGGGAAGAACAGGAGAACCTCCACACTACACCCCTGGCTCGGATGTCCGGGGCAGGGGGGGGGAATAAGGTTTGGGTGGATTGGGGCATGAGCGGGGAGGGGGGGATGGGAATGTGTGCAGAGGCGAGACGGGGGATTGAAGGGCAAATCCGACGAGATTTCAGGAGACAGCAATCGCGGCGTTGTGAATGCGAGGAGGGTATGGTGTCAGGCCGACACCATATCTTTGGAAAATGTTCGCTCCATGATCATCCGAACAAAGGAGGTGCACCGTGGGCAATTAGGAGCAAGTGAGTTGGGAACAAAACGAGAAAATGATACTCACCATCCCGTCCATCATTTATTACCGTCTTTCGGGGTGTAGAATTACAATCATTCGATCGGTTTGACTCTCTCAAAAGCTTGGGATAGGATTTGCAGCCTTGAGGCTACAGTTTTAAGGAATGTGCAGTTTATCCTTACAGCGTGGTCCGTAAGAGTGGAAATGAAAAATAGCTAAGGGAAATTAATATTGAAATACAAGAGATGATGTGGGTTTTCAATATTTCCCTTCGCAAAATTTGCAATATTTTATGATAAAAATGATTAAAATATATACGTTTGTGTATTGTTAGTAAAAGCCTCAGAAAAAAGAATATCTAATTTATACAATTCATCTACATCAATAACCTGCAAACCACCAAAAAGGTGTGGGGCAGGGGTTCATGTGACAAAATCATTCGCACTCATGGCAGTAGGCCAGTCAACAAGTCGGTGCTGCTTTCATATAAGAGTGCGATATAGCAAAAAATAAATTTGGTAAAACATATCACTCAACACTTTATTTTACGGGATTCATAAAGGTTAACGCCAATTTGACGGTCGTTCCGAGGGAATGTTTAATTTGACTCGCGGCTTAAAAAATTCAATAATTTAGCAATATATTTCCCACAGTTCTTATGAAAACACTCGGCTAAAAATTTATGACCTTTTGAAAGCAATAGATGTAAAATTAATATTACTCACTGAAAAGTTAAATAGAACTGATTTTCCTTCCAATTTCATTCAATATTCAGTATTTTAACCAGAAGAATTTTTAGCTTTTATTTCCGGCGGTTCCAAGTGTGATTAAAATTTTCCCTTCAACTTAAACCATAATACCTTACCCATATTAACTCCCATTTTTTTAAACCATAGAAGAACACAGTAACACACAGATTGATGTCCTATGAGAATTCTGCTTTCTCAATTATAGGACTAAGCTCAACATTTTTGAGAATATTTTCATTTAATTAGAGGCCAAAAGTGCCACTGACCTCGATCATTAGGAATGAAAAATGCAATTTTTTGTATATTTATATATAAAGGATGAACACTTCCCTGAATAGTCCTTTTTTTCGGCATGATATCTAAATCCAAAACATGTATCTTTGAAGTTCAAACCACCTAAACTGCACTGCCATGGGTACCGATGGATCAAAGTTTATTTTGGAATCCTCAGTAAGGTCTAACTACTTCCTATTCGAGCGAAGCTTCATCTGCGGTTAAAGGTGTACATTTTTTCGCTGAGGAGATCCCGTAAGATTGAGTACATGTAACGGTCATTTCCTGATCTCCACGGAATCGATCAGCGCATTGCAGTCCATTTCCGGCTATGCCCCCGTTCCACTCCATAGTCCAGGAGAATCCTTCCGCTCCTGCCCCGTGATAACAGAGATAAAATATTACTCCTAGCGTTCCTGAACACGGAAGGATTATCCGGAAATGAGAAAGCCGAATCAAAGGAGAAGAGGACGAGGTTTAGTGCAATACATTTTATACGGGAGAAGTAATATTTCACGCTAGTTAGACCATATTAATGAAGCAGTAGCAAGGTTGAGACAACATTGAGAGTGTTAAAATTAAGGAATGAAATCATTTTCGAATAATTGATCACTGAAGTTGTTACAAGTGTATATTAAGCGCCATTTTGATACGACAAGAATTAAGATTTTAGCCCTTTCAGGCATGAAAAGAGGAAGCAACACTAAGGCTTTTAGAAAGGTATTTCTAATCCAGCCAGTTTACCTTCGATACCGAGGGAATAATTTATACCATGCAATAGATGGGCATATCATAAGATTGGAAAATAAAATGGAACCTAAGAAATTGTTGATAATATCATACCTGGGAAATGGTCACACAATTAAGTCTTAAACATGCTTCTCACGTAAATCAGGAGCACACAAAATACGTATTTAAAACAAGACCACATTAATGAATAAGTTTTAGGTAAACTACGATATGTTGATCAATGTGCAATATAACTTTCAAAATCGCGTTATCCCAATGAACGACAATTGATACTTGAAGGTTGACATTCTATTGCGATTGCAATGTTGAACCATAAATAAAGAATGAAAGTATGACTGGATCATAAATTTAAAAATAAAATTACTGTCGGTAATAGTCTAACAGGTTACGGTAGGTTTTTGAAGGAATGTGTGAATACACACTTTTGCACTTTTAATCCCAAAACAGCATGAAAAAAAATATCGCTAAACCGAAAAATGCCAACTAAATTAACTCTTTATTTAGTTCTGCATACATTGTGTCTCCCTTCATTTCATATTGATTACCGATTACTTTCTTCCTCTACCTTGCTTACCTAGCATTCTCCCCTTTATGGCCGTTTTTAACATCCAATTAAATTTATGTAATATTAACTACTACATATGTATATCATATAAATATATAGTTTTTAAAAGGAATAACAGCTCTCATTGTTTAAACAAAATCTCTAATAAAATTATTCATCAGAGAAATCCATTCATTTTAGGTTAGTTTCATATTTTAAAGAAATAAATTGTCATTGATTTTCACCAAATGGGATGAAGTGTGCAGATTATGGTCAAAACGTCATCTCAAATAAGTTACTTCACTAAAGAACATTTTAAGCAATGAGAAATTCCACAACACAATATTAAAGTTGGTTTACCACATTTCGTCTTATTAAAATGAAATTGCCTTGATATGTGTGTCAGAATAAAAATTTATCAGATCTGATTTGTTGAAATCTAGAGAAGTAAGAAGCTGGATCACATGCGTTTTTTTCCGAGTGCCTGGTTTTTGGAGTTCCACCCATTGTATCAAGGGTATTGATTATTTCCACAACAAAATAAAACACACACTTTACCAGCAACTCCCTTTGACATCTCTTTCGCGTACCAATACCCTGAGGAAGGCTACATGACCCGCGAAAAGAGGAGGGTTACAGAAGCACGCAATAAAAAGCACAACGCACGAGAGCCTTTTATTTGACCCCTGCGAAAGTCTTCCGCAAAACGTCACCAGAGCCCACTCTGGTCGCCAAAAATATCGAACGGTAAGCACTCGAAATCGATACGGGAGTAGTGCGAGGACCTACCCTCTGAAATGAAAAAAAGGGCACAGAACACTGCGAGGAAGTGTAGGAGGTGTTAATGGGAGAAGGGAACTGGGAAGGCCATACGCGTGAGAAAGAGGGAGCGAAGGGAGGGAAGAGAAGGATGTGCGGAGAAGGAAGAGGAGGAGAGTGGCGGACTGAGTGGGGTTGGGAGCTGTTGGGACTTGGGAGCGCTGAAAAGAGCCTCTGTTGGCCTCATCATTTCCGGTGGTAGAGTCCTCCCGCCGGATGAAGGCATTGGGTCAAGGAGGGAGGGAATGGAAGGTGATGATCAGAAATCACTCCTGAATTTTTAAGACCATCCGCCATTTACAGAAAAGATTCTTAGTGATGAAGTAAAAAAGAATGGAATTCAAGACCGTCCAGTGGATCAAGTTTAAAAGAATTCCAACCGACTTTATTTCGGCACTTAAAAATTTTTGCTTTAACCTCTTAATTATACCTCCAAATGCTGCGGCTCTACATACTTTCGCATTAATTAATTTTGGCACAAATATTCCCTAGCGCTGCGCCTGAGGTCACCACCATAATTAAGAAAGATATGAAAGGGAATATATCCCAATATATATTCAAATTAGTGAAGCAAAAATGTAGCTCATCAAGCAAGCGAAATAAGAGGTACCAAGGTGCTTAATATCCAGCTGTGGATGAGAAAATGGACTTATTTATCCGCTCATTTACCGAAACCCTAAATTGAAATAAAATATGAATTATAATGAGTAAATTAACTTGGCCATCATAAATGTCTTGGGGCTAAATCACTATAAGATTTTTTCCCTTAAAAAGACTGCTGAGCCACATAAAATGCCCTCTGGGGCCACATCTGTTCCTCGGGCCATGGCTCGTCGTCCTCCTTTCCGTTTCTCCCCCAGGGTTTTAACTTTAAAGATTTACGGAGAGCAATAAGGAATAAGGGCTCTTGCAGAAGCCAATCCACCCACTTCCAGGAAAGACAGTGGAATTTTCTGCTAAGAATCTAGGGAAGCTCTGCTTACTGAGAACTTTTCTCATTATTCTCCGAAGTGAAGCATTACGACCAAGTAGATTTGATAAAAATGTAGGTTTCGAAAATGATCAGATTGTACTGTTTACTCAATGAACAATGTTTAAAAGGTTGCTACTTGTAAAAACCTGTCTTCTTGATTAAATTTCCCCTCTAAGTTTCTTCTTTCGAAATAATTAGTCACAAAACTTTCTGGAAAACAGAAATTTTGCAGGTTAGCTGCTGAAGAAAAATAATGACAACTTGGATTCACCGTCCCTTTTGATAATCGCAATTTGGATAATGAAGGGAAACGCAATGGATACTTCATAAAAATACATTTTAAGGGAAAATTGGAGATTGTTTATACCATTAAGATTAGTAGTACAGCCAGCGGGGTAGGGTCATGGTACATCATTTAAGCTTCCAACATTTTTAGACCACTATCTCTTCAACTGTTAAGTCCCCACAAAATTAACTTCGAATAAAATAGCCGTAAATTCCAAAATTATTTACCGTAACTTAACATAGGATAACATACAAAGGTAAATAAAAGATAAAAGCACAGTAGAATTGATAATACTACATTAGAAAAGACATTTAATGAATTGAATATAAAAAACAAAATTATCTGTTAACCAGTGATGTAATTTCACTGGTTGATATTAAAATAAGGAAAAAATATATAATAAATATTTTATCTTTAACCTAGAAATGAAGAGTAAAATCAGTATATAAGTGATGAAGTCAGAAAAATATTCGCGCACGAATATGTAAAGAAAGGACAAAAAAGTCAGTAAAGTGCGCTGAAAATAACCTAAATGTAATTTGGGCTAATGAATTGAGTCCGTGTATGCGTGCGGCATACCGAATGCAGTACCATATATGCATACGCCTCCCCTTATGCGCAATTTTTACTTTCCCTCTCTTTCAATCTCTCGGCGAGTCGGTGCTGACGCGCGGGGTTGTGCAGGGGGAAGCTCCCTGTGCGACGGAGTGGAAAGTGAGAGTGGGATGATGCTGGGATATCACATAACCGCACACATCCGTCCACGAGTGTTCGCTAGTTATTCGCGTGAGGCAGGCGGGCTGGGAGCATCGGCGCGCGAGGGAGTGAACAGTTCGAGTCCAAGAGAGAGAGAGAGAGAAAAAAGAGTGGAAAGGAATGGAGCTCACAGGCTTTCCGGTGAAATTCTTTACGTGAGCGAGAAACAACACTCCAGCGACGTATCAAATGAAACCGTCACCTTTGACTCGAATCGCATCCATGCACTCCCGCTGCGCCAAACGTCATTGCAGCCAGTCCAGTTCCAAAAGGATTTTCTTTTTCCTCCGTAATTTTTTTTTTCTTTACTAAAGCTAATGACTACTTTTATTCATCCTCGATCCAAAAAACGTCGCTTTTGGAAACTCTTTCATTTCTGAATTATCGCATGCAGCTTTTAGTTTCGGCGTTGATGATTACTGACGTGGAGCAAAAGAACAAGTGAGACATGATAAAAATTATCAAGCGGGACTGTCATTTCAATGCGGAATAAAATATGGAGAGGTGGGCTAAAATATTTATTTGGCGACATTGGCCTGCAACTGAATTGCAAAAGAATTCTGTTAGTTTAGGAAAAGTTGAAACAAAATTAAAATTAGCTGACACCAGGTAAAATAAAGCTGACTTCTTTCATGTACGTATGGAAACAAAAATAAAATCCACATGAAAAAGTAATACCGCAATAAATCTTAACTTTAACCGGTGTTTTCAAAACTTTTATGCAATTTTCAATGTAAAGTAGGATTTCTGCGATTGAATCAATTAACTCCAAATGTAATTATTTGTTTCTTTTTAAAAAACAATACGATTTCAATATGTAATGAAGTGATTCCAATGCAAGATTCTACACCCTTTGCCTACATGATACGTCCTACTCAATCGCTCCCACCACATTTCACGACTCGGTAATATTTTCAATGCCACTGACTCATAAATGAACAAAAGCACTCTCCTCTCTCCAAGCAGAGTGTTTTAGCATTACTCCCCATTTCCATGCCTGTCACTCTTTTTTCCGCACCAAATTCATCCAATCATCTCCATTCCTACCAGTACCCAATGGGCCACTCTTTGACAGACGTTCATTATGCACACACATTTAACACACCATATATCATTTCGAGTCTTCGCATTAAGAGTTGACACTAAATTAAAACGGATTTCTGAAATTAAAATAAAAATGTTTCCAACCAACAAAAAACCTGCCATCGCCGCTAAGAAGGTTCCTTTAAATGAAGATATTTCGGGATTTGAATCCTCAAACTATACCTGTACTTTGGCCTATCCTCACCCATTTTAAACCCAGCTTAACCCGGCCTTCGACAATTGAGCGAAACAAGATAAAGATCCCCCTATCACCTTGCTGGTTCAAACGGAGAATGTAGTTTTGCTGAAGAATAATACCAATGGAACAATCCATGTTCAAATCTCGGTCTTCCACTCGCGCGAGACCTATGTGAATTCTCGAAAAATATTCCAAGGGCCTCCCTCGTGGAAGACACCTAAAGGAGAGATTCTAAGGCCTCCATTTTGCCAAACGAAAGGCATTTGACAGGCTGATTATTTCTTCACTCCAGTCTCCACCTCTCCTCAAAATCCTCTGAAAATCTCTCTCTCCATCTCTCTCCATTACACTCTCATTTCCCTCCCTTCATTCTCTCTCTCTCACTTTCTCTACCTCCGACGCCATTTTTCACACCGCTCCCCTTTCACCCCCACGCTTCTTACTTTTAATAATTTCCGCTGCTACATGCGTTCTCTCTCCCCCCACAACTTTCCCCGACTTATCTTTTCCTCTTTCGTCTATCTCTCGCATCACCTTGAGCAACCCCTGTTCGGTCTCTGTCCCATCTCGCTCGCTCACTCACTCACTCTCCCTCTCTCTCTCTCGTCAGGCCCATCGCTCCACTTCGCCCACCCCACCCGAGTACCCTCCTAATGCCCTTTATCTCCCCCCCCGCATCACTTTCCCTCCATCTGATTCATCTCCCTCATATCTCTTCATTTCATTCCATTATTCCGCTCCCCTCCGCCCCCCTTCCCTTATTTATGGCTCTTTCCCTCCATCCTACTCCCATCCCTCTCGGGCTGGCTCACCAGAAATATCGAATTCTCGCCGTGGTGATACTTCGATCCCGACAACGTACACTTAAACCATTGCACAAAAGTCTACACGAGAGTCCGTGAACAAGTTCTAAGGACTCCAGATCACCTTCATCGCTCGTCACTCATGATTGCCGTTAGCTCCGAAACGCATTCCAAAATCACCCTAGATTTTCTAATAACGCCAAAGCAAATTAATTCAATTTGAAAAAAACCAATCAAATCCAAAAAGGCCGACATTCCGCTTATAAATTTATTTCAATTGGAAGAGAAACAATCTTCCCCAATAACTAATGAAACGAATTGATAACTAACAGCTGACGACTATATTATGGAAGAACGTTACTTTTGTCCTCGGGGGCTACCGCAAAGAGATTTTATTATAGCTGGTATAAAATCAAAGATGTTTCCACGAGATACTTTGCATATGGAACAACTAAAACGAGGAATTAAGAATTAATAGCACGCTGAAATGTGTGCTACGGTAGAATATAAAGATATCATTGCTCGACAATTGGCTTTTGGCATGTGTGAATCGTCCTGATTTCCGAGGGAAAAGACACTAAACATTCAAAGTTACCCAGTGCAGTTAATTTCCCTGAAATATTCTGCTCAAAGCAATTTCCAGTAAACAGAAAGAGAAGAAAAATATTCAAACCTTTTAAATATAAGTATTTAAAAATCTATAAATATAAAAATATTGAAATTACAAATGAAAACCACATCTATAGCAGCCGATTTACTAGAATAGAGGATTTTAACCATATCTTAACGTCCATCCTTTCCATTAATTATGCGTAAAAATTTCTTCCAACTCTCCATTCTAAAACTTATCTCTTTGCCCTTTTCTGTGTCTCCTGGCTACCCTCAGCATAATTTATGATTGATCCCTTCTATCTTCCGTAAACTCTTTTACACTTTTTCATTGTGTCGTTTGAACGGCTAAAACCTAGGCCTCTCACTAATAAGGTTATTCATTTTCTGTTTATTTTAAAAAGCCAGAAGACAAAAAAATCAATATCTGTGAGAAAACGAATCGTAAAATGCGTGTTGGAAAGAAATCATAAGCAACGTTATTACCGATTCATAATTTCTCTTGACGTATTATGTTCAGTGAAATTATTCGCAGGACAAAACTTCGGATATTACCTATTATCATACTTAGCATAAACCCTGAAATGTAGAGTATCCAGTGACTAAATAAATTTGAAAATATTTAAAAACTATTTCATATTAATTTTCATCTCATGTGATGAGAGAAGCTTCAGCGAAACTATAAAACAAGTTCGGGTTCAATACGCAAATGATCTTAACATCATCAGAATGCCCAGAAGAGTGGGGATTTGTTAATAAAAATCGAGATGGGTCGAGTGATTTTTATTGCATTGAACGAACGGATTTAGGGGATGCTTTGCACTTCAAAATCCAACTTAAAAGACAACCAAAATCCAATCCAAACACGGCTGAAATAGGGAGCGAAGCGACGCAGCACAGGAAAGAAACTGTATTTTCGAGCTACCGGGCGGGTCGAAAGGCTTTTCTCGCTTGTTTTGTGCCTCCTCCGTTCCCCAAACTTTCTCCTCCCCACCATTCAAGCCGCGCTTCTCAGTCTCTTCATGCCTGGGAAAAAACCTCCACTCCTCCCTTCGCGCTCACACCCCCGACCGCCCCCAGATCCAACCCCCCTCCCTCCCGGTCGCACTGCATATCCCCGCTCGTACCTCCCGTCTCCGAATCCAACCCACCACACCTCCCCCACCCTCTTTCTCTCTCTCGTTCTGTTATTCAACGCCTTGCCGTGTCGGTTACCTCCCTCCCCCGCACCTCTATCCTCTCGCTCCCTGCTTCTTCTCCTGACCTCCTCCCCGCGTTCTTCTCCCCTTCGCCGTTTCTCCAAACCCACCTCTCCACTCCCGCCGCCGTACCGACCGTCGCTCCACTGGGGAACAATGGCTCCCTCCGAAGGCCCTGGAGAGTTTCTTGAGGGGGGAGGTGTGAGAATTTTATTTCCGCGGCGTGAAAGATTTCGGGGATTTTCTTTCGTTTTATTTGATGGGAAACTTCGGAGCCAAATACATCAAGGGGAGACAGCGTCTTTAAGGCACCGGCAGGAGAAAAACCAGCGGTTTTACATTCCGGGGATGCGATACGGTAGGGAGGATTGGATTTTTTTTGTATAGACAGAGGAGAGAGGTACTCTAAAGTTTTATATTTTATATCGTGACAAAGAGAAACGATGCAGAATAATGACGTCACTTCGACGATAAATTTACCTGAAAGGTCTCGAACAGTGTACAGAAACAGCAGCGGACGTGCTATTTGAATGATCAACTCTGTAAAATGCGGAATTAATGGAAATTTCAAGAATAACAGGAGTTGAACCGAAAACATTGTCACCTGAGATATGAAAGTTTTCTCTACTAATCTAAGGTAGTATGCGGCAAGCATCGGGGAAATAATTATATGCTCAATTTATAGCGCTATCTAAAATTCATAAACATACCATATATGTTTAACTTTGCAGATATGTTCATCGAAACAATTATTTTAAGCATCTTAAAAACGAATTTATTTATAAACTATTAGAGAACAATGGATATCAATATTGGTAAAAAAATAAGAGCAAAACTACGGGAAAAATGGCTGGGAATACTATGCAAAATCCTATTAAACCCTCACAATATTTTGGTAAT
Organism: Hetaerina americana; assembly: GCF_022747635.1. NCBI lineage: Eukaryota > Metazoa > Arthropoda > Insecta > Odonata > Calopterygidae > Hetaerina > Hetaerina americana. Next base: position 54,969,364 of record NW_027286070.1, read on the forward strand.
GCAAAAAGAAGTGTCACTGTAAATGTCATAAGGCAAGTAACTTACCGTATCAAAAATGCAGTTAGATGTATATTTTAAGGTGTCAGTATGAAATTGGTCTTGAGTTCCAGCTAAATATTTTCATTATTATGTTGACCTGGTTCACATATATGGGTTGTAAGCAAAGCGAGTTATCATAAAATTAAGAAAACATGAAGGCTTAATGTGTATGAGTATATGTAAAGTAATTTCAGCATAAATTAATAAAAGAATTTTATTTAATTCTCTATATGCTTTATACGAGCTGTGCCAGATAATTTAATGGCAGCTGCAAGTAACCATAAACTAAAGGTGACCAGGAAGATAGGAATATATATATATATATATATATATATGTGTGTGTGTGTGTGTGTGTGTGTGTGTGTGTGTGTGTATATATATATATACATATATATAATGTTATTCAATATATATTACAAAAACATAAATGATCAGCAGAAAGTTTTTTTTCAGGATGAATGAGTTACAACCTGACCCTAAAATTACAACAAATAACACACAAATTCAATTACCGCGATCGAAAAGAGCAAAAAAATGAAACAAGCAATGTTTCCGGAAATCCAAATGGTGTTCAACAGTTTCCAGATCACTTCACTTGGAATATGACTTTTCTTCTTTCAACGCGAGAGCGAAAAAAGGGTGTCATTTTTCCAACGGCAGATGGCAGAGACCGCGGTGAGAGGACGGAAGTGGACCCTGGCAGAGAGGAGAGGACGGAATAGAAAGGAATGAGAGGTCAGAGAGAGGGTGGGTGAGTGAACAAGGGAAGGCAGTGGGGAGAAAATGGATCTCCAGAGGGGGAGGGGACGGAGAGGGGAGGTAAAGGGGTGGGATGACGCAAGGAAGCCTTCCACCGCATTTGTTGGCCGAAGAGCGTCAGGGCCGGAGCAGCCGGGGGAGAGAGAGAGGGAGAGGAGAAGGGAGAGAGATGGAATTAGCAAGCTCCTGCCGCAGACACGTCCAAGCATGCCTGGTGCCCACTCATCCGCACGACTGCCCGGCCCTTGCGACGGACGAAACAACGTCCTCCCGTGAGGGATGGCGGGAGAGGGCCGAGCGAACGGGACCGAAGGAGGTCGAGGGAGGGTGGGAGAAAGTGAGAGATGGAGAATTCCAGGGAAAATGTGCGTAGGCCATCCCATGTCAACTCCGAAAACCACCTCTCTCTCTCTCTCTCTACTCCCCTACAATCCACCCACTACTTCTCCTCACACCTCCATTCCTCTCTCTCCCGTCACATCTAGAGACCAAACCGCATGAACCGCCCCCCACCCCCATCCTCCTCACCCTCCACGCCCTCCGCCGTCCAAATCCCCGCTCTCTCTCTCCCTCTCTCCCCGTTCCCTTCCAAAAACCTCCACCAACACACACTCACCTTCCGAGCGTACTTTTCCTCCCCGACCCCGTTCCACAACCTCCCGTTCAGATATCCCACGACTTATGAAACCGCAGCCAGTCGCATAAACAGCTAAAACACTGTCAGTCGGCAGCAGCATCAGTGGGGACGTGCGGTAGGGCACTTCTGCCTCCGAAGGCCCCTTTCCCCTCCCGAGAGGCCATCGTTCTCGGTCGGGAATTCGGATTTATCGGGCGGTTGGAGGTGCCGAGGAAGGAGGGAGGGGAGATGAGGATGGAAAGGGGGCGTTTCACTCAAATAAGCGCTCGCGCATAACTTCCAGAGGGAATTAATTTTTGGTCTACGCGCGGTGAACAATATTTATAAGAACCCAAACCCGTAATATTATAATACCTTTGTGACTTTAAATCGTCAGAATCGTCTAGGGTGTGCCGGTGAATTTTCGAGGTCGAAAAATAATTATAAATTCACTGCACGAAATTTTTCCACGAAACGTTGGACGAACTTTCCTGGAAGCAATCTCCATGCCTAAATTCCGTGTTCACTTCAATGAATCACTAGGGCCACGTGTAACTGGAGAGGGTCACGTTGTAGATCTACATTGGAGGATGCACGCAAAAAGATAATGAACTAATGGATTTTCAAGAAAATTAAGTACATATATTAATGTTACTGGTTCCTACTGAAGGTTTTGAGACGCAGTGTTAGGTAATATACGGCTGAACAGATATGGAAAATTCTTCGATTAAAACGTTTAAAAAAACCCTAACTGGAGATTTAAACCACCATATTAGGTCAATTGTGCATTTAATAAAAATTACAAGCTTATTATTTTATGATCTAAACAAATTTATCACACCAAATTTGATTTTCCAAGGAATGGTGTGATTAATAAAGAATTATTTCGGCGATTAATTTATATTAAACGATTAATCATATTAGTAATGAATCATTTTTAAAAGGTCTACCGTAATATAAAAAAAAACTATAAAGTGGTAATGAAAATTTTAAAAGATTCATCAACTTACCAAGATCAACCAAGTAAGAAAAGTCAATGAAAATGTTGAGGTTACACGAACCTGGAAATAAGATGGGAGACATGTAAAAATTGTGTTTTACATTAAAGATTTCCCTCAAATTATCTGACACTACTAAATAATTTCTACCATGATCAAGAAACAGATAGATTAGCATGATAAATACCTTTATTTGGGCTATAAGTCAGAAAATGTAAAAAACAAAGTCATGTTCTACAGGCATTAAGTATCTTGTCAATAATGCCATAATATTCGTACACCCCCCAAGGTATACTATTGCGAACTATTACCACATTTTAACATATTTATAAACATAGTTTAAGTTATCACTAATAATGCACAACCAACGCCGGTAAAGTTTTATTATATCATCTATCTGATTCTTAGAAATATTTCGGTAAATCAAAAAAATAATTTTAAACAGACCATATGTCAATTGTAGATCATAAATGATCAAATGTTTCAAAGTTTAAGATTTTGTAACGACTCTGCATGAGATGATACACTCTCTAACTGCATTTATCAAGAGTTAAAATAGATAAAACACGTCATCCTCAAAGATCACAATCAAAATCGTAACTATTGCACAGCATTTCGAGAGAATTTTCCTCAAAGCTCCGAAAATCTGACACTCCAAAGATGTCTCTTCCTCTCCTTCTATTCCCCCCCATCTCTTCATTTATTTTTTCAGCAGGATACCTCAAAACATAGGTTTTCCAAGCAAATTACATTAGCATCATCCAATTATAAAGCTTCTATCGATGTTTTTTCCTCCACTAAAAGCGCATGAAACATTCTCACAGTTTATTTTAGAGTAAAAACAAATATTCTTGACCTTACATCACCATTCGTTCTATTCCTTAGATTTTTAGTTGAATTTATGCGAAATAATCTCTGTACATATTTAATATGGATGGCTCAAAATAAATTCGGCCAAAGACATAAATGTATCAACACGAAAGTGATGACTATTATAATTATCAAAAAAAGCAAATCCACAAAATCAGAATTACTTAACTTTGTAGAATATAACATCAGTAATAATAAGCCTTTCTAAATTAAAACTTGGAAATAACATACTGAAAAATTCTATTTATTAGAAAATTACAGAATATATATACGTGAGGATTAAAACTAATCTCTATCAAAAGGATTACTGAAGGATTCACAATAAGCTGCTTTAACATAGCTGTTGTTCTTCCATCAAGTAAAAAATTTCTCTTTTATTTCAGACACCGGAGCAACCATTGAAAAGCATATGCCACCTTGATGCTATCTTGTAAACATTAGTTTAATACCTCCGTAGATTACATTTTTCTCTAAAAAAATTCGGACAAGCTAAGAAAATTATGTTACAGCCACGTTTGAAATTTCACTATGTTTAAATGCATGCAATGATTTTTAACAACTGATTATAAAAGAAAAGTACAACCAAAACAGTTTAGAAACATGCGTGAAAATAGCTAAATAGAATTAAAGGAAAAGCACATTTTTTTCATAATTAGAGAATAATATATGCGGTAAAAATTAAAATAATAAGAGCGCACTCACTGATTTTTCAGTAGTATTATTTGAAAGGGTTTAGAGCTGTCATCGCTCATGAGATATAACTTTGTGAGATTGAATGTAACGCATTTATATTCACAGAAATATAATAGTGAGACTCATTTGAAACTTAATAGAGTCGTGCGTGGGTTGTGCTCCCACGTCCCGGAATAAACAGAATCTGCAAATAGATTTCAAGGGACACTTATGATATGATTGTGCATCAAAATAATTTTATTCAAAATAAGGTAAAAATATTGAAATACAATCAGTAACTTTGTAATTCATCAGGTAAATATGACGCCCAACGTCGAACTTACGTCATGTTCTAAATGAAGTTTGTGTGGAATAACGAATTTACTTATTTCATTTCAATATGTTGCGTAAATTACATTAACTTACGCCGGAGCCAAAAAAAATCAATCAGCAAAAATAGTGTTCCCCATTTCAACTGCAGTGAAGTGGTGTAAAAACCAAAAACGGTCGACAAAATGGAAAAAATAAGAAAATGCTTCATCAAATTTGCTGCAAAAAACTATGTCTACAAAGCCAAAATGATAAATTATCGCTGAATCCTACATCTAGGGTAATTCACAATACTTGAACACGGTCGTAATTTAATACTTTAAAACTTGATCACAGAGCACGTATGTACTGGAAATGAAACGTTTATTGGAGTAGATTTAATATTTTAAAATTATTTCTAAGAATTTAATAGATAGTTTCTAACCATTTATTTAATTTAAATATATCAGAAATGTCCAATTATATTCAACCAACTAACTAAGAATTCCGATGACAAAAATAATCAATATAACTGTTATTATATTTTCTTGAAATATTTTATGGGGCGAAAAACAAAATGATTTTGGAGTCAGTCCCGCATTGTTATGTAAATCAGTATTGCATTGTTTTTGCGCGTACTGGGAGTAATTATTTGCACTAGCGATTTTTCGCCGCATGACATAGATCCCCAATCAGGTTTCAAATTTAAATTAAATAAGAGCATATTAAAGGCACCACGGGCCTATTTGAATACTTTCAAACGTTTACCTGTGTACTGATGCGTTAGTCCATGCCTAAATCGAACTAAAAATCATTATTGACCATTAAATTACCGACCGAATCATTGTTTCCACTAGGACATTGTTTTGTTGCCAACGCCGGTGATCCAAAAAAATGCTTGTTAAGCAGGGGAAGTAAACCGCGATACCAATACAAAAAATCCCACTGCCCTACCTAATTCCAATATCACTATTGAGGATTCATTGTTATTATATCAGCATAATATGGATGGCTCCAGAAGACGTTTTTTACCCATTTTATCCCCCCTCTGATTCTCACCACTCTCAAATATAAACTCCTCTCTTCTTGCCCTTCCCACTCCCTTGCCCGGATCTCTCTCTCTCTCTCCGCCTCTCCGAAAATCTTCCCCCCACCTTCCGTGCCCACAATCCCTTGCTCTTCAGGTAGTATGCCCTCAACTAGAGCAGAATCGATAAGCGTGGGAAAGCGTGCTCCTGCGTCAGAGGTCGGTCGTTCTCTCCGCGTGGAGTGAGAGAGAGAGAGAGAGAGGGTGGAGCACGCGAGAGGTCTCGTGGAAGGGAAGGGTGGTATGGAGGGGGAGGGGACGGAGAGGGAGAGAGAAAGAGGAAGGATGGGGGACGTCTCCTCTTCCAGTTTGGTCCATGTCTCTCCTCCATCCCCCCCAGCCTCTCTCTTTCTCTCACCCTTCCCTTCCGGGATAAAGGAGGTATGGAGGGGAGGGTGCATCAAAGCGGAGGGAAATGATGAGAGACGCGGGCGAATAAAAGAAGTTATTCGTATTTGCAAATCATTCGTCCCCCCCACCCCACTCCTTAGTCACATATTTCTGGGATGAGGGAATGGAAGCGCCCTCGATTCTTTTCATTAAGAATTTAGCCGAATCCAGCCCGACCCGTCCGAGTTTAAAAAGAGTGTAACCCACCTCATCCCCAGGGTATTCGTTCTTTTCTTTTTTGGTAAATCTGACGATTACTTTTGAGGCTTCATCGCAGTAAAAGAGATCATTCATAGTTATGATAGGTACGGAGATTCTCAAGGAAAGACTGTCAAAGTTTACAAAATCAATCGATAACTTTCAATTCACAACACACATCTCGATGATTCAAGTTGCCTCACAATTTGTTAAGTTAGGAGTCGACGAAATTTGAATTGTATTTGGAATTTGAGTGGAAGTGAAAATATTTATGCAACAACCAATATCTTTCTCAGACCCATCTGAGGTGCATGTGATCATTGATTAATTCATAATGACATGAAACCTATTCAATAGAATCTCAACTCCACTAGAACAACAAAAATCTAACGGATGAATCGAATTTAATCAGCAGACCACTTCAAAGGAGTATGCAACACGAAGGCAAACACAACACAGTAATGAGACTGAGAACGATAAGGAGAATAGCTTAATTGGATATTTCCATTGAAGTGTTTTTCAATTTTCCAAAAAAATTATCCTGTAAAATCAATAATACAAATTTCAGCTCGCTTGTAAAGAGGCCCATAACCTACATAGGTACCATATAGCACAAATAAAAATAAGATAGAGTAATTCAGCCGTTTCAAGGTTAATTCACTTCCGAAACACTTGGCTTTTCGCCAAATAAAAATATATACAGAGTAAATACACGCCAAGACACTTCCAACTCTAACATGAGATCAGATGGGTAATAGATATCCTAGGATGGAGAGATGCAAAAAATGAAAGGAGCGGAATTAAAGTAAGACATTGAGAAGTATGTGAATTCTTCAAATTAGAGCATAGTTGAATAGTACAAGATCTTGTACCTGAATTTTTTGGGATATTTGGGAGAAAATTTGGCCAAAAGAGTCAAATAAAGTCCAGAGAAAATCCGCCAGATACGTCAAACACTCTTATAATAAGAAGACGAGTGTGACAGGCCTTATAGGGGAATTAGGCTGGGAGCCACTTAAGATGCGAAGAGAACAAGCCAGACTGAAACTTTAAGAAAGGTCCATCAAAAACGAGTTTTACAATGACACTAAAGGAATTATTATGATCCCTTACTACGTAGGTAGATCAGACCAAAAATGTAAGATAAGGGAGATAGATTCCAGCGCAGAGTTTTTATTATTTATGTATTATTTTACACAATTACGTTGCAATTAGGCAAATTTCCTGGTGGCAACGGTCAGGTTAAAGATAACTACTAACAACGAAAATTACATACGAACACATAAAAACAGATAAGAGACAAAATATTTTTACATAATGACACTTCCACATCACATACAAACAAACTTCCACATCACATACGAAATGCCGTCCACATCACATAAAAACAATATTTTCAAAACTACAGTGAAGTTTATTACCCAGTGGCTACTTTACATTTCAACTTAAAACTTCTAAAATTGGATGGAAAGGGCTCAAACAAACCTCCAGGCAGCTGGTTCCAATCAATAATGGTTCTATTTAAAAAAGAGTATTTTTTCTTATTGGTTTTTTGAGTCCTTATTTTTATTTTGTGGCTATGGTCGTTTTTTCCCTTTAAGTTAGGCTTTTCTATCCCTTGCCATAAATCTTCCCACGCTTCGTCCTTTTTAACAATTCTATGCATCGCGCCTAACCTACTCCTTTTTCTTCTATTTTTCAAACTCTCCCATTTCAGTACATCTAACATATCCGTGACACTATCTGTTCTTTTGTACCTTCCGAGTACATTCTTCTTGCTGCCTTTCTTTGAACTTTTTCTATCTTTTTAATATGTCCCACCTCATATGGATCCCATACTATGGAGGAGTATTCTAGGATAGGGATAACCAGTGCCTTATATGCTTTTTCTTTTGTGGCTACGCTACTTCCTTTTAAATTTCTTATCACCCAATGCAATACTTTAAATGCCTTCCGTGTCAAATTATCTACTTGGACTCCCCACCCAAGATCCCTAGTTAAATAAATGCCTAAATATTTGCATTGACTAGTACATGGGATTCTTTCTCCAAAGAGAGTGTAAATTTCCTTTTCTGCATTCTTTTTATTTGAAAATTTAATATGCTTACTTTTACTTATATTAATGCCCATATTATTATTTGTAACCCAGTCACCAAGGCGATCGATATCATTTTGTAATATTACGTGGTCATTTACATGTTCTATCCGTCTGTATATAATGCAGTCATCAGCAAAGAGTCTTATTTGGGAATGTAAATTGTTTGGTAGATCGTTTACGTAAATTAGGAAGAGTAATGGCCCTAGAACACTACCTTGTGGAACTCCTGCTAATACGCTCGCCTCATTTGAAAATGTATCCCCTAATTTTACTTTTTGAGTTCTGCCTCTGAGATAGATACAAATACTCATTATTTCCCTGGAAAATCAGAAATCATACGATAATAGTAAGAAACAAAAGTCATTATAGAAAAATTAAGAACATCTAATTTAAAAGTCAGGACAAGATTAATTGTAGGGAGACATAAGGTGTATTCGTAGGTGCATGTGTGTGCTAGTTGATAGTATATTTATCTGCATGTGTGTGAGTAGTGAACGTTTTTGCATAACTATTAACAACCCCCGCCACATACCCTTGCGGCTGCTTTTGGGGTAATATGTACTTATATAGATGTATTCAGACGGGCAATGGCAAGGAAGACTTTACGCAGTCATACTGCATAACAATGATAAGCTCTAAAATGATCTGGTTCACCAAATAATCGGCAAGCACATATTAACATTATGAAAACTCGAACTTGAACTAGTTAGAATATTATTTGGAATATTCAATGAATCTAATACCTGATTTAGTAGAATATGTCACTTTCATCGTCACTCTGAACCAATGCCGCAAAATTAAATGGACAAACTAAGCTTGGTAGCTGATTAGGGTTTCATGAAAACATTTGGCCGACCGTACGGTCCAATAAAAAAAATGGGATCAATTACGCAATATGCCAATGCAGCTCATATTTTTAATGAAAGCAGTTGCCCTTTATCAAGATATCTATGATTTTCTCGGGAATCAAAAATAATAAAACAAGGAGGCCATGGATGGACCGAATTGGACCAAAAAAAAGTGTAAAATACTCGTGCAATATAGGCGTGGTCTCTTCATCCTTGAAAAATCTACTTCGAGATGAGATCACAATACTCAGAAGATTGAGGCACCTGTCTACTGCATAGTGGCCGCTTAGAGACGCCTTCAGTAGCTCTTCAGTTGACCTCAGCCCAAATGTCAGAAATTTCATAACTTCAAAGACGGCAAATGACTCTGCTTCCGGCCGAATGAAATGTCTCTTCAATAAAATAGACCGGATATTCCATCATATTACATCCAGTTTTTTTCAGCATCTGGTAAATTTTGATGACATATTATGAAATTTCGTACCTCCTTGAATGTATTCTTCTGACCAATAAGAAACAAATTGCAGTGACGGCGTGGGATACGGATACGGATCAGTTAGTGTTTCTCGGGAAATGCTATGACACGGTGGGAGAAAAGGACGACTCACCCACACAATCCATCACTATGTAATACATCACCACGGCTGACGGATGCTTACCATACATTAGGAAGAATGACCCAAATGGTTGTCGGGGAGATGAAAAACGAATGGCAACGTCTACTGTTCGCATCATCCGAGATAAGAAAGTGAGTGAGCGGCGAAGGGGAGGCTGAAGATGATGATGAAGAGGGGGGGGGGGAAGAGTTGGGAGAAGGAGTGGAAGGGTCAGGGATTTACACCAAAATGTCGAGCCCTTGGACTTGGAGAAGTGTAGGGGCTACTGAATGTCAACTCCCACCTCATTCCTTCCGACGCTTTTTTTCCCTCAACACTTGCCACACATCGAATATCCCTGGCATTAATCTCAAACAAACCTGCTTGAAACGATGACACTGGCAATTCAATTATTTCGAAAACATTCCATGGAGCACCCTTGATGCACTGACTGAAATTATGCCCTCATTGTCGCAAAGCCTTCTAGCTTCCATTTCCTATCGCCATCTCCAGCGTACACGGCTTATTTTCACATTTGCAGTCATGACGTTCCGGCACTCTTTATTTGATTGCACTATTTCCCGAAGCTTTTCAAATTTGAATAATTAGGCATATGTCTCTTTCTTCACGGAAAAAAAATTTGAATAGAATTATTTTGTTCCAATACTTTTAAAAGCCACCTTTTTCCATTAGAACATATTCCAAATCCAGGCTCACTGGCTATCGCAGTTTTGTTTATTTTTTTAGCAAAAATTGATGATTTAATTTAGAGTGATATTTACATACGAACACAGATTTATCATTAATTTTTTAAAACTACGCGTCTCACTTATGATACTCTCTGTTTTCTTCCAATTTTTTTTCTGAACAGTCAAAAGGAAAAAAATACAGAAAAGGGTAAAATAATGTTTGTTGTGCATTAATTTTGATTAATTTACTAGCTTTTAAGGAATTCATTCTTATTCGGATATTTTGCCAGTCTCCAAAAGAAACATATCACATCAAAATTTCGGTTAAAAAATACGTTTTATAGATGATACACTATATAATTTGGAACAATTGTTTCGTACGGCTTGCTCACAGGTTTATTACGCGTTCTTTGCAAAAATAATGAATTCCATCTCTTCATAGGAAAGTGTGAGAGACATTATCGTCTTTACTCTATTTACTTGCGCAATGAACATAGCCACAAACGTATTGAAACGCTACTCAGGTCACCACATCACCCGTTTTATTTAGCTTTATCAGAGGCACTATCTATCCCCTGTTTAATCTTTCCTGGCGATAAGAGAGAAAAATCACTCAAGATGAACGAGTATTTTGATCAAAACTGTAATTAGGCTACACGTGGCGGCGTCGTTTGCACTGACGCGCAGAGTACCAATCAGACGTTGATGACTCGTAATTAAACCCATCGATGGGGTCGCCCTAATGAACATCCAATTGAAAAGTCGAGCACCCCAATGAACCGTCTTCCTCCATATTCTTTCTTTCCCATTCTCTCACTCCCCCTAATTCGGTCGCTCTCTAAACCTTGCCCAACTTCAATTACTCGCCAAAAACTAGAATAGTTCGCAAAGTATTCTCCCTTTGTCACAAAAACGTATATTTTGCCATTAATCCTAATCATAGGAAATTAATAGTGCAGGAATCAAAACATCGTGGCATAGCAATCAATCGCATTAAATCTGTGGAGGGGTTTTTATTTCAATAGCGATTATCATTAAGAAGAAGATAAATTGAGAACTGATTAATTTCTTCAGATTTTCTCTTCGTCGGTTTTGGTTGCCCGTGCATCCTTGAGCTCTTTCACTTGTAATCAGATTATGCTGCTGTCAGACCACCAGAGTTTATTAAACATTCACTGCATTAGTAATAGACCTTTTTATTGTACGTATACGTGATACATATACGCGTATACGTAATTGTATTTAGAATTATCACTTGTCAATTTTTTGGGTCAGGTTTTGTTCCTGTAGCCGTACTTTCAAACTCACCCCTTAGATGCGTTTGTACTTGCCTGTATTTCTCAAGTGTTCGTACCTATGAGACTTTTCGTCTGTCATGACAGAGATAGTAGCTGGTGTACAAACTGGCATGCACAAAATGTACACGGACATGTGTGATTCACGCATATTTATCTTCCAGGATTCTGTGAATACCAGAACACAACAGGCATAAACGTCAACACGTATTGTGGAATGCGACGCATTCTGAGATCTTTATTCATCTAGCTAAAGTTACCAACTAGGCTCTTATGTGTTAATTCATCCGAAAAATACTGCAAAATTTATGGTAAGATGGATTTCTATTATGGTTTCTTAATTTTATGTAGCATGTTTTACGAGCATTAGGGTGGCAAACACGAAAGTTAGTTTAGTTTACGACTGTCTAAATATTTCTTCGATTGATGGAGGCTAGTGCTTGTAACACCAGCGGTTGAAGAGAAAGCTTAGTGTACAGGGAGTCAGTCACTCAGCTTGTGTTTAGGTGAGCTCTCCAGAGGTATCAGAGGGATTCGAACCCAAGATTTAATTGGCAGTCTTGCCGTTGTCTTAGGAATAATTCTTTCAATACGAGTGCCCACTAATCACATTCCACAATCGCGTTCACAACATATTTCACAATCACAGTTCAGAGTTCTCTCACGTGACGGTCTATATATGTAGATAACAGGTAAAGGTTAAATTAATTGAAAATTTTCGCGGCCATTGGTATATTTTGCTATATTTTTTTTCAAAATATCCTACTGCGCATTGAACATATTTTCGGAGGGCTCTTTTAATCATAATCAATACGTTGCAGAAATCCCGAAAAAATATAGATCTAAATGTTCATTTTCCTGCTATTTCATCAATGTTTACCTTTGCATTATTATCTACAAATACATAACCCCTATATTAACGTTACTTAAGCTAATTAATATTCCAAAGCCAGATTAGTCAATGAGCGAAAGGTTTTGCCAATTTTTATCTTTTTTTAAATATTTATTCTTTTAATTAGTATGATAAAAATTAAATACATATTTTAAATTTTTATTGCTCAAATATCAAAAAAATGAATTTATAATTTTAAAAAATCTACTTTTCAGGATTTTTTCAAAATCTATTCGCTTTCCATGTTAACAAATATTTTGCCTTGTTTGTGAGTTTCTTCGATTAGATTTAGAAGTAAGATCGTCAAAACGAAAAACAATACTGAAGACAAAATATTCTCTTTCAATATTTTCTATTATAATAGTACCATATTTTAACAAAGCCTTTCATAATGAATGGAAGAATACTCAAATAATTAAATTGGCAATGTACGGATAAATAATAAAGAGGGAAAAGAAATGGGCTCTTTGGTTAGCGACGTGTTTCTGCGAAGTAAAAAATATCATAAAATGTAGACTTTGGTGACAACATCATAACTTTCCAGAAATTAATAAAGCATCAATAGAGATGATATCAGTCATACAGGTCTTTATCATGAATAAAGTGTAATAAAGATTGAGAAAATTTATCATTAAGAAAACATACTAATAGAATTTGAATCCGTAGTAAAAATGATTAGTCAACGCTGTTATTTCATTAAATTGTTAACGGTAGAGTAATTTTCCAGAACAGCATTGCTGTTGTGATTTCAGATCCAAATACAACATTTTTGAATTAAACATTTTCGTGCTTGATGATTTTAATATGTACGTAATGGTAGTTAAATAAAACATACCAAGATTTCATAATGAAAGGTTTAGTTGTAAACGCTTGACGTGTTTCCCATATAGAGCATGCATTAAATTCCGACACATTTCATGCTCGCGCTAAAGATACTACAGCACGCTCATCCCATCTCATAAGTTCATATCCACATCCACCATTAACTCTTTCCCGACCCTTCCCCCGCGGACTCTCATGCACAGCTTCCACGAGCCGAACGTTACACGAGGCAGAGCATGATCCCAATTTTTCCTCGACAAAGCCGCTCCGGCCTATACGTCAGTTCGTCCTCGCAAAGTGTCTCGTCCACTCTCTTATCAATCCCCGCCCGTCCTTCCCCTTCCTCCCAACCAGGCCCGCCCACTCACACGGCCGCCCGTGACCACGAAGATGAAAAAAGGAGGTGGGCGGTGGAGGGTCAGTGAGGTGGAGGGGGATGGATGTGAGGGAGGAGGAGATAGGTCACTCCCGTCAGCCCCAATCCACTTGGCTTCTGACCCCGTGTTCCATACCAACGATCTCTCTCTAACCCTCTCACGCCCTCTCCCTTTGCCCGATCCACTCCCCTCACCTAACCCCTCCGCATCACTTCTATCATCTCAACCCCCCCCCTTCTCACCCACCGCCTTCCCCCTTCCCTCCCTCTCACTCACTCTGTTGACGTCGCCAGTGCGCGAGGGCCCGCGCGTTAGCGCCCCGAGGCTTAGTGAATCTCCATGGGAACGGTCGCGGGGGCCATTCTGCTGGAGCTGCTGGGGTATCGGAGGGCGGGGTGGAGGAGGATAGGGGTTGTTGTGGGGGGGGGGGGGTTGGGCAGGACGCCACCGTGTGGCCGACGCAAAATCACTCATGCACTCCTCGCTCCCACGCAGGCATGCACACGCGTCTCCACCGTCCGCCACCCCCTCCCTCCACCACCCCCTCCCTCCATCCCCCCTCCCTCTGCCACCCCCTTCCTCCACCACCCTCTCCGTCCTCCGCAGACTCGTCTACACACTGTTGCAAATTGAAATGGGAGAGAGGTGAATGTAGGGCGGACCATGGGGGAGGGGGTGCGCAGCGAGGGTTGATGGGCGAAGGGGCGGGCGGAAGGGCGGACGGGTAAGTCGCACTGACGTGCCCTGGTGCGAGGAATGAGTCTAAAAAAAGGGGGAAAATTAAAAATTGGATAACCCAAAGATGAGTTTTCCGAGTAACCTTTTTGGTGGAAGGACATGATGCGTGGAATATAAATTAATTTCAACTTACCCGGTGACATAAATCAACCTATTCGTCTAAATTGATGTCTATTTATATATTCGACATTAGTGTCGACGGCCGATAACGCGAGGGGGATAGGAAAAACGTGAGCTTGCAAATGACAACACTTAATCGATTCATTCAAATTTACGAGTCCATCGTTTTCGAATCACCAATTACAAGGGCCAATGTTTCTCATTATATCCGCTTATGACTGAATCGGTGATGCATGATCTTGTCAGGATTCGTTTTATACGCTACCTACAGAAATACTAGCAAAAAGAACTTTCCTTGTACTAATATTTAAAATAAGTGACAAAACGTTAAAATATATGGATAATTGAAAAAATTTCGCCCGTTTATGGCTTAAACACTAACATGGATCTTTAGGGTAAATCTCTGGATATTTCATGGACCAAATTGATCAAAGTAGTAGGGATATTAGAAGAAGAACTGCGTTAGGCAAAACAACTTTTACCAGGATGAAATTGATGGCAGGGAATTTGAGCAAGTGCAATGAATCAGACTCGTTACCATTTCGATAAGGATCGGGGTTTTGCACGGCACAGAAATATATCCCTTGAAGCAAGATGATAAGCGTTAATTGGAGGATTTTGAAATATGGGTGCGGAGAAGGATGGAAAAGGTGAAATGGACGGGAAAGAAAACAAACGAGGAAGTGGTAGGGATGCTTAGAAACCCAAATAAGGCAGGAAAAATAGAGAGTTTTATTGTCAATGGGATGTTAAAGACTGTAAAAGCGGGGAGAATGAGGGAAAGACAAGGCAAAAGGCAAGTGAGGAAGGGACAGGAATAAGATAGTTGGACGGAGTAAAGGGAGGAAGGAAATATGCGGCAATGAGGAAGGGTTCATAAGTATTGCCGTGTTGGACATTAGAAGGTGATTTGTTAGAGCAGTCAAGGAGATGTACCGTTACACCTGTGCATAGTGTGAGATCATACCAAGCCTTTCTTAATGTAGAGGATTCCAGTAATAATAATATCGTGATATACTATTTCTGCTGTTCAAAACTAATATTTAAACGAGTAGAAAAGAGAGACCGATATAAAATGTTAGGAATAGAACATTGGTTTTGCAATAAGAAAAATGGGATTGCTAGACAGATATAGTAATGAAATGGAAGGAAAAATATTCATCAAGGATGCACACTCGAATGGGATTGAAACTGTAGGAACTGTACTTTGACAGAATGAGAAAATGAGAGAGGAGACTACTGCATTAAACTTAATTTGTCCCCATTACAACGATCGACAGTTAAGGTTACGATAGAAATCAAGACGGAAATAGCGATGTATCTAATTTAATTAATTCGATTTTCAATGCATTGGAAGTGGAAGACGTATGCAAGGCTTAATTGTTAATAAGTACCAACGATAAAAATGCTAAGATGATAAAGGAGAGGTCAACCTAATAAATGTGGCCTACTAGAATCGGAGTTTCAGAGAGGATCCAAGAAAAGTCCTGAGGAAAATATAGATTTACCATGGAAAATCATGACGGAGAAAACATTTGTGGATGCAAAAAATAGGGAACAGCAAGTACAATAATCAATGCAAACTTGGACTTGAAAACTTTTAATTAAGATTTCACTTATTCATGTTTTCTGATGAACTCCAATACCAACTCAACGCTTAATAAACGAATTATTTATAATATGGATACTTATCACAATAAATGATGTCCCTTGGGAATAAACATTGTATTAAGGCGAAAACCGGCGTTAACGGAAGATAAAAAAATCTTATGAATTCATATAAAGGGAACCAACCAAATTATTAAAATCGAAATTGATTTTTTTCCTTTGATTGATATACATACGTTAGGCGGTATTCTGAAAGCAAATGATGATTAAATGAACCCGAAATCCTATCGCTTTCTTAAAATAATTTAACAAAAGACAATTCTGGATCGTCCACTCTTTTATAGTTGAAACATGGATTTTTTTACCATTCTGTTCCGCAGAATATTTGTAAAAACTCATACATTTAATTATTTGTTATAATTAACAGATTTTCAGAAATTACTGGATAGAAGAAAGACATTAGCTTTGAAGAAAAATCATATCAGATGATTCAGATTTTTCTACGAACATTTTTTTATCTTCTTTATTGCAATCTGGTTAGTTCCGCGAATAGTGCAGTAGCTCACTATTCTGAATGTAGATTAGAACACCTCCTCATTTGCTGCTAGAGTTATTGGTGGGAGCTTATTTAGAAACATCAAAAATGAGGAATTAGGCGCCCTTTATTACGCCAGAACTACATCTAGATGATAGGGAACCGCTCGTACTATACGATTGGCTGATAGGGTGAAGTACCCCTGAATAAAAAGGTGATATAATCTGGTGTAGAGTGATTAGTAACCGTATCCTTGATTACTCCACTTCTCAAGTCCAGTTCATTAAGTTCATTAGGCAACTCGGGCAAACTCATACCTCAAGCTTGCAATGGCTGAGAACTAGGAACTCACTTAAGCTATATTACCGCTTCCCCTACATTCATCTCATTCCTTGGGTAATTCACCCATGAATGAAGCATTCTCAGACCTCGAAAGATCTTGCCGCAAAGGATTAGGTCGGTACTAAGTACAAAGCACCACTCAAGTAATTTAATAGTACCAATCAAAGACATAATAGCTTGTTAAAAGCGTTTTCTAATCGTAGTTTTCGACAAGACTTCATTGAGTCGCCCATATGTGCTATTCCCAAGCACTTTCCTCTAGTAGCCGTTGCAAATAGGAAATTAACCCGTGTCTGTATGTGCATATTCTCCTAAATTCTCACGGATGTGAGCAATGAATCACATGAAGGAGCGAGAAGGCGTTGCCCAAAACAAATATGCATAGATAAACACATAAAAAAGGACCCCCACCCATATTCCGAAATTTTCGTTGGCACGACCACCTTCTCTGCGGGCAGAAGGAACGGAGGCTCAGTTTTGAAGGATGGGAATGGTGAAGTGGACACAAATAAAAACAAGTTAGGGAATGCTAGTCATGGTATGGGAGAAAAGGGACTGGCCGGATGAAGTCCAAAGGAGGAAAAAAAAGATGAATTCAAAGCGTTTCGTATTCAAATCTTATTTTATCAAGGCACCCTGCAAAAGCACGTGCTTAGAAAGGACACCATAACAAAAAATTTGCCCATGCACCTAAAATGCCTATCATACAAAATAATCGGAAAAAACATTCCCTTGACCGGGATTTTGACCACGCATCCTGCCGATGGTCCTACAAAATCCGATATTCCTCTATATACTATAGTATATAATATATATATATATATATATATGTTTATGTATATGTTTTTAAATATATAGATATAACCATAAACACAATAATCAACCCGAAGGTTGGTTTGGTAGGTAATGGTAAGGTTCACCCAGTACTAAGCCCGACGGAGTGTGAAATTCACACATCAGGGTAGGGGGACCAGTTCCTTTCCCTGAGCCGGTTATGGTTTCCCAGGAAGATCTGGTACCCGAAAAATCACATAGCTTGGGTGGAGCTGCAGGTGCCCAGAGTGCCTTGCCCGGAAATCGAACCCAGGACACTCCGGGCAATAGTCCAACGCTCTACCCCCTGAACTATTGCGACCCCCCCCCCCACACACACACATATATAAAATGTGTGTATTTATAATATGTTTTATATATTATATATGCACATAAACATACATATGTTTATTATATGTGTGTATATATATATGTATATATATATATATATATATATATATATATATATATATATATATATATATATATATATATATATATATATATATATATATATCCTCTATGTTTGACGTCCCCTTTGAATTCAGTTTCCCTCCAACACCATTTTACTTTCTGCGGAGAGGATTCATTGGAATCGGATCCGCGAGCCGTGATACCCGCAAGGAGAGGATTTTGTGTGGAATGACTGACGGGGAGATGGGTGCGAGGCGACAGGCGAACCTACAACCGAAACAGCCGCTCCGCCATAGCATCGGGTGGCGTGAGCGGGTTGGAGGAAGGGTGAACGGGGGACGGCAGAAAGAGAATAGACAGCTGGGCGAAATTGAGGTGGTGGCAGTTCACCTCCCTTATCCATTTCTCCCTGGGCATGAGATGCGGAGCGGGATAAGGCGGTCGGAGGGTAAATTACGCTCGTGACCCATCGAAGTTTCCCACCTCATCCTATCCCTTATTCCTCTGTCTCTCTCCCGTTGTCACCCTAACCGATTCCCTACACCCTTCCTGAAATACAGATGATTGGATATCCCAAGCCAAATGCATTTCCTTGCTCCAAATTATTATGGGTTCTTTTTGAATTATGTGCTTTCCTATGACTCCACGTGCCTACTGTGATTTAAGAGTTGAACTATAGGGAATAAGAGGTGTGAAAATCTTTGTTGTGGAAATAAATAATAAAGATGCTAATGAGAGATCTATTGAGAAATGAAAAAGTCTTTTAAAGCGAGCAGCTATGACGAATTAATATCAGAATAATAAGTCATACAAAAGGCATGTATAGTTCTCCTTTCTGGTCGGGCAAATTAGCATGATTCAAATTATATTGGAAAGTAATGAGAAAATAATTTGCGAAATACATTTATTTCCAGCCATCATATATTCACCGTTCATGCATGAGAAAAATGATACATTCTGGATTTATGGTGGCATGTATATATAGGTGATGTACTCGTAGAAGTACTCACGTGAGCAGTACAACATTTGGACGGGCCAATATAACACGAAAATAAAATAGATTGCACGTAAAAGGACACTCCCATTTTAGAAAACTTAAGCTTTCGGCATTTCTCTGACACCTTCTTCAGGTCAGACTGGAAGGTTTCGGGCGAAGGGAATACGAGGGTTGGGGCGAAGGAGGGGCAAGGTATTCTGGGAAAGTAACTAGTGGTGACGTTTGAGCCCGGGAATTTCCAAATATCATAATGCAAATATGTACGCGGATGCGCGAGTTCTCCCCAATATATTGCTGGCAGAATTGGGTACGGATTCTAGGATGGTTAGGCAGAAATACTGGTCGAAGGAGAGGTTGTGGAAATTTGCGTTTCAAGGGATTGGAAGAGAGGAGTGTGAGGTAGAATGACAGGAGTAGCGGTGATGGTTTATGCGTATGAACATGAGGGTAATGTACTCGCCTATGTAAGACGAAGAACAATGATTGCATGTCAGAAGGTAAATAATATTTTTGAAGGGATAATTGGCGTGGGAACGAGGTGGGGAGGCAAGGTGGGGATGTGGGGAAAGGGAAATAGATCAGATAGGCAGACATGTTTTACATCGGTTGTGGTTACAAGTAGGGGATAGATGAGGATATTTATCATAGGGGGAGAGGTGCCAAATGGTTGGTGAACTTCAGAATACTTCGGAGGTTGGCTGGTCGTCTGGATGTGAGAGATGGACATTAATGGAGCAGAGATTAGGTAGCGTCATTATTCTGTAAGATAGGAAATTTCTTTAAGAAAGGTTTTCAGTCTATGGGATCCTGTAAAATAGGTGGGGCAAAAGTTGAACGCTGCGTCAGATATGGGGATTTTCTGTTGGGTGTAAGGTCGGGTGGAGCGACGGATTTTATTTTGTTGGAGCTTTTCTCGGTAATCGCGTTTCTGAAGTGCAATGTGTAAACTGTGAAGTTATTTGTTTAGGGAGGCTGCGTTATTGCAAATTCGGTGCCCGCGGATAGAGAGAGAATTGGGAATCATGCCTTTGGTGTGAGAAGGGTGACACTAGGGTAGTGAATTTGCTGTTTTTAAGCGGGATGCCTGAGTCAAGAAAGGTAATGGGGGAGTTGAAAATAAGAGAAGTGAATTTACCAGCGAAAGAAGAATCTAAGGCCGATAAGAAATTTTTGAGGAACTCAGAGTTGTCTGTCCAGTGAGTTAAAATGTCGTTAATGTATTGAACACAGAAAAGAGGTTGGAGGGGTTGCTGTGAAAGGATAGTCTCTTTCAGGTGGTCCATGAAGAGATCGGCGTATGATGGTACCATCCTCGTTTACAACGCTCGCTGTTTCTGCAACGATACTTTGCTTGAACTGAAATTGAAATTAAACTGAAAACGTTCTGAAAAGTAAGTGTGCTATTATTTGTTCTATATTTATATTGCTGTGCTGTATTGTGGCGTTAAATGTGACATATTACACACAAACACACACACTTAATTATAGCAAAATATTTTGTAGGGAGAGCACCTTTATGGTGTTTACTCACTCTTGATGCACACGTATTTTACTTCAGTCAAATAAAATTAAAAGAATAACCGTATCATAAACGATTCACTTCAATTTTTCGGTGGCCCCAGCCACCTTCACCTGACTCCTCGACTCCTATTGAAACTGTGACTGAATTCAGCGAAAAATAATGTAAGTTTTCTATACATACACATATATTAGTTTTTTTGAGGAATTAGATGAAAGGAATATACCATAGGACTAAAATATAGACTATGAATAAGTTATTTTATATTCTTACTTGATGATAACGGGAAAGCAATCAAAGTAGACTATAGAATAATATGCCGCGTAGATTATAGGCAAATGTTTTAAAGGCAAGCCTAAAAAATGCTGTAGAAATTATTATTTCGTGCAGGGAAGGGTCGGAGATACAACCTATGGAGATATAAATAGAAGCTATAGAAAAATGATCAGCAGATTTAGAAAAATAGGCACAGGGTAAAATATCCAAAGGCGAAAATAATACTAGAGTAAATGGAGATAAAGCGACATAAAAGGAAAGTAAAAATAACAAGGGGGAGTTAAAACTCGCTTTTCCAAGACTGAATAGGTGGAAATCAAGATCTCGGTAGGAAAATGAAAGCAAGCGGAGAAAAACCAATTATGCCGCATGGAGAAAAATCACATATATGAGTTATTACAAGTGAGGGTCAGATTTGTACAACGGGAACAATTTTATGGAAAACAATAGGAAGGAATAAAGAAACATCGTCAGGGACGACTATTTCTGGAAAGTCTTTTTAAAGCCAAAAATTGAAAACTTTGGAATGTAAACTTTTAATTGTTAGGGCCAATGGTAACAGATATACACTACGACTCTACCGAAATAATATGCTTAATGTGTCCGCCGTAATTTAGCTATCTTCATAGAGAGAGAGAAAGATTAGGCAAAAGGGTTGATAAACGTTTTTCACGACTGTTCGACTCATTTACAATTCTCAAGTTCTTTATTATGGATGTTATACAGACGACTGAGCAAACATTGTTTGCTTCGTGAACACGAATAATAAAGAGAATCTGATAGGAAAAGGAAAGCATAGCGTGTGAAGTTAATGCTATCTTATCACGAAAGGCAAGGGGAGAGTAACTAATAAGCTAATAAGTCTGCTATTTTAGATAGCGTATGCTAAAGCGGCAAATTTAAAGACTTGTGCACTGAAGTGATCACTGAGAGATAAAATGCTAACTTTAAAACAAGAGTTTGAAATCATTTCAAGCTTTCTGAATGTTTTAATTTTGCTTAAATATTAACTTGAATACGCGGGATACTAACATTAACACTAATTATTCACTAGTACTCATCATTCACTTACTCGGTCAATATTTTCATTTTTTTCAGTAGCAGCCTATTGATGTCGATAGTACGAACAAATATTGGATTTATTGGTCAATTTATCGCACAAAAATTCGACGGTCCTTCTCTCCACTTATTTTTATCCGCCTCTCGATCTACACCTCTCCACCCTCCTTTTTCTCCTCATCAATTCTCTCTCCTTTCCCCACCACCTCTCACCACACCCCCCACAATTCTCTTGCCCTCCCATTCTGCCCGCGTGATCGCCGGTGGTATTAAGGGCTTCCCCCTTGGGAGTTCGAGAGTTCCTTCGTGCCAGCGACAGCCACCATGGGATCAAAGCCAAACAGATGGACGGACGGTACGTGAAAAAGCAAACGAATAGGTAGAGAAGAAAGGCAGGAGATCCTCTGCATTGACATTCCGCCCCACAACCCACCTCAGGGATGTGCGGCAGTAAAACAGATCTCTAGGCCAACATTATCACCGGACTGATGATGAATTATGTAGACCACGGAAAGCAACTCTCCCTTCTATCTCCAGCCGTGGCTATTTCCAGAGATTTAATAATGCAGGGTAGCTAAATTAATTGACAAATTCATCAAAAACTATTAGCACTCCCGCAAAATACAATCCCTCAACACTCAATAACTACTTTCAAAAAGGATGAGGGTCTTTCGGAGAGGCATTGATAAAAGCTAATCATGTTTCAATTTCCGTTTCTACATATTCCGCAAATCATACTTTTTAACATAAAATAATCTAGCCTTAAGAAATTACTGTTGCACGAAATTATGAAAAAATCTTTATCATAATAGTAAATAAAATATCTGTTTAATCACATACTTCATTTTGCTTCTAGTTGACACAACGTTTTTGCCATTTCCGTTAAAATGAAAAACGGTTTTAAGACAGCAGAGGTGCATGCTAATTTTTTGGTGATTTTATAGACCTTTTAATGTAAAAATTGGCATGCTCAAAGGAAAGAAGTATTATAAGTTAGCGGACGCCATTAGCTCCAGAAAATTGGGGTTGGGATAAAGCGTTAAATGAGAAATTTCTGACACTTAACACCCCATCGCGCACATAGTCTTGATGTGAATCAGTCACCTCCTTATATTGCAAACGCGCGAGACCCTGTGGGCATAAAAATGTCGATTATCATTGAAAATCATCTTGATAGCCATACGTGACCTTTGCATAATGTGGACTCTGTACGCAAAGGGGAAAATGAGCACCATCATCATACGAAAAATCCGAGATGACACCGAAGAGATAATTAACTGCAGGTCTGGTGGTTTGGCATAAAGATAAGGGACGTTCGTTCAAAGACCTGATCTTGCGGATGCTCTAGGAATATTGAGAGCATTCAGCGTTCTAAAGTAGTTAGTCAAGTAATTTTTTTAGGGAAGACATCAATGTTTCTTACCATTACCTTCATATCTCATAGTTCATGCTCCAATATCTGACCATTTCCACAAGTTTTATTTCCCTTTCTTAAAATATCAATTTGAAATTTTCCTGGAGCTTTTATAATCGTTCTCACAAGCAATCAGCAGTCATGTGCTTCAATGCGTGTGGTATATTAGTTAACTGCATTCATCTTATGAATGAGGAGGAAGAAGAAGTTTTTGTTAATTTTCTACATTTGCAATAAGAACTTTAAGGATTTCATACGAGTGAATAATTAATTCAAGAATTTAATGAATACAATAATTTAATGTAAACAATTGAATTAATTGTATACAATTGAATAATTTAATGTATACAATCCTAATAAATACCCTATGTCACATCGGATAACCAGAATTAAAGATACTCAATGGCCACAAAGACCCAAGAGGCTGAAACAGTGGAAGTCAAGCCTTTAATCAGGAGTGGCAAAAAATGATGATTGCAAAAGAAGTCGACGATAACTTTTTCATGGGCCATGTATTTGTCATCATTGGTTAGTATGAAAACTAAAGCGAACAATACCGTTAAAACATAGAAATTATTGACAACGGGGTAAGGCTGGTCATTGACCCTATTGGTTCCATCCCCCTTTGGTACCGCTCTGCTTCGAGACCCATTCAAAATTCTACGTGCATATCCTCAGAATAAAACTTAAATCCAGTCTCAGAAAGGCCAGAGCAATATCATTGGGAGGTCAGCTCCATAGTGCACACGTAAGTATCGCAACATCCCTCCTGTTCATCGGCAATGGTTTTCATATTTTCCATGGACAGGCTAGAACAACATGGAATCCTACAACGAGAGTGCCCCGCCCCCATTTAAGATTCCGCCCGCGCCAGAGATGTCGATTGAAGGGGTCAATGTCGAACATGCCACGCACACGAACGGGACCAATGAAACGTGCGGACTGATGTAAACGGTTAATGCGATGCGAATTCTGGGACCACCACGTCAAGCTTTCGTGATGCGGCGACGGAGGGAGGAGAGCGTAGGAAAGTGGAAGCGGTGAAGAGGCGGTGGGGAGTGGGGGTGGGAGAGGCGGAAGAATGGAGAGGAACAGAGGAAGCACAGGGGGAGGAGGAGGAGGACGTGAAAGGGAAGAAAAGATGCGGGGAGGGACCTTAAGGTTGACCTCCACCCTCCCCGCCTCCTAACCTCCCCCGCTTCCATACTACACGAAAAGGTCTTCCTCCTTTATCCCCCTCATCTCACCACCCACAAAAAACCAGCCACACCAATGAAAAAGTCAAAAAACCATAAACTTCTTCCCTCCAACCCTTCGGGGTGGGGTAGGAAAAAGGCCTCCTCCCCACAAAACCCCTCCGCCTTCTCACCTCGCACCACACCCCCCCTTCCTAACCTCCGCGTGACGCTGCCACCTCTTATCCCCCTACACTCCCACCCCACTCACTCTCCTTCCACGCAATTCCCCCCGAGGGACGAACTCTCTAACACGAGGATCGATACATCCACATCGCACGAGGGTCCAAGGGACGGGTCGTCCGTGGGTCGGTTTAGCCGGGGGTGGGTGGCTGGAAGGAGGGCCAGGGGGAGGGGAAGACCCGTGGGGTGGGAGGTAATGGGGCGAGCGGGTGAGTAAGAGAGAAGGGGTGGTTCGGGGGGCTGGTAAAGTGAGGGGGGACCCCACCCACCTCACCACCCCTATTTCTCCCTCCCGACACCCTCTCCGCCCCCGCGGACCACCTGCAGGCAGGGTGGCGAGTATAATATTTGTGTGTGCGTGGACGGGTGGGCGGTTGTTTGTGCTCACGTACACACATCGCGCCAGGTACGTGGGCCATTTCCCTATATACGAGAGCAAGTCCCGAGATGTTTTTGTGGCTACATGATTGCCCATAAGTTAATTCGGTGGAATTAGAAAAAAAAGAGACCGCTTGATTGGGGGAACACCGATGAGCGTTCGCAAAAATTTAAATCTTCAACTTGTCCATGAACAGTTTTCGGAAATTCGTTTATGTCAAATGGAAGCTAAGGAACGCAATATTACTTTTGGATAATTACAGGTATTAGTTGCTCTTATTTAAATCTTGCCAAAGGAAATACATTCTTGGCCTAACTCTGCTGGAATCGACCGGATAAAAAATAATTATACCTCAGCCTATCTAAGGAATTTATCTGATTTTATTTCTTCTAAACCTGCTATAGCGATTTGATTAGTGGTTACAAAATGGAAGAAAGAACTACAGTATTGAAAGTACTCCCAAGTATTAAAAACGTAAAATGTTGATTCAAAGATGAAAATGAATGGTATATATGAGCACAGGAAACGGTGACCGTAGATGGTTACCCTGAATTATTTCTCACGGATTATAAAGTCAATAGTACCTAAGCATTTTTTAAATCTCTACAGATATAATATAGTTATTACATGTACAAAATCTTAAAATTTCAAAGGACCAAAATTAACCGGTTGCATGATCACATGAGGACGTGGCGATAAAACCGCGGCCATTCTAAGAATTCATTGGAAATTTTTATTTTGATAACAACAGGACTAATTTCATTTTGTTGTTTTAATCAGATATACACTTGTAAGCTTCCAAAAGTCAAGTGCCTACCGAGTAGCCTTCGAGTAATC
This sequence comes from Hetaerina americana, assembly GCF_022747635.1. Taxonomy (NCBI): domain Eukaryota; kingdom Metazoa; phylum Arthropoda; class Insecta; order Odonata; family Calopterygidae; genus Hetaerina; species Hetaerina americana. The sequence continues at coordinate 54,995,388 of NW_027286070.1, forward strand.
TTACTTTACGTTCAGTTGCACACCAAATAACGCTTTTTTGAGGAACATATTTAGCAAATGGCCAATATCTACTACAATTCAAAGATAAAAAAAGTATCTCTTCATGAGATTTCGGTACTGGGAATTGATTCGAGGAATTTACCTCCCAATGATTGCCATATGCCAACGTGCTTTTTTCAAGAGAGCATTTTGCCGAGGACTGAATTTGCATTTTATCGACTATATACCGATTCGCATCACATGCCTTCTCATATACTCCTTGTATGTCATTACGGCCGCTGAATGAATCTAAAATTACATTCGAAGGGACGGAATGGATAGGTGAGGATGGGGGATGGGGAGGAGGAAAAGGCGCGGGCGGCAGGAGGGGTGTGCGGGAGCTAACTGAGGATGGTAGCGGAGTCGATGTGGGGGAGGGAGTAAGGAGGGCGTGAGGGGAAATGGGGTGGGGAGGGGGCTACGCGAGGGAGGCGGCGTACTACACGCAGGCGGGGGCAGAATGCCAAGATAAGCCATCGGCTCTGCATCGGCCGATGCGATGCGGCGTCGGCAGGCGTCCCCTGGCGGCCGGCAGCGCATTTAACGACCTCCTCCTCCTCACTCTCCGGATTATGACAGCTCAGCAGCTGCGTACGCAGCGCTGGAAGGGGCCGAGAGAGCGAGGCTACGGAGGGAAGAGGGGGAGGGGGGGTTTGGTGGTGGAGTAAAGAGCGTGGCGGTGGATGGCGGGTGGGAGAGAGAGAGAGAAGGAAGTGGTGGAAGAGACGTGGAGTACGGTGCGGTGCGGGGGATTGTGGGGCGGAGACAGGGGGGGGAGGGGGTCGACGGACTCGAGGGGGAATTGGCGAGGGGGTTGAGAAGGGGATCGGGGGAGGGTGGGGAGTGAAACGGAAGAGATTGGGACGGAGGAAGGGAGTGGGAAGGAGGAAGGTGATGGGAAAACAAAAGTGGGGTGCGGCGGTGGTGGTGGTGGTGTTGGTAGGATTTATCGAGGCTATTAGACTCACTCACAAGCCCGCCATTCCCATAATTAATGGATTAATATCGCCCCGAGTCAGCAGCACCGAGAGCGCGCGGCGGTGCGATTTAAGAGGACACTGCGGAGAGGGAGCGTGCGTACTTAGAACGGAAGTCCCCAACCCTCTCCCCTCAATGCCCCTCCTCCGCCTCTCAGAATCCCTGGTCGAGATGGTGAGAGAAAAAAAAGGGTCTCCGGCCAAAATAAATTGATTATGTCTTCGGCCGCCTAGGTGACGAACATCCGACTTGGATACGGAACCATTCACCACACGAGACTGCGGGAGGAGCGAATCCCTCTCCAAATGCTTCTTGTCATATAGTGACGATAATTGCACATTGTGGTCTGGACAAAAAATATGTACGATAAATTTTGGCTATGTGAATTCCGCCGAAACTTGGGGGCATAATTTAACAAATGGGCATATCATGCGGTAATAGTCAATCACAAATTATTTCGGATGAATAGGGGTGCCGAGAGAGTTTCTCATGGCAGAAAAATATGCGTCACATTTTAACGACAATATTAAATAAATTGTGGAACATAAATCCTTGTGCATGAGATAAGATATTATGGAAAGCTAAATTATAAAAAGGAAACGAGCTAAACTAGATTTATAAGAGGAATATTAGCTGTTGATGAAGCAAGAAGGACTTTTGACGAGTTTTTCATGATGCCAGTTAATGACACTCGGTGATTTTAGCCTAATCAACGTAATTAGGTGCGTGACTGAAAGTAATGTCCACGCAGCAATGCTACATTATTTGGAAGAAAGCAGAACGACAACGCTGGGTAAATAAACCTATAATAAAATCTACCTACTCTTTCAAATTCGATAATACTTACGAAAAAATTCAGGTAATCCTTACCAGTAATTTAATTATGCTTATTTTGATTACATTTAATAACATACTGTACTAGTCACGTTTTATTATAATTACAAAAATGGTATCCAGTTATTTGACGGTGTAACACTGTTCTGTCTGAAACGATTTCATGACAGAATATTCATTCCGAAGAGCTCCATTTTCTAATGGGTTAAATTTTACGACATTAAAAATCATGTTTCCGTACTAGGTTTTTGCGCTATCACTAAATGTTTTCACGTCGAACTGAAGTTATGGGCCTAACACCATTGGTGAACTGCAAACTGCATTCACTGTTTCGACAATCGACGATCTCGTCCGCTTCGACAACGCCCGAGCAGGATGAGGTCAGCCCGAGGGGTCAATTGAGCGAGAGAGCGGCCGACTCTGGTGGCCCGTGGGGATATCTGCTGGGGAGAATTTGGCTGCATTGGAGGGGGTAAAACAATTACGGAAACGAGATGTCGGAATGAAAAGAATAAATGAATCTAGCAGACACCCAACATCGGTGCCGCCGATGATCATTTTGACCCCTCATGCTAAATGAAATTTGCCACCAACAAAACAGTTCTAGGTAAATCAGCCTCGCCATTTTCCAAAGCAATTTAGCACCCCTGCGGCTGACACACCCTTTGTTCTGCCTCTATCCACCGCACACAGGGGGTTAGAGAATCGGGGGAGCTACGTGCAGCTGGAACCACGAGAAGAGGGGGTTATGGATGGCGTCCCAAATTCCTCCAGTAGAATTTACGTTCTCTTATGCATCAAAATGAGTCGTGGGGTGTTTGTCCTTGCGTCCCGTAGGACTGCGCAACGTCGGATTTTGGACTTTGCAGTGTGGTGTAAATTATGAAAATCGCAAAACTGTCAATACGACGTGGGCATTTAAATAGGTTATAATGCATTACATGGAACACCTATCCTTTGGGCTCTTTGATTTGTCATAACTTACAGTCGTTCGTTTGCTACAGATAATTATTATTATGATTATTAGGTAATTTACCGGTTAAGGTAGGTTTTTGGATGGACCCAACTACCAAATAAATATTTTGTGACTCCTAATAAAACTCTTAAGGAGGAATCTACTCTATATCAGGTCTCTCTTCATCTCTGAGTATTTTCTTCCTCCCTTCATCCCGTCCAACATCCCTATCTTGCTCCTGCCCTTTCCTCGTTTGCCTAACATTCTCCCCTCTGTTACAGTCTTCAACATCCCACTGCCGATCAATATGCCCTTCATGCATTTTTCCTACCTCCATAGGATTTCTCCCAACAAACCCCTCTCCTCGCTTCCTCATTTACTCAAGTACTTCCTCGTTTGTTTCCTTCTCGGTCCATTTCACCTTCCCCATTCTTCTCCAAACCCACATTTCAAAAGCCTCCAGTCTACGTCTATCCTCCTGCTTCAATGACCACGTTTCCGCGCCGTACATAGCTACGCTCCATATCAAAGTTTTTACGAGTCTTTTCTTAATATCCTTACTCAACGTCCCTCTCATCAACTCCCTCCTCCTTGTGAAAGCCCCTTTGCCTAGCGCAATTCTTCTCCTCACGTCCCTACTACTTTGACCGTGTTGGTCCAAAACACTACCGAGATACGTAAACTGTTCTACCTGCTCTAGTTTTTGCCCTCCTATTTTAATTTTAAGCTTAGCCTTTTTCTTTCTAGAAAATCGCATAACCTTTGTTTTATTAATATTGATTCTCATCCCATATCTGTCGCACTGAATTTCCAATTCACTCAGCAATGCTTGCTGCCCCAACATAGTATTTTTAACACATTCATATATATTATCACAAGGATTTTTGTTTGATAACTTAGCTTCATAAAAGTATGGTAATTCAGGTTTCTATAAAAGACATTGCACTACTCATATTTTATAAATGCAACGATACCTCGCTCTAAAACCATAGTTCTTTTGATTGTATCACTTGTCGGCTCGATATTACAATGAGATTTAGCCCGTGCCATACTTCGTACGCTGCCAAAGATATGAGTGCGTCACAATATGGCGCCAACCTAAGATCGAAATTCTTCTGTTTCATTCTGTTTTGTAGAGTTTAATCTGCGTGGCGAGAATTTTTTTTTCAAGATGCATTCACTCTCCAAATTAATTTCGATAAATAAAGGAGGGTACTTAACTCTCTCAAACTACTTTACTCATTCTACTTGCTAATCTACCCATTCTACCATGATCTGAGATTAAATTTAACTTTATAATAGCCTCATGTCCCAGAAACACACCCTAAAATTACGAAAAGATAATTTAGAGTTACTGATAACAATTCTAACGAAGTAAGAGCTGGTAGCTAAGTAATACTAATGAATGAAAATACCTTTCTAGTTTTCATTTTGTGATTGTCTCAATCACGGCATTTTCAGCAATGATTCAGAAGGGTGTCCTCCTTGCCATCATTTCGCGAAGTCTTTAACCATATTTTATTTTGAGTACTGTTTATGATTTTCTTGCTTGTTATAACAATTGGCACCTATTTATTATTTCAATATGAATAATATATTTATTATCAATGAAACATATGATAATATATGCATTGTTATGTTCCTTAAATCTTCAGACTCTTTTAACTGAAAAAGGCCTGATTTTTGTCTTTCCCGCTTTTTCATTTTCAATTTCTCCAGAGGCCATCTTAATCTAATAATATAACCTCATTTCACCACTACAAATAATGATGAATCCGAGTAAAAGTTTTACAGCGAACGATTGAAGATAAAAATGTACAATAAAAGTGCATCCCTTATTGCTAATTAACTTAGAAGTAATGTTATGGGAAGAGCATCAACAACTCCAGTTGTAATTTTCAAGGACTGGGTAGTTGAAAAAAATAATCTGTATATTAAACTGAACATTAAATTGCAGGTTCTTTATCTTAGTATTTCACCTAATTACGGAAGAATGGCAAAGGTGAAGCTTCAATTGGATTTCTGTATCAAATACTGAAAAACACACAGTGGGCATGTGTCATATTTATACTTTCAGCTCTGTATTCTACTTAAATTTTGCAAATGGAAAATTTAAATAGGCCTGGTGGCATTACCATGGATTTTTGTAGTTCATGCAGTATAAAACCCCAACCCCTCCTTGTTGTGTGTAAAATTTTAGTGATCTTAAAAACGTTGAAATTTTGCATAGGTTTACTTGAAAAATTTCAATGTTTTCAAGATCACTGAAATTCTCTTCCATTTTACCGAGGAATGTCTTGTAAAAAAAAATCATTTTTCCAAATGACTTCAGAACGTACCACAAATTGAATGAGTTTCATCCTAATAGTAGAATTCCACGTAAAACTCATATTTGACATGAATTCCCGTCTTGGTAAAGATTAGTAATTGATTTTTACTTTAGGATCATTTTTGTGAGTGGGAATTATTTCCTGATATCTTTTCCATTTATTTGAGAAATAATTCTTTTTCCTGTGACAATTATCTATGAGGTGAACGGTTGATTAATCTCAGATTTATTTTAAACATTCAAGCATCCTTATCTCTACTAAGTTTAAGACATGAAAGCCAACGGTCAGGATTGTTTCTCAACGACTCAAATTTGGAGACAAATATTTTGTTCAAGTTTGGCAGTGGCTAATGAAATTTGCTGTTGGCCAATTATTCTCCATTTCCAAATTTTGCCAATGGTAGCAGCAAGTAGCAGTTGTTTCTTTAATTTTTCTTGTTCCTTTGGGGTTCCGGTGAGTTAAGCCGAGAACTTATTTCTTTGCCTTGCCTTAAGCCGAGAACTTATTGAGAAGTTTAGCTACATTAATCTTTGCATGTGAAATCCATCCCACACACGTGCGTTTAGCGAAATTTAAAAAAAAGACGAAGTTGTAGACTTTTACGGAAGCAAAACATGAACACCATTTTTTCCTGATTTTGGACAGAATGTTTAATGTCTATTACATCATCAAGCAGATCCGGTTTTACATACAGCTTTATGCTGTACTACTTTAATTTCATATTTTTCTTTCTTTTTTAATTATTTTTTGATTAATGCTAGTCATGTTTTGGAAAAGGCAAGCTGTTTTATTGCTTAGGTCCCATGCTGCATGACTATGAAAGCTCTCTGTTCAGTCGGAGCAACTACCCTCCTTAGACGTCAACTCATCAATTAGGAAGGCACAAAAATTCACTGAATGAAATATATGTTAAAATAACGCTGAGAAGGTGACCTAAATAACATCCCAATGCTCGAGGAAGGGTTGCAAAAGGGTTTTTCTCCACTTTTCTGGGCCTTTTTAAGAGCCATACAATGAAGAGAATGAAACCAAGAAGAGATCAAAGCGTTTAGTCTCATGACGTTGTTGGCATTTATTCATGAAACTTTTGTGTCCACTAAACGTGCGAGCATTTGAAAGTAGGAAATTTCTCATTGCGAGGAATTCAAGTTCTTTTGATAATACAAAGCCTTTTTCTCTGCCCCAATAATAGAAGCAAATACAATAAAATATGCCCCGTTTAATTTTTTTCCCTCCAGAAAACTTTTTTATTACATGTAAGAAGAAGAATAATCACAGGAAGCATAGGATCATAGAATACTTATCTCAATAAAATCCCCCGTACGTTAATAAAGTCGATTATTTTCTGCCTAAATTAAATTTAATAACGAGGAAATGAAATTATTACTCCTAGTAAAAGTCATCATTGCGATGGATATTAAAATTTTCACTCGACTTTCTGATACTTCTCTACCAGTCATCATAAATGTTGGAGACTGATTCTACTGCAAATGCATGTCTTTTTTATCATTTTTTCCTTGATTTAAGGCCATGTAACACAACGTTAAATAACAAATATAAATTAATTTTAAAGGCTTCAAAATTTCTCAGATTTAGATTGCGTAGCCGATATCTTTATTGAAGAGGTGTACGAAATGGTATCAGATATTTTCATCGTTAAGTTATAAGGTTTAAATATCAAATAAAGAAATATACTTAGAATGATAAGATAACATATGTCAATAATAAAATACGTCAGACTGAAGCGTAGGCTCGTATTGCGTGGAAAAACCTCCCGAAGTAAAAAGTAAATATTAAGGTTTAATTATGAGACACCATGAAAGATGCTAACGCAGAAAAGTTTTAACTCCTCACTAATAATATCACGTAAGTGTCATGAATTATATTTCAAGCAAAACAGTCCCATAAAAAATACGTTTGTATCCTAAATCAATACAAATAACGTCCTCCTGAATGAGCACACACAGATGCGGTACAGATACACAGCTTAATCTTGTTGATCTGAGCTCAGTTATATATTAACCCAACGCAGATTTTGTCATTTCTAAGAACAGCCCGACTAATCACAACGTTTTATGCTAATACATTTTCTATCGCGCGCCACAAAAGAGCATGTCAAACTCAAATACCGAATTGCGAGAAAATTTATAATCACACATACAGCTTCCGAAGGACTTTTACAAAAAGTGAGCAGTAACTTTCATTTGTAAAAGTACATATACGCGTACATTAAGGCGGAGAAAAACTGAAATCTATACATCGAGTTTCCGTAAATCTCCACACCGTGGCGTCAGTCGCCCGATCGGAAACAAAACAGAAACCAAAGTGTAACTCGTTGACGCAAATCAAACTTCAAAAACTTATTGAATAAACGCATTTGTAAGATTAGAAAACTGCTCATCTTTTTCTATTTTTTTTTCGCTTCCATTTCGCGCCTTACAAACACTCCTGTACGGTCTCTTGCAAAAACATGGGAACGGAGCCCAATACTCTTATCATTCCGTGAGATCCAAGAACAAAGAAGGTGTTTTGGAATTCACTGGCACGCCATTTCAGGAACAAGCAGAGAATAAGTTGAGCCGCGGAATTTTCTTCCGATGTTACAATTGAGAGATGAAAGGAGGGTAGACGAGTTTGATCAGGAGGCGAGTGAGAAGGTAAGTTGAAAGTGAATCAAAAGTGACAACAGACGGGAATCGACGCGAAAAGGGATAATGGAACACTTAAAATAAAGGGGGCAGGAGAAAATTGAGATTCACAAATGGGCAGCGAGTTTTGTAGGTGTAGAGCTGAAGGAGTAATGGAATATATATAGAGCAACTAGGAGGATCGACATTCGATCATCTCAAATGATGAAAAACTTCAGGAAAAAGCATTGAAGAATTCTCATATTTCATTAATTTCTCCAAAAGTGTAAAATTCCCCAATTAATGTACTTATAATCATTTGACTGTAACTTATCACCCATCTAACGAATACAAATGCAATAAAAGAACAATCTAGTTTCGCAAATTCTTCACGGAGTGTTATTTTTCCAAGATATGACCTCTGTCAATCTCTGATGAGATGCAAAGCCTTACTTTGAATATCGTTTATATCATCTTTTCCCTCGAGTTTCGACGGAGCAATATCTTTATAATTCCCTTACTAATGGTTTGCCACCTCTTGGACGAAAACGGAAAAAAATTATGTTTTCATTCAATTTTTCTCATAATTATGGAATAATTTTACTCGTGGGCGATCCACTCTCACTAGCTAATTGCAAAACATCTGGGTGGTGTTATGGAATACTTCAATATAATCACTAATTTCGATAATAATGAATTGAAATAGCTATGGGAATAAGGATTTTTAGAAATTTTTTGTGGGACGTATCTCACAGAAAATTTCATTTTACACAAACGTCAGATCCACAGATATAATTTAATTTAATGACAAAGTAGGTGGATCGCAGATAAAACATCAAATGAATTAAAATATTTCACAATAAGTTTGTTGCACTCAAAAGTTCTTCCAAAAATATTGAGAAATGCAACGAAGCACTACATTTAAAAATTTAAACTCAGCATCTTTTAGGTACCAAAAACCAATAAAATATTAAAATGACCTCATAAACCCCGATTGTTTTCTAGCCTTACCTGATATTTTAAAATAATATTTATTCTGCTTAGAATAGAAGCTATATAGTTGCTGAAACAACGATATTTCAGTGGTACACGCAGCCACAAAAGTACTCACGAATGGGCGTAACAAGGAAAAGTTTCAAAACGTGTTTAAAGGAGCGCGAAAAATTTATTTCAGTTGAAATTATTCAGTCGCTTTTTTATCAATAGTCTTCATTTTCGAATAGTAGGTATAAAAAAGTTAAATTCAAACATGGGTTTAAATTACTGTGTTACCATCTGCATCACCATTTAACATCCACTGCGACGAACGGCCGAGGGTTAAGTCACTCGCCATTAAGAGATATTCATTGAGATTTTAACATGAAACGCGAAAAAAATACGTCATATCAGCAGAAAAACTGAATGTGATGCGTTAAAGCAAATACAATGGCAAAATGATATGAGAAAACTTGTTTTCTAATAAACAATTCCAAAACATAAAAAGGAAAAAAAAACTATTCCCTCAACGTTCCCTTAATATTCAAATAGTTTTAACCATTGTGAGCGTCTATAATTTTCTTTAAATAATATGAATTTACATGATGTACCCATTCGTTAAACTTTTCTATTTTAATATAAAAGAGAATTAATGAAGTAAATAGGGGTATATGGTAAGCTTTTGAAGGATGATAGAGCCGTGAGGTGGCAAATCGAAAGTGGGGAAGGAAATAGGAATTTTATTTGGCAAATAAGAAGAAGAAACTAATGAAGAGCTGAATACGACTTCATTATAACACAATGGTTAATGTATTGCTTTTGACTACTCCACTTGCCATGAGGGATGAAAAATGGTTTTATAGGACTATTTTGAGGCAATACTATAAAAATGACGATAACTTGTTTTAGGAATGACTTTTAAAGCCTCCCGTGTTACCTTTTCCTTCATGAAAACAAAAATTAAGGAAGATGTCATCTGAAACTTATTTTTCGATGCATTATAATTGCACTATTTTTTTATTCCTTATAATTTTTGCAACTGCAATTACAATAAACAAAATGAATAAAGCTGCTATCATTTTTACAAAGCAAATGGCAGTTCACTGTTCTCTATAGTACGATAGTGGCACCATCAACATTGTGATCGACGCTTTCTCTGGATATACTAGTACGAAATGTTAATAATTTATGAAACCAATCCAAAACGTAAAATACGTGTTTACAATCGATAAATATGTTATTGCTAAACATGATATTTGCCTACAAATGTGAAAAAAAATAAAATGTAACAGAGGAAAAGCCATTGCTCCATTAGAGAGAGGAAATTAGCAAGTTCGGCTCTTTGAGTGCTTTCCTAAAGTTTGACTAATTCGCTATTAACGATCTTCGTTGACACCAACGAGTCCGCTCATTGCCCGTCGCAAATTGTTTCGGGAACGATGGGGACTGCTCCCACATTCTCCCGGGAAAACCCACTTCCACCCCTTCCCAGACCCTCACTTTTGCATCTCCACGACAAGGGCCACTCCAGTCCCTAATCTGAACTTTTGTTTGCCCTTTGACCTGCTCCTCTCCTTCCAAAACGTTCTCCACACACTTCATCTATCGTTTCAAAAACTGAAAATTAGAAGCCATGAGTACGCGTGAGTTGGCGAGCATGCCGCGGAGCACTCCCCCTCCGTCCCCTCCCCCAAAGGTAACCTCTATCCCATCCCCCCTTTTTCCTTTTCCCGTGACCCCCTTCCCGTCCTGTGTCGGCCCCGGGGTATTGATTTCCCTCTCCTGCGACTACTCCGAGGCCTTCTGCGTACAGAAAGAGAATAGGTGTCTAAGTGCGCCCCGCCCCTAGACCCTTACCCTTTTCTTTAGGCACACAAAAAAATAACTTGTCCTTCGATTGGACCACCTTCGTATAGGTCTTGGCTGATGGGATATCCGATTTCCTCCCTCAGTTCTTCTCTAGCAAGACTCTCGTGACTTCCCATGTGTATCAAAGTTTTTTTCGGGGATCGAGAACTAACTTTAAATAACGCATAAACCTAATGGGCTCAACGTATACCCTTGAGTATTAACAATGCATGCCCATCGCCTAATTTGGATCCTGGATATAATTCACATGCTCACACAAGAATACCGGAAGTCATATTTTCATGGCTCTTTCAAACAAACAATTGCAGTGCCTTCAGTCGGGAGCACTACTTATGCTACACTTTGACTACAGAAAACTTATGACTGGGAAATACATTTTTGGGATCCTTAAGATTCACACACAGCAAAAGAAGCATAGTAGTACGTTCAGAGGGAGCTCAATGCAGGTTTATTATTTAAATTACGGGAGTAAAGTTACATCAAAAGAGGCTTATAATGGCTAAGGTTTTTGGTGGAACGAAAAATGATATGCTACAACTTGAAATAAAAAATATATATTTTAATTTCCAGACTTAATGCGGTATGTACCGTACGCTTTCATAAGTATTTGGTATAGCTCTTCATTACTTTCCCGAGTCCTACGTAGGTTTATCGTTAAGAAATTGGTCGCGGATTCACTGCAAAGATAAAGCTTTCGTGAATTAAAAATTCTACAAGTTATCACCAAATGTCATTCATCGTCACATTATCCTCAAGCAAACTCAAGAATAAACAAACAAAAAAGTATTAACGGACAAAATACTAATTTTTAATCTCTGAAGAGTATATGTTCCAATGGAATGACTATCGTGCATGGATTCTTATCAGTCATTACAATTTCAATTATTATAATTTGTCAATATATGCATCACAAAAACACAAAATGGGTTAGTTGAACTTCTTATTTGATAGAACCCGAATTTTTTTTCTGAAAACCGAAACCGAAGAAAATTTGCTTAGCCAGAAGTGTAGTACTAGAAGATAAAAATCTTTGTTTTGAATTTGATAGAAGCGTGTATTTTGAAAAAAAAAGTAATTTATTTTCACCGCATTTAACTTGTTGACAAATAGTTTGATTTCTTAGTGATTTTAATAGCTCTCCCGTTCTCCTATGAAATTTTATTTCCCGTTTTTCACAGTGAGTAATCGTCCAATAACGCAATAACGATGGTCCCATTAATTCGATCCTTCTCTCCCCTTGCTCAATGACATAAATTCTCAAAAACATCATCCATCAGTAATTCTGAATAAAAAGCTTCGCTTAGTATGATTTAAACTCGCATACAATGTCTTTTTAGATGCTAACCATTAGTAAAGATTTATAATATCACGTTGCTCCTATTCCCGCGAATAGCCATGTCTAACGCCCTTATGTAGTCTTTCCCCGCAGTGTGATGATATGTTGCTTGCTGTCACTGTTTATCTCAATCTGCTCCGAGATGCGTAAGGACTTCCGGGTGTTACGTCCACGCGTGTGGCCCATCGATCATAGGGCCCTAAGAAGAAAAGAGCTTGTAAGGTTATATAACGAGTGATGATGGTCACTGGGAAAAGGTAGCCAGTAGTGACGCTGGCGATGCATTTTCGGTGATTGAGAGCTTACGCGGACGGAACATCCGGTGCATTAACAGCCAAGGGATAACCCCGTGAAATTACCACAGCGTTATTTCGTTCTTCACAGACGTGAAAACATTTTCTCCTCCGCTGTGCTGGTTGAAATTTTTGTTACCTCGACTCCAAATATCTGAGATATATGGTGGCTTTATTTGTTAATGCATGTTTAAGAGTCACAAATAAAACCTAACAAGTTTTAAGTGCTGCGAATAGATATATTTTTTGTATTATATTTTTCATGAGGTAGTAAAAGTATTTTTTAGGGTCTAAAATAAAAACTCGAAGATCTCTGATTCAAATGTACGATCTAAATGTATCGCTTCTTTCATAACTGCAATACTCCAATGCAAGTTTCAAATGCATGACAAGATATTTGGTCGTTAAATGACTGAATGCATGATAAGTGTAAAACCCCGGCCTTCAAGAACTAATCCATTCCCCTCCAAAAAATGTCAGAAAATAAATGTCAAACATCTACTTACTAAGCCTGAAAAATGAACTCCATGCAGCCCTGCATTCATCGATTGGATTTTTTGATGAAAATCACCTGAAAATATTAAAAGAATATTAATAATGAAAAACAATGTTACCATACTAATATCATGATGAATATATTTATTCACATAAATGTTAAGACAACTTAATTTGTGTACTCTGATGGAATTCCTTGAAGCCTCCATTTTTTTAAATTGATTATGGAGGATATACGAGACCATAGGTACGCATGTAGTAACTTCGGCTTCCCTCCACTAATCAAAACTTTGTTTTTCAAATTTTAGTCGTAATGTAACAAATCAGGAACAATCTCGGGAAAATTCGGAAAACTAAACTAGTGAGGAAAGGTTTGCCTTAGAGTGCAAAGAGACACGCACAAGTAATGAGTTCATTTCCTTCATCAAGCTATTTTTGTTCTGACCAGTTGGAAGCTGTCCACTTTCAACGAAACTTTTCTTTTACCACCAAGAAGGCAGGGCAACCCTTCCATCGGGAGAAATGCTTCAACTGCGTAAAGGAATGAAGAGAGGGGGAATTTGGCGGAGAGACTTCAGGAAGAGCCATGAGTATACATACTTGACAGATAAAAATATTGACATGCAACTCAAAGAGTCTATATAAAACGAGATATGCCCGTAGATATTCAATTTCTGGCAGAGATTCTGATGAATACTAACGATACGCCCTACTATTAAAAATTATAATTAAAAAATCATTGTAGCTGTCCATTTGATAATTGTTTTCCTAATATTTGTTTTTCAGAATTTCTGAATGTTTTTTTAAGAAGTGGGTTGAAATTGATAAATGAATAGCTATTGAAAGGTTGAACAGAATTAAAGATATTTTGCAAAACAAATACACATCATTTTATTTTTTTCAGGGATATATAAAATGCTAAGAATTAGGATTCAAAATTAGATGAATTAACGAAAACCGACGTTTATTTATTACGTAAAATATGACGACATTTTCAGGAAAAGTTTTTCATATTTCTAATTTTGAAAATGCCACCAGATAATATTAGCAAGTGACATTTTGATGAATAATTTTCAGTACGTAAGAGTATACCGCATGTGCTCTAATGCATGGGTTGTGATTCATTTGCCAAATTTGTTTCAATGGCGCATAATTTTCTTTGAAATTCTGTGATTTTGAATACCTCTGGCACTAATCCGAAAATCAGCCAATTTGTAAATATCGTCCGTATGCATTGACCATTGTATTAACCTGTAGTGGCACGCAGAATTAAATATAAGTAGATTATGTTTACTGGAGACGATGATAGCAATATCACATACGTATAATACATAGAAAACGAATTTGGCAACAGTAATACGTAGAATTGGTTGAGAGAAATAAATATTTATTTTTACTTTATTGGCAACATTCATAACGATTATCCTACAAGGAAATGATACAGTTTTAGAAGTTCGATACTGGATAATATTACATATCAACCTCGCTAAAAACATTAAAATAAATATCTTTTAATATTCTTAACTTTATGAGCTTCATTGATCAGCTGTTCATCCCGTATCATCATTAAGTGATATGACTTATATGTCCCCTTGGTGTTACAATAAATATTAGAGTGTGCCTCCAAAAATTAGATTAGACATGATCACTGCCATAAAATATGTACTTTGGCCTAAAAAGTCAATTGACCGTCCAACATATTAATAGATCAGTTGTTCTAAAACAATAAGCAGGTAAGTTGATTCTCTCAATACTCTCACCATGGATGCACGATTCGATAACACATAGTGGCTATAACTAGAGTCAAACGTAAATTGAAAAAGCTGACTTATACGTGGAATTAAGTACTCGTACAAATTATGTCAGCCATTCATTGCACGACTGCTAATAGGAGGCCGATTGCTTCTGGAATCATCTTTATGAGGTTCTACGAACGCTACATGGCCTCCAGGATTCATTGTACGTCCAAAATCTACCAAAAGTGGATCCAGAACTTATAAAACAGTGAAAGAGAAAACTGAACCCAAGCTAGACATTGCTCAGAGAAAACCGGAAGTGAAATAAGTAGGTCAAACCTGGCTTAGTTGAATGGTCTCTGAGTGGTGAATCGGACAAGTCGAATGTGAAGAAACACATCAAAGATCTAGACTTGGCATGGAAAAATATGAAAACTTTTGCATAAAGCAGCAGGAAAAATCCATTGACGGCTTGGAGAAAGCAGTCAGTTTCATTCAAATTCCGAAAAATAAAAAAGTATTTCAACAGAAGGATGGATATATTTAAACAAATGGTGCATTGTGGAGCGACATCGAAATATAAATCGATGAGCTAAAATGGTATTATATCATCCCATTATCTTCATTTATATAAGGTAATGTATGGGATATTTCGTGCTCTCCTCTTCATTGGTCACATTCTTACAATTTTTCTTTAAATATAAACTTTATCGATGTTGTATCCCGAATAATCACACGTTTTTTGTTTTTCCCTTTAAACTATAGATGTGATCAAAAGAATGAGTATAAAAGGTGAAGATAATGGGCTCTGCCACAAATAACAAGTATGAGGTACAATGGAAGCACAAGTGAAAGAGCATCTGATGTAGAGAGGGGATGTAAAAGAGAAGAAGCCTCAAGTACGGAGAAATGGAGAACAAGGTTCAAAAATTGGAACAACGGTCTCATAGGCCAAAAGATAAGGCAGAGAGAAACAAAAAGAATAAATAAAATGCGTTTGAATATTTGCGTTTCAAGAGGTTTGCAAATTGAGTTTCAACTTTTTTCCCTTTCACTCTATTAAATTTAATAAAACTGCACTATTACATAAAAATCAGTATTCAGGGGCCTTGTTGAAGTTGCCCCGGGAAAAAAATCTGCATTAAGGGTTCACCGTGTGTTGCCTCGAAAGACCTAGGAGAAAGGCCGTTTATACCGTGCTCTTCCTAAGACTACTATATCTTTTTCATTCAACAAATACCCACCACGCAACAATAGCTCCTTACTACAGAGCCTTCCCTTTGCCCCACCCCCTAATCCTCCCCGTCTCCCACCCCACAATCGTGCCATTCCCTCTCTTCAACATGCAGCCTGCTTCCCCTTTCCGCCATCCACCCTCCCACTTACATCGCGAAGCCGCCCCCTCTACACTTCATCTCCACCCCACTTGCTCGTCCCCATCTCACCCCGTCCCCTTTTTCCTTTATGCTCGGACCTAAAGCCAGCAAAAACATTTCGCCTTTAAAACCCGCGTTCACGAGCCCCGCTACTTCGCATTACGCCATAAAACTGCGCGCACTTTTCGAGGTGGAATAAAAGCGCCTTCTCCTTTCTCTCATTTACTCTCTTTCTCTCTCTTCGACTCCATCCCCTCCTCTCCCCCTTTCTCCTTTGCCCCCCCCGCTCTCTTTCTCTCCTTTATCCGTAGGAGCGTAACGACGCAAGGTTTCTCTCGGGGTGGCTCAAGAGGAGGGTGGAGAGCCCTGAGGAGAGGGTGTCGGGAGAGAGGGAAGGGATAGAGAGTGTGGTGTTGGATGGGGTGGACGGTGGCAATGAGGGAGTGAGAAAAAGGAGGAAGGGCGAGGTTGCAAAAGAAATGTAACTGAGAAGGAATTCGGTTTGTTAAAGTTAAGATGCGATGAGACACAAGGAGGAAGAAATGGAAACAACGGTGTCTAAAATGCGGAGGGAGAAGAGTGTACTCATCAAAGAATATTAAAGAATTGAATGAAAAAGATGATCAAAGATAAATATAAGGTATGACATCAGGGATTTAAAATGAGAGCGGCATAGCTGTTGCTGTTATAATAGTGCTATAACGTGTTTCCAAAAATGATGATATCTCGCATGCAAGCCGAGAGAACAACTTTTGAGGCATATAGATATAGGTACTTGAATCAAACAAATAAATACGGTCATGCAAGTTAATGAATACGAATAATTTTCGAATAAGAAGTTTTCTCAAAATTTAAATGCATGAACCCCAAAGATCACAACGTCTCAAATACTACCATTATCAAAACATAACACTGTGGCCCTGTTTAAGGAAAAAACCGAGTCCAAATTTTCCTCTTTCGGAGTTTTTGCCTACTGATAAACGACACACAAAACATTATTCTCTGATTCACCAAATACAGAGGCTATTACATGCTATAATATACATCTAAATAAATAATTTAATGCTCTACTCTTACAAGGAATGACAATTTCAGACCTGACAGGCCCATAAGCACCAAGGCTGCAACGGGAAACGAAACAGGATGAAGAAGTGATTTGGTTTGGGGAGTAGAGAACTGAGAATGCGGACAGTTGAGACAAGAAAGATAGTGGAATAGGAAGCTGAAATAATGGTTTTCGAAGGGCTCCAGGGAATAAGAGGGTATTACGTGGGAGAGAAATGGGGAATGGTTTTGAAGTGGTGTGGAGACTGTGGGAAAGAGTAGTAGTGTGACGGAAGATGGACTCATTCTGGTGTGAAATTGAGACCTCATGGTTCCACAAAACAGCAACTGGCGCGCCCCGCTCTGAAGCAAAATAAAATGTGCTCTTTATCTATTTTCTACAACGCGCGTTGTCATACACTACTACTGGTTATTTTCTCGGTACCTTCTTACGCAGCATACATGTATACGTTGAAATGGTATCCGAATGGCCGGGTCTTATCGAAAAGATTTTTTTGCTCGTTAACCTTCATTGTAAATTCACTGAGAGGTAATAACACACTTTGCCAGAAAATTAATGTATGCACCAATTAATTTAGTATGAACACCCAATGCACGATAGAATAATTATAAAGAAGAAAAAAAGCATACGGTTATTCCAGATTTCAGAATGAGCGAAGTTTACAGTCTTTAGATTAAAATTCAGTACTAATCCTCATTCGTTAACAAGTTTTCATGAGTCGGAAAAGCTGATGTAAGCAGGGCATTAGTTTTTGAATACCTGTGTACATCGAAATTGAAATCCTTAATGATTGTAGCCTAACTGAATATTTCCAAGCAATAAAAGTAATGTTATAAATAAATTAATTCCACATTGTGATAATATGAAACGGCTAAAATTAACATTAATAATAATAATATATATTAGCTACTATTATAGAAAATAATGAACAGAAAATCTTAAAATGGATGATATTATTTTCATATTTTAAGAAGATTTGATAATAAAACCATAAATATTTAGTGGGAGAACAAATTACATGCAGTGATAACAATTATTTTTTGCCCAAAAAACGCATACAATTAGCAGACACACAACTCAAGGAAATGGGTCGTTAATATTAATTAGACTCATAAACTTAAGATTCCTCAAGAATTGTTTAAGTGATCACTATTTCACAATGCCAACCAATTATGGTGACTAATCATCATTTTATCTTATAAAACTACTTAAAACTCACTCAATAACGACCATTTTTTTTAATTCGATGACAGCTGGCATACGCTTTTTTGAAAATGTGCCTTAGTCAGATGTGTTTTTCAAATAAACACAGTGGAGATTTCTACAAAACTGGTCTCCAAATATACCAGGTAAAAAATAAATAGGCAAACGTAAAAAGTGGAATTAAAGAAACACTAACCTCACAAAATCACTTTAGTGTGCATAAAAATCTATCATAAAAGCAGTAATCTTTCATGATACATCTATATATCTAATCTTTAAAACTCTTTACCATCTCTTGATAAAACGGATTTAGCGTTACGTTTTACTGGTAATTTTGAAAAGTAGCATTTATACAATATTAAAGTATTATTCAAAGAAAATGAATAAAGTCGTAAAAAAATTTGTCAAGGATAAATTCTGCATGATCATTTTCAGCATTCTTTGAGCATTGAGTATTACACCAAGTCCTTCGCCGTGTGAACGTAAAAATATTGCTCAGATTGATATTTTTAAGGTTTTTTTCTATATACCCTGATAAAATGTACTCAAATAAGCACGGGGAGGGATAGTATTGGAAAATCAAAACATTTTTGATTTTCCAACACTTTTCCTTCCCGAAAATATGTATTTTCGTTGAATTGAACGTATTTTCATTCAAATATGGTCCAGTTATTTTTTATGGTCCTCCTGGAAAAAATGTGACGTAATCAACTTAACTGTAGTCATTAGTCTGAAGGCCAAGAGATAATATAGCCCATTTAATACTAGTCTTCACAGCGTTTCAAATGCATACATCCCAGGAGCAATGTTAAGGGTAGTTCAATTCTCTTTGAATAATTTAGGTTAGCAGAAAACTTAGTGTACAGAACATCATGCAACTTGCCATTGAACGAGAATATTCAGATCTCTAAAAAATTCAATCCGTGAACCTTCCCCGATCAGAAAATCAACGCTTTGTCCACCAAGATACTAAAAAGTGGAGAAAACATTATTTCTCATTAGATCGATATAGAATACTAAGTAAACTTTTGGGAACCACGTCAAGGGCATTGAAAAAGTGCAGAGGAAAGCTAACAAATATGCACGAAAGAGTCAAAAAATTTGAAGAGCGATACATAATTACTAAGTATGCGTTAGTCTCAACGCCATTTTAAATCTATTGGAAAGCGAAGCACTATACGAAGACTACTTTCGAAAAAGGGGACGTGACCTGAAGTCTCCCCTACTGCACTTGTAATGAGATCAAAAACCAGAAGCTTAAGCTTATTTAACAAATATCGTACACAGCATTTAGATCCTGGAATTAATTCTTTCGTTGGACGATTTTGAATCTGAAAAACAAGAGATGAAAAAAATATGGTATGAAAAGCACACCTCTCCTTTCTTCAGACATTCATTCTCCTTGTCCTCTGCTTTCATGAGTGGTGCTTTAATATTCTTTGGTCACAGGGACACCAATTTTCAATCATACTTCTACATACTATGCACTAAGGCTGTCCATAATGTTGTTTGGAAATGATTTTCTACGTTTTTAAAGGGAACACAATATTTAGGAAAAAAATAGGGAGATTGATCGATTTTAAAATTTACAAAAAAATTTTCAAAAAGAAAAATAATTGAACGGAATACATATCCCACATATCTAACGTGTTCAAAATAAAGAGCTGACAACAAGAAAGTGACACAATATAAATAATTCAGTATTCTTGAAAATGTTTCAGTAGTGCTCCTAGTTGATGGATAAATGTTTTCAATAGAACGCAAATCCTTTATATTTTGTCACTTTCTTGCTGTTATAAATGGAATTTCACCACTATCTCTAATGAAAAGAACTTTTTGAATTGGATTCACGGTTACTCTGCTGCGATGCCTATATGACAAAGCAGTTCTCATGGCAAAGAACAACCCCTACATATTCCCTTTTCAAATGCATTATCTAAGTTTGAATGCTCTGGTAGCTTTAGCCGAAATACTGCTGCAGTTTTCTCTAACACCAAGGTTCACAAGGTCCACCCCACAACAACCGACTTCACTCTCACATTCCAACAACACTCCCACCACGGATGCTCCTATAATCCGCAGCCATTCGCTCTCCCAATCAACGCGGGTCACATAAAACTTCCCAGTTAACGTCCGTCCCATTCGAAAACCATCCCTAACGGAGCGAAGACACTCCACAAAACAATGAGTTTTGTGTCTTTGACATTTACACTCCACTGGGCATTTAACTGGACTCAACCCATATGGTATGGGTAGTAAAACTGGTTATTAATGAATAAAACATTATTTTATGAATATTTCAAGTGCTGCAAAACATTTATAAAATTTGATGAAATGAACAAGAATTAACTGAACTCAAATCGCAAATTTAAATTTCACTGCTTAAAAAAAAAAACACTTTCTTATAACAATGTCTTCAAATATACACTCTAAGAATCTCGCTGAATGGGTTATTGTTGATGAAGTGTACGTTTTGCAAATGTTAAAAGGGTGTAAAAAGGGAACTTTTTTAATGCTAAACGAACTTGATACATGGAATCAAAGTCGCGATCCGGAGTATCATATTTAATAATGAATTCTGCGCCTATTATCTAATATTATTATAGCATTTACCTATATCATACATAAATTTTGGCGAAAGAGTTACTAAAATCCATTCTTTGATGTTCCCAAAATAAAAGCCCGCTGTGGGATACCAAGGAACTCTCAGTGTTTTTTACTTTTGCTAAATATGATAATTTATTGACAATTAGAATAGAGCTTCTGCCTGAGAGCTTTTGAAAACTTGCTCTTATAAATGGGGCATATAAGTTATTCTGCAATCTTTATTTAAATAAGACTTAAAAGTTCTTTACGAGAACCCGTCGCGTGAAATTGTCTCGTGGAACAAATAAACGGAAATCGAGTCTCTCAGAATCCAATTTTAATCCTCGCCTTTTCTCCAACAGGATTGACGATTTCCTTGAAAAATCCCTTGAATGTGAATTTATTTCGTCTATTTTACGTAGAAGCGCGTAAAGCGGTCCATCAGGTTCCAAAGAGATTCTGTTTTCCCGTATTTTTCCGCGGCAATTTGTCAGTCGGACGAATTCCCAAACCCCCTTTCTCACACTTTCCCCTACCCACCTCCCTCATCAATCCCTTGTTATCCCTTTTTTCTCAGCCGTTCAACCCATCGATCCGACGCCAATCCTTTCGGCACCCTTAAGAACCCTAAACTCACTTCCCCACCCACTCCCCACTCCAATCAGCAAACTCTCAATGGCTTTTCAATCCGCAACACCTCCATCATTTGCCTAATCGCCAAATCGCTTCTTCCTTGACCGCAATCGCATCCACTACGAATTCTATTTCAGCGTCCTCCTCCGTCGGCTCCCCTTTCCCCCTTGTCAACTGTACACCTTTTCTCCCCTACTACTCTGAGACTCCACCGGAATTACTCACCCCATTCACAACAGACCCGCTTTACATCCGCGCTCATTCAAAAAAGGCATCACTTAAACATAGCAAAGTTAGAATTAGCCCTTTCGAAAAAAGCTCATGATGTAATCCATCATCTTCCTAGTGATCCTTAGATCATTGTACCATTTCATCTGATTTTATGAATATTTCCTTTCGCATTACAAAAATATTTTATCAATTCTGGATTTAGTTCTTTGACAAAAAATATCACAAACCGAGGTCCCTCCCAACTAAAACCTATTGCTAATGTTCTGAAAGCATGAAAATTGAGTCTCAAAAAACCATGTGTAAGGAGTATTGTCAAGAGATGACAAACTTTTTTATTTCTTGGTATCTAAGATTTCGAAAAATATAGAGATGAATTTCACGCCAAGCTTCCCATTCAAATTATCGGAAAAATAATAAAAATATTATAAGCCATAAAAAAGAAAAAAGATATAAATAGATTAAAGAAAGTAAAAGAGAATTTCGATCAGCAAATATATAAATCGAAGATAAACAGTGAATATATGGAGGAAACTGATAAAACAGGAGAAAGATGCATACATTTTATTATTAATGTAACCAAGAGAGGGAAATTTCTTTCAATAGGGCTAGTTGCATATTAATGAACCATATCATCAACTAACTTCCCTTTATTCGCTATAGTATACTATATGAAATACTTGTAAACTAGAACTTAAATAATGTAAATGGAGGACATTAGTTAACAGTCGACATGTAACTAGGAATGAATGCTGACGAATGCTGCCTTTTCACTCTTTCTTATCCAGCTAGTTTTTTGTGTTCTTCTTCCTCTACCTTTCCAATATTGCACCATTACTCATTGTTCCTATCACAACTGGAATAGGAAATAGGGCCCCAGATTTGATAAATTATTTCTTGTAGTAAAGTAGAGTAAAAATAAATTTAATTAAAAGGGATAGAAAAATTTTAAGAGAACATTTGGCTCAATTAGTACATCAAGTGAAGTAATTTAACACATCTCCAAGACAAACTTAAACCTTAAAAAAACGCTTTCACCAACTAATATGAATCAGTGTAAGTTAATGTTTTCATTTTCTTTTTCATTTGAGCGCAATATCATAGGAATTACCAACATCATAAATATTTTGTGACTGCATTTACTTTAGCTATATTTTAATTGCCGACTTAACGATATTATGCCATCACTATTCAGTATTTATGGCTCGTTGCTCTCGTTTTATCTCACATTGATTGAATGGCTCATGTTTATGACATTTCTCCACAGGCAGCCTATAATACGTATGTGAACATACATATGATCACTCAAACGTATCTGAAAAATAGTGCATGAATTCTATGAATATACCCAATTATTAATACCTACGCGTCCTTTTGATTTAAAATAACCTTGCCACCTGTTATTCCAATTTAAAATATTAAACGAGTTCTAATTATGATAACGATCTATGAACCATATTTCTGTGTGTTGGTACATGTATTTTAAAAATTTTAACCAGTAACTTTAATTATAGGCACTGATATCAATATTAGAATTTGTTAAAATAACAGATATGCAAATTAGTAAAATAAATACTGATATACGTATCAATTAATAAATAAATGCTCATTAAGCAGCCTAGTTTACCCGTGGTGAAATTTACATAATCTTCTAAAACGTTCGAAGCGAATATACCAATATCACAAACTAGTCGCGTATTTAAATAGTCCTAATTTCAAATTGACTCTTTTTTTCGATATTTTATTCCCAAAACCAATATTTTTACAACAACAGACATTTTCATTATGAACAAGAGAGATTTTTCAGAGGTGAAACTTCACCGTCTCACTTCGAAACATTCGCTCACGGCCTAGAGTTAAAGTCCTCTTGCAAGGGTAAGAGTATAAATTGTGATGATTATTACTATAGTTGGTAGCCCACCAATAACTTGAGTGGCTCATTTTCAGACTGACAAATCATCATGGGCTTCCAAGGCACTCCCGTTCGACGTAAACACCTTTCACCATATACTATACGCCTTTCGTATCAGTATCGATGATAAATTACAACTATGCAAGTATTATATCCATCTGTAAACTACGCATGACGAGGTTTTGTGAAAAGATGAGGAAACTCCAACATATTGAGAGGAAGAGAGAGAAAATATAGAGAGGGGAAAACAAGAAGAAGAGATGGGCTAGAAATTGATGGAATGGGAGGAGAAGGATTTCCGAGAATGACGGAGTGTGACGTACGACTTCTGAGCGCAAAAGTGGCGATTGTTATGGCAACGCGGACAGAACGCGCGGCTGCGTTGAGAGCTTCTCTTTACCTTTTTGAACATGACGGCAGCAGCAGCATGAGGAAGGTGCGAGGGCCGTTCGGTGTTCGGAAACAAAAGACGGCGAGCGGAGCGAAAAAAAAATGTACGTGTTGCTGGAAAAACATAACAGCTGAATGAACCGGGGGAGAATTTCCCGGGAGGAGGTGTCTTTCAGGGAAACGCTAGCGGACCAACACACTCGTGCCACGACCGTGAAGGATGCTGCCATACTCCCCGGAAACCCATTGACACTCACTTGCCGGGGTGGGGGAAAAAATTGAAAGAGGAAACAAGAGGAGATTGAAATATGCCTGGGAACGACGGAGGTGGGTGGGTGCGTTTATCAATGCGTACGTCGCTTCCGAAAATAAGCTGTAACGCGCATTAGCAGTCATCTCACGGAGGACTCCGTGCCTGGAGAAATTCCATCCAATGTCCGTGGAAACGCCGAACGAAGCCCGTTGGTGTGTACCTATAAAATTAAAACAACACCCTCCGCATAAATTCCGCTCACGCAGCAAATGAACGTGGTGCCTGAAGATAAGCTATGACACCGATTCCGACGCAGATCATCCTTAAGAGACGCATGCACTGACTTTGTTTAATATTTAGGAGTTTTTAGCTAGTGCTGGAATTTTTTAGGGGAAAAAGAGGGTACTCGTAGGTACCTTAGACACGTGAGGAATAATTAGGATATCACACAATGTTGCCAGATCGACCGCCCCGGCAAAGTAAGGGGATATGTATTCTCGTATTGATCGGCTTATATAAGTCCTTTCATTTGACATTTAAAGACTTGTACTCCCATGCCACTCGCTAAAGTTACGACGTGTAATATACAATGCTGTTTGTAATGTGAGTGAGTAAAAGCTTTAGCTTTATTATTATTAAAAATTATTCTGTTGTAATGATTTAATCTGTTAAGTATTTTGTGGAAAATTACTTAACTATATAACTCAAATATAAATGTACAGCTGCGACCAGCCTTGACCGAGTATCCTCATTTTTTTCTATCTATTGTATCTAAGAAGACTTAATGGATTTAATTCATTTAGGAGTCAATGCAAGTGATGAATTCTCATGATTATTATACTGCAGTGGAAAAAACATATGAAATAGCGGTCATTCTAAATGTTCTCTTCAAGTATTAATAAGTTAAATTAACAGGCGTAGGATCGAATTAATTGTCAGAATATAATACATCACTTCGCACAACTGCGAGTTATATGATTCCATTGCTGCGTGTTTTTTGAACTCAGAAGAAAACTAATAAATACAGAAACTCCATTCCACAATCACATAAAAGCGAATTAAAAAAATGTTCAGCTTAATAAAGTTGCAGGGATTTGGGGTAGAGGGTGATGAAAACCGCACAAGGTGTTCCCTTTCTTGTTTCACGTGAAGAACACCCAAAAATAAAAACAATTTTGCTTACCCACAGGAAGTAACGACAACAGCAACCTTTGTTCCCCGGCGACATCTTTTCTGTACACCTTTAGTGCTCGGGTGGCGCTTGCGCCTTGTCTTATTTTTTTTATCACAAAAAAGGTAATATTGCGCCCTAAGAACAATGAAGTAACTTTTAATTAATTACAATTTCAGCTCCTTTCCACCGTTTACGAATTTCTCCACCTTCTCCTTCCTATTTCCCCCCCGACTCCACATCCCCACCCCGAGATCCTTTCTCCACCCCGTACCCACACTGGCCCCTCAACGGCCGACCACCCAAAACCCCTCCCAACTCTCACCCCGCCCCCACAACCCCTGGTTCCCCCTCTTCCCATCCCATCGCCCCGCCCGAAAAAAAACACCCTTCCTCTCGTCGGCCGCATTCACGCACCGCTATCTCCTCTTTTTTTTTCTCGCGCGCGGGGCCACTCCGTGCGAGACTGTTTTATTCATGCCGTGACGTCATTTGAGAGAAAGAGAGGAGGATTGAGCGTGAGTTTGTGCGTGTATATGTGTGTGTGCATGTGTGTGTGGATGGGATCGGGTCGGGCTGGAGAACGAGTTGCGGAAGGATGAAGGCGAGGGGAGGTGAAGGCGGGTAGGGATCGGGTGGGGAGGAAAGGGAAAGGTTGGTGGAAACAGGGAAGGGGGAAGGAGGTGAGGGAGAGAAAAGCACCGAGGACAATAGGGAAAAGGGGAATAAAAGTTGGATGGGAATATTTGGAGAATGCGAGAGGGTGGGTGGGCGGAGGGGGAGAGGGCGGAGGAGGATGGATTGAGGAAGAGGCGATGGGGAGACGGAAGAGGAGAGAGTGGGGGTGGTTTGCGGGGTGGAAGGAGATGGGACGGGCGAGGGTACCAAGAGAGGGTTTATGCTTATGGGAAGGGGGGGGAGGAGGAGAAACAAGGTGGGACGGGAACGGGGTTTGGCTCCGTGTGAATTGTGCATAGGGTGCGAGACGTTTGGGGAGGAGGAGGAAAAAATAGAACGCTGCCGAAAACGAGAATGCGAGTACCAAGGGACTGGAGACTTTGGGATAGGGTTTGAAATATTTTTTTTTGGGAGGGTGGGACGATGGAGGGGGGCACCCACCCTCCTTTCGTGCAGTGGGATATCCTTCCATGAGCGTTGCAGTCTCAAATATACTGAATATCGTAAACATATCGATGTATGGATGTGTCGGGAAAAAAATCAATGAGACCTCACTTCGGATCGAATTTCAAAATTACATCTAGACTGGGAAATATTCCGAATTTTTTCGTCATGTCTTCTTGACTACCCAAAATTATGAAATATCGGTGCGATTTACGTTCCGAATGATATTCTTATGACTTTGGTTTTTTTTTAATGTCGATATTTCATATTGGGTATGCGATCTCACCCAATGTAAATTTAAATCGCGGTGGAATTCATATTGTTGCTCGACGTCTCGATCATACGACATTGCCTGATCATTACACACGCCACCGTTGATATACTACGCAGTCGAAACACCGTGAAATATCCTGTAATCTCTTCATTCCACCCCAGTCATCCCACCGAATCTCTACCTTATTCCTGCCTGCCCTACTCTCTTCTGCC
Organism: Hetaerina americana; assembly: GCF_022747635.1. Lineage (NCBI taxonomy): Eukaryota > Metazoa > Arthropoda > Insecta > Odonata > Calopterygidae > Hetaerina > Hetaerina americana. The sequence continues at coordinate 55,022,281 of NW_027286070.1, forward strand.
CGCCCTTCCTCCGGATGTTCCCTTGCGTGTCACGCACGTGCGTGGAGGTTAAAAAATAAGCCTGAATATAGCGAGGGAGTGAAGAAAGGGGAGCTGGGAGAAGGATGGAAGGGTTTGCGCATCTCTGGAGTAAGGTAGCGAGGCTCGGGGAGGGTTCTTCAGAACTGACATCTCGTGGGACGTACTGTAAAGATGAGCGGAGAGGAAATACACTCAAACAGGTTAAGTGTTTGCGACAGAAAATTCAAAGGACATCTTTAATGTGACGCGACATTGCGAATTAAATGTTACCTGAGGTATGAAGCCTGTAGATAGATGAGTCAATAAGCATTGAATTTTTAATAAATATCCCACGATAAGTAATACATCGGGTACTCTAATCAAGACAAATATTAAATATTTGAGGGCACATAAAATTTATGCGGACTCACTATTAATTAGTGTTCATACTTTAGGTAAATAAGTTTTTAACAAAGGAACTCTAAGTTTGGGAAAGGTTATTATGCATACGCAATCATATTTCCGAAGATTACTACTAAGTTTTCCAGTATTCGTTTTAATAATCATAGGATGCGACTTGAAACTTACATCACGCTCGATAATCAATCATCTAATGCCAATTAACTATCTATTTAAACGATCATTTTGATGCTACGTGGCTTCTATTTCAGAATGGAAAATAGGAACTTTCAGACCTTATAGTTAACCGTGAAACTAATTTAAATTAAATTAGTGGCACGATCTATAACTCCAGATTATTTCCCATTAAATTTCACATGAACGTCTTTCAATCTAAAGATTGGCCTAACATATGGAAGTGGAGCTTAGTTCTCACCATATCATGCGACATGTGAAATTTATATTTTCAGGGTACCGGGAAGAGACTCCTCCCTTGTGCAGCGCTCGATTGATTAGGATGCATAGATAACCAAAATATCACATGCCTTAGGGTCAGCTGGGAGTATCCAGTAGCGCCACCCGAATTCATTCTTGGAACTATCCGGTCATGAATTTGAAGGTTATAATAAAGCTGCTTAGGTTTGAAAAATAGTTCGAGGAAATAACTGACTCAGTAACAACGTTTTCCAAGAAAATCCATCAAAAAAACTCCAACGCCTCATTACCAACATAGTTTGATGTCAAGAATTTGTTTTTTAGAGTTTTGTCCCATCAAATTCAGATGTGTGAGTTTTTGCTTCTGAATTAACTAATTTATTTTTTTAGGCGAGAAAATATAATAGATTACATATATAAATGTAATAGATAGCCACGATGAGAAACAATGATGTAAAAATTAATAGATTACTCATTATCTTGCAAATGGGTAATTGCAATTTTCCATATGATCGCGGTGCTGCGGTGGCTAACGCACTGGGTCCCCACCCAGCGCCCGGGTTCGAATTCCGGCGACAGTGGATACTTTTTAGTGGTATCCTGATCCCTACTTGAGGTGCTTTGTGGAGAACACTTTGAGGGAGTATGCCATCCGTCTGATGGGACGTTAAGCTGTGGACACCTTGGCGTCTTTTGTTAAGAGTAGGCTAATGCCGACGCCGGATTTCTCTCCACCCTTTATCCTTTCCTGTCTATCCCCAATGGCGCAAAAGACCTCAGCTGTCGGTCGTCTCCCCTAAATACTACTACGATATTAAATTTTCCCGATTTCATGCCCAATTTGAGGGGAAGAACGCAGGTTACTCTTTTTCTGGGTTCTCTTTACTTAATTCTTGTTGGGAGCATTAACTCTTCTGTTTCATTGGTAGCTTGGAAATGTTTATATTTTCCTCGGCATGTAAGCTACCTTATCCTTGATCCATACCACATTATCTAAATTAAATCCATGGGTAAATATTAACCCTCCACAAAAGTAAAGTATCAAGGTTCGGTTAAAAAACTTTAATGCTCTCACAATATAATTGAGTTTGTATAGCACCGTACTCCGAGTCCCTACAGCTTCTACAAAATGAAGATTTTTACGCAAAATGAATAAAAACTCGAAGTCTACTGAATTGCCCATGAAAATCTGAGTGCATAATCAGCTTACGTGCTCTCTTAGAAAAATGTTATCCCGATAGAGTCTTCCGGGTACAGACGCCTCAAGTAGGATTTAGGACAATTTGTACATAATCCCGCATCAAAAGGACCAGATTTGGATTAAAATAATGGTGGTTTGTAAATCGTACCTTAACGGATCCTACCTTTCATTTTGAATTCCTTTCCGCTACTTTGACGAAAAAAGCCACTTTCTATCACCAATCCTTAAGAGCTCCTCGCATTAAATCCACGTCACAAAAATACCGAAAATGAGCTTTCAAACAATACTAAGCACTTCAGTAAAGAAACATGTCTATTTCTTTTCTTTTTCTGGCTGAGGATTTCGATATTTTTTTTCGTGAGAGCGCATTCACATTGTACGTCACGCAATAAAGTCATAATGAAGACACCGAAGCGTTTTCCCGTTTGGTTATTTATACCTTTAATCTTACTCTGCGGCGTTGAAATCCGATAGCGCATCCAGTGGATGGAATTGGGTGGAGGGAGGGGAGGGAGAGACTCGGAGTGGGGATGAAGAAGTTCATATGTGTGTGTGTGTGTTTTTTTAAAGAGGGGGAGGGAGGTACAGTGGGTTAGAAAGAGAGAGAGAGTGGGAGGGAGAATGAAGGAGGGCGAAGGGGCGGGAGGGAGGCATGGGCCTCTCTCCGCATTGCTTAACCCTCCTCTCTCCGTGTCTTTTCACGAAGACGGAAACGGCGATTCATTCTCGTCGGGGAGTGAAAAACAAAACCGACGTTGCTATCGTTACTTCCCACACGGACTGCATTCATACCCTCATGGCCGCCAGAAATGGGTCAGCGGTGAAGGGGAAGGGAGAGCTAAATATAGCATATCGGCGACTCTGGAGCTGAGCGAGGAGGCGGGGAGGGACGGAGGGAGGGGAGAGGGGATCGGTGTGTGGAAGCTGGGCGGAGAAGGAGACGGGACGTGGCTATAGCGGGGGGGGAGGGAGAAGAGAAGAGGAGCACCGCACCAGCCTTGGGGGACACGAGGACATGTAGATCGGGGGGAAGGGGTTGAGAAGAACGGCGGGATGAGATGGAGAACGGTCGGGGTAGGAAGAAGTCAAGTATTCTCCGCCGAGTCGATAGCCACGCCCAAATATCTCGGCGTAACACACGAAAAAAAAATAAATAAGGATGGTCACAAAAGGTAAATGGAAAATTGCCCGTGATGAGAAGGCGCAGCGGAACCTGCATTACCCCGAGGAAGTCGGTGGAAACGAGGGAGGTTTGGATGGTTCGGGGAACTGTGCTCAATAGACTGCACACACATTATCCTGCCTCTCCCGACCTAAAATAAACTTTAGTTCATACTCCACGTTTTTAGCTGGGTTATCTTTTATTTAGGGCGGTGGATAGGGTCCCGCCGGGTGCGCCTACCTAATGGGCGAATGGAGTATGTGAACGTGGATTTCCATGGAGGGAGGCATGCAGTTCTTTTTACGTTGGATTCGAGGGCAAGCCAACATTTTTATTATTCAAGTCAGAGTTTCTTATTTGGTTGGTGGGTTCGAAAGCACCGTGCAAAGCGATTAAAATAAGCTTCAAGCAAAATGAATTAATATTAAGGGGAAAAGTTTCCACGGATCTGTCAGGGGGCAAAAGGAAAATTTGAGTCTTTCAGTTCTCAAATTAAATGGGAGCAATAGAAATATAAACAATGAAAGTGACATCACTTTCATTGTTTATGTTTCTATCCTTGATGATTAATCAGGAACATATCTCTTCATACATAATTTCAAAAAATATATAATGTTATTAAACATCAATAAATACACTGTAAATCTTGAGTATTAAGATTTGTTTTTAAATCATTGCCAAAAGCTCTGGTTCCATTTGCGACATATTGACGAAAACGTGATTGAACTGACCAACAAAGTACCGTGGCCGTAAGCATGGAATGAGTCACGGGTAACGGGCGTTTTAAGGGCATGCATAACTAAAATATCAAAACTTTCATGGCTTTTAAATGGCAGCAGATAGCCTCAAACTATCGGCATCATGACGAACGGGTTAGCACTGACAAAATTGGCACATGAAGGAACAAATATCGCAACACCCGGATTACAGGTAAGATAAATGTGAAATTCGTGCACAGGAAGGAGCAAGATACAGTAAATAAATTATTTGCGAGACCAACGAATGGATTGCACACGTAAAACTAAGCACTGATAGGTAATATGGCATTGCAATTAACCCCAATGGAATTCCTTTGTGGTCAGATAGCGATGGTAATAATAGCAATGAGAAGGTTATAGGGTTCATTCTGAGTGAAATCACGAGTTAATTTCACTACAATTACACGTGCCCGTGGATGGTGGGACAATGATGATCTCCGTGATGATTCTCTTTGCGTGGATGAGCTCTGGGGTAAATTGAGAGTAGCCTTGAATCAGTGTGACTTTGGTGAATAAATATAGTGCAAGAAGAAATGAATGGTTGGATCAATATTTCTTCAGATGCCTCTGAAGAAATGGTAAAGGCTTAAGGGACTCATGCTAGAGTAAAAAAGGAGAAAACTTGTCGAGGGAGTGCAGAGAAAATTCACGCACTCAACGCAGATCTCAACAGTGGTATGGTATTGGTATGTGTAGGTTTAGTATTTGTATGTATTGTAAGTGCGTATGTTTTATATATTGGGTAATAATCATTAATTTACTAGGCAAATAATGTATTGTGTTACTATATGTTAGTCCTAAGATATGATGTATATTTATTTTATTGCTATTTATGCATAATTTGTGTAATTTATCTATAAGTTTAATATTGTTAATGTGTGACGAGGGGTTAGTTGGTAGAAGAGACTCAATATTCTCAATTTCTCCCCAGAATAAAGACGAATATCTGTCCAATAGCATTGTTTCAGCATAAATATTTTTATGAATGCAAATATTGTGATAAATAGAGAATGATTGGTTTCGTTGCACCAGATGAGATGCTCATAGTGAAAGACAAAGATGTTTGGCAGGGGTAATCAAAGGAGATGCCTGGTGGAATCAAAATGTGAAAAACTGTGCAAGTGCGGAGAAGAGGGGTTATAAAAGGATGATTGCAGATCAAGGCCAGGAAGATCAGAAGATACCATATAAATGCTACGACGAGAAAAGTCTGAATGCAAAATCTTAAGAAACGATAGTAAATAAAGAATACGGATGGCAAAAGCAAATACAAAATACAGAATTACTTTGAAGGAAATAAAAATACGTGTTGAAAAAGTAATTAATAAGTGCAAAGGAATAATGCGATAAAAAATAATGGAAGCGATATTTTATAAGATGAACGCGAAGTCAGGGACTGATTGAAGGAGTTTTTTGAGGATTCACGTACTAGCGGTTCTCAAGCCAAGGATAATTACAGGTCTCAGGAACAAAAGAGAATTTCGAAAAAAGGTATGAATATGGCAGAAATATACTGAAACGATAAAGCAGTATAGAAATAATCAAAAAGATAGTAAGATCCCTTCGTTACCCTTCTACTCCCACTGAATGTAACAAGTACGAAAGAGAGCAGCATGACATAATTGTAATAATGTTTCAACACGCGCCCCAAGTCCTAATTCATTATGCAAAACATTATATGAGGAAGTTCAGCCCCTTTATTTTCCCGATACATGGAGAGGAGGGCCCGAGTTCGATTCCAGGGTACACTGGGATGCTCTTGGTGCTCTCCACTACAACCATGATTTATGATCGTTCGGGTGATTCGTCTTCATTATATAATATATAGGCGACTCATATAAAAACAAAATTGTCCCCCATAAAACCAAAGTGACTCTTACACGTCTCCTGCCTCTACATTCGATATGTAGACCTTTAACTATCAAAACACATAGAGTACGTTTTTGCAGTTTCATTTTTTTAATATCCTTGCGTTTTTTTTAAATTTTCTAGGGGCAAAGAAAATTTATCATTGGATTTAGCTACAATCACACTGCCATTATAGCTGCAGAATTCTTAAATAGTTGGACTCATTGAGTTTCTCTCAAAGGATAATAAAAATGTGATCATCAATGATTAGGGTAAAAGAGTAATTTAAGAAAACATTCAGCACAATATGTCAACTTGAAGTGATACCTGAAACCTCCGGAAATTTTAAATAATTCTCCCAGACGATAATGGCCATGATTTTCTGGACAAAATGACTTTAACTAAGGTGACTGAAAATATAAAAATTGGTATACATACTTTGACGAGGAGAGGTTCTTAATAGTACCCATGGTAGGTGGGTGGTAATATCCGTGGTAAAACAAAATTATGAACATTCGAATCCTAGCCAGAGATACTTATAGTATCCATCGACTGCATTCTCTTTTCATATGAATTACTTTATTTTGGAGGGGAAACTGGTTCATGCAACCAACCTTAGAGACTAAAAAACTGAAATGCTAAGGTATCATAGGATGGCTAGAGAATGTGCACCATAAATTGCAGCGCCCTCCAGTAAGACTATTCATTTTTAATTACAACATAATAAATTGCAAACAATGTTGCTTAAATTGTTGAAGGTATGAAATTTATTAAAAATTAATTTTATAATCAATGATCTTATGCCAGATAATTATTATTTGGGTACCTTTAGGATTCCTAAACGATAGAAATTCGTGCCATTTACTTTTCAGCAAGCTAATTATCATTGGCATTTCCATTTCCATTCTTCCACTTTCCATTATTTCATAAATTTTCAAACATTTCCGAAATAATGGATAGAAATAAGAGGGAAGCAGGCCTTGCGTATATACCCAAAAGCCATCCTCGAGCTACGTGGCTGGAAAGGTTAAATAATCTGGTCTACGCCCAATTTTCGAGAGTTACTCGTTGCATTCGTTTCTAAACGAGCTGAAAACAACGTATCTACACCAGCTTTCATCCCAAGAAAGGAGGAATACTTTTGGTACTTCTATAGCCAAGGGAATAATATATTGCGTAACCCCAAAAGATCCCAAACGTGTACCTCAATTCATTCTCAAATTTATCCAACACTTTACTGCTCATGTGAAAAGACGTAATTCACCTACTAAGCGTCGGAACCTTTTTCTGAAGAATTCGTTTTTCTATTTTCTCTGGAACTGATATGCTTAGCAAAGTCTACAAGTTGGAAGCTTCAGCAGGGAAAGAAGATAATCACCCCATGGCATGTGTCCGGCATAGCCACCTTATTTTTATCTTCCGTGTACATTTTTAAACCCTGCAATGTTCCGGGAAATATTATTTTTGCTGAGCCAAATTCAATATCGCGTTTAAGAACGGTCGTAACTTACCGTTAGTGGGTGTCCAACGACATCTGTTCGCTAATAATTGTTCATTAAATGGGAAAGATTCTTAAATGACTAATAATAAAAATCAGTCTTCAGGGGTATTCATCGCCTTAGGGTTGCTAATACTCATAAAAATGTTATATTTTTAATAGGAATGGGTTCCAGGTCTGATTGAGGACATCATTCACTCAAGTGGAACGACTACTTCTAATTAAACACGGTGAGAATGTGCTTCGTCGTGAGCGTTTGCAGCACGTCACACCTTAAACGAGTCTAACAGAAATAACGATAGATTACAGAACTAAAATATATCTGGATTCAACTTTCTGGGATACGCACTGTTGTAACCCTTATTAATGAGATGCTTAGGACAGATGGAGAATTGGGTTGAGTTAAAATTATAAATTGAACGAACTTAAGAGAGGAAAATAATGTCCGTGCTCGATTGCTGCAAACAAAAAGCACCCAGGTTTTCCCTTGAAATTCCCATAGCTGAGTAGATGACTACATGTAATATTTTGCAAGTGTAACCTGTGCCGGAAATCGGGTGATAGCCTTTAAGATGAAGTTAATACTACTTCTTAGGAATTACACTATTTTTCCCAGTAGCCAGAAGACAGTGCACCACCTTGAAAACCGATTAAATGCCCACTCTAATACGGCTTAAGTCTGCTCATGTAAATTGGCTGAAAGAGACCATAAGCATACTATCCATTAGAGCATTATCATCTTTATGTTTACTTCGACTATACGAAATGGTACATGCGTAAATCTAGGCATAAAATAAAAATAAGTAATAGCATAAATTTCGTAATTATTATTAGGTGTTCGTGCAGAGTTTACTCCATATATCGCTCTTCTATACGTGTTTATCTATTTATTTTATTGATTTTACATTGGCCCGAAAACATTACTCCGGCATTTACACCGGACTTTGAGCAATGAGCAATTTGACAATTAAACACACCCAAGCCCAAGGTGGAGAAAAAAACCACCTAGGCTTGAATAGAACCCGCGAACTCTGCTTTGGCAGGAGTGGACGTAACCCCGCCTCCGCCGGCCCCGGTGGAGGCGAGTAACGTTCTTGAAGTGGGGTTTATCTTTCCTCCTTCAAATTCCCATTTATTATTCTTCTATCTTAAGTACTATAGTATATCGTTTAAAGTATTCCAAGAGCATGAGGTGTTTGTCAGCTCTGGTTGCGCGTGAGCATACGTGTTCCGCGCGTAAATTCTGTCGGCATCTGCATGCCTGTCCGTGCGACCATACTCGAGCGCGGGCCCGAAACTCGCATATTTGAACAAAGCATTTAATTCATGTGGGCGACAAACGGCGAAGGTCTGGAATTCTCAGCAGTGATCATCACGCCTCGAATACCAAATTTAAAGCGGCATAATTTTAGCGTGCATTCAACGAGAGAAACGATTCCAGCTTGAGTGTGGGGAACAGTGGGAAGGGGAGGGAACAGGGGGAAGGTAGGGTAACAGGAGGAGGGTGAGGACGTCTCCCAGTCTGCCTCCATGGTGCAGGAAACATCTCTCGTTGCCAAATCTCTGCCACGCCACTTCATGTGGCCCCAATGAAGCCGAGAGGAGATTTTTGGGTGTCGGTGTGGATGTGGGTTTTGTGTGGGGAGTGAGAGGGAGAGAAAGAGAGATGGGGCACGCTCCCTCGGAATTCCTGCTCTGCAGCCGCTAATCGCATCTTTCGCATTTGTGACGGTGAGTGCTGGAGAGAGTTGCGGGAGCTATGGCGGTGGGATGGGAGCCGGGGGCGGGGGATGGGGAAGAGTGGATGGGAGATGCTGGGCGGGAGGGCGAGAGTGGGGCTGGGGAGTGGAACGGCGTCGGCCCGGCTGATGAAGATGCCCGCGAACCGGTGCAGTGATGAGTCTGGGTAGAGGGCGGGAATGTGGAGTGGACGGGTACGAATGGGTTGGGGACAGGATAGGGGGTGGATGGTGGAAACCTAGCATAGTCAGAGATTGCAGGACGGACAGGGTGGGCGGGGTGGGAGGAAGAGGGCGGAGGATGCGATAGGAGTGGGGAGTCCCACCAACGGTCGCCGCTTCGAAATGACTCCGGCGCCGCGATTGGCACAATGCTATCTCTCTTTATCGTAGAGTTTCGTTTCATCCTTTTTTTTTTTAGGGTGAAGTTTTGCAAGCATGGTGGAGTTGCAATTGATATCGGCGGCATTGCCCGTCTTCACCGATCGAAACTTTTGAAAAACAAAAGTTTTTAAACGTATTTTCTGGCAATGAATATGATACCGAATCAAAATAAGACAGGTATCAAATGGAGAAGCAATTTAGAAAAAGGGAACCTCTATTTATCGATATATAAAATTTCGCATCTGCTATTTTTTTACGAAAACAATATATTTCTCCCTTTTTTATTTTACAAAATCTCTCATAACTACCTCATTACATTCCATATTACGAGCTCATAAAATGTAGCTCATGCCTGAACTCACTTGTTTAATTGATAAACATCATTCTTTTGTCTCATTTTTGATAAATAATATCTATTAATACTGAAGTGTCATTTGATTTTTTTCTCAATCTCCTTTAAATATTTCCTAGTGGTGGTGGATATTAACAGAATAATGATAAAGGCTTCATTGGTGAAGTTAGAATCTAAGGGACATTTTTTACAGATCATCAACGAGTATCACAAAACCGCCATGCTCCTAAAGGAGTTCGAATACAGAACATCATAGTAGTCAACGACAGGCGAGTTCCACACCAGAATATCCCGAATTGCTCACAGGATAGCAAGTGAAACTACGATAAATATTCAAATAATTTTTAAGATATAGACGTTCCAAAACTTACAATTTTTTCTTCATTTTCCTTTTCGTGGAAACAATCTGGTTATCGAAGATGAAACCCAATTTCTCAACCACATCGGAAATCACATAATTGATGGCGATTCCGGAAAGGAGCGTTTGAAAAGAATGTTAAAACACAAGCCAGTTGAATAATGTTAAATAATTGGCAAATGTAACATTATACTATTTTTTGTATCATTCCTACTCTTTTGTACCCTTAAGGCACACAGAAATATCGGCATATCTCATAATAGTTGCAAAAACAGGGAAAATGTAAATAAACGATATAAACTGTTACTCACTAGTACGACGCTAAATTAAGTTGTGATTCACTAAGTTGAGATAGAATAGTTAATTATAAATAACTGACTAATATATCAGCATCTGTTCCAATCATTAGGTGTCACCCTCCATCTCTCAAGGGAAAAGAATAATCTGAATTGGTACGGAATACAAACTCATCGAATATTTGCACTTTTACAATGATCATTCTTTTATTGATTCACAAATCAAGATTCGGAATTTCTCACTGCCCTGAAAAAACATTGAAATGCAGTGGTACAGAAAGAAAATCATTGCAAAGATTGATCGGAAAATCAGAAAAACTATTGTGTAATCAATTTTTTTGGGGAGGTGAAAATTTCTAAAGTAATCGGTAAGATAACTAATTTATAAAATAATTAGTACTCTAATGACCTGGGTGATATAAGAAGTATAAAATTGCTAATTTTGTTGACATCTCAGTACATGAATATACAAAGACTATGAATTCTTCAATAAGAAAGTGAACAAGGGTGTTCCAACAAACAAAAACTCACATTTCACCGAATTATTAGCTCAAGGAATTCCTTTAAATAACACCACGCACAGAATAGTGCTTTTTTTCATTTTTATTTTTGGTGACTATAATTTTTTAATATGCTACTTGGAAAACCTTTTTAAGATGTCGAATTAAGAGCGCAAAGCACGACAGAGTTAATTTTCTTCATTTATTCTGAAGTTTTAAGTTAAAAATATTTTCTCTAGAACGATCAAAATATGACGCGATTCAATTATTCTTGGTGTTTCATCAATTTTTTAACGAATTACAGCCATTCGAAATAGCTCTCCCAAAAATAATGTTTCACTGCCCCCAGATGGAACTCTGGCAATGGGTATTTTTTTTAAATCGATTGATATGAACAAGCGTAGACTATATTTTCAACATTATTTAAATAACCTAGATTGACTTTCATATCGGTGGTGACCGATTGAAATATCTTCAGAAGAATAGTACTCCGTTCTTAATTATCACTGCTGGAACGGAAGAGAAAGACTGAGCCCCAAAATGTGCGGTGTATAACCAAATTAGTAGCCTATCAACAAATGCGAAAATATATACATCCATATTCTGGGTCAAGATTTACGGATTGTGGATCAGGTCTAAAATCCACTGTTACAGAGTATGGATTGCTATTCATGAACGTTAGGGGATGAATTCCTAATTTAGAAAGTTAGTAACTTAAACATTTAGGGGAAGAGCGATCGGTTAAAATTTATGATGCCCAGGCTTCTATACCCCACAATAGGTAAGGAAGGACAAAAAACCATCAGGTGTGAATCGAAAGGTATGCATAAATGAAATACGTTATTTCAATAAAAATGCGACGCAATGCAAAAATGTAATAGTACTGATACATAAAAAAACCTGGTTAGTGAGGAAACAATATGATTTCCACGAACAAAGTAGATTATTTAACGGAAAAAAATTTTACTAGCACAAATTCCGTTAAGGGCAGCAGTGACCCGAATGCCATTTTCGGAATATGAATATATCCAAACAATGCAACTGAAAATACCATTGAATTTTAGACGCATCAGAGTTTGGAAAATTTCATTAAATGTCGGAGTATTTCCTATCATACAGGTAGGTGGTATTGCTAGCACAATGGTGACAGAATGAGAATCAATCACTCAATAAATGTATACATCAGAATGGAATTCAGCAAATATTCAACAAGGAAAATTCCACATCCAAATGCTCTGTACATAACTAGCATTCCCAGGGAAGGTATTTGATGGTGTGAAATGGAATTTATATTTCACATTGTGAAAATCCCTCTGAAAAAGCAGGAAAGCAAGGATACAAAAATTTGGTCTAAAAAATTAAAATTTCAACAGATTAGCACTCTTTGCCGAACTGAATTTGTAGCTCATAGGCAAACCAGATATTAATCAATAATTTAGGAATTAGGAAAATTATAATTCTTGTCCGTAATCACAAAAGAAAGCATTGGCAAGGTAGCCTACTACGGTAGCCACGGATCAGAAATTTAAGTTTCAAGTGCCACATGATCCCTTTGGACAGCACTTCATCTAATATCTACGCGGTGCCATTTCCTTAATAGCAAATACTATTTTTTCACTATAAGTGGCACGGCTCACTTATTAAAACCAGACTTCCAACTGTGGATGGATGAAAGCACAGATATTCATGTAATCGGAATATACCCGTTGAAAATCAAGATAATCATCCTTCATAAGGAAAATGAACGACGCCAAGGAGTTTTTATTACCAATTCTTTGCTAAATATAGCTTGAAACAGTTTTGAGTATGGAGTAAATGGAAAAATGTAACGTGGCTCATGCAGTAAGAGGGGAGAATAGCTGTAGTGAGAAATTGCATGGAGAAAAGGCAGGAAAAATTTGATGGAGGAAATACTAAGCAGCAACGGAATGATGCTGATTGAGGGGTGAATGTTGGGTTAGCGAAGCATAAGTATTGCGTAAATAGACATGAAGTGAGGTCGGAAGTGTTCCGTAAAGAATGGTCTAGGTCTAGTGTAACATAGAGTATGGAGTGGTGACACGCTAAGAGACGCATTGAAGTACAGCAGTGCTTAGCTGTTGGATCTTTCAAAAATATGCCTTGAACGAAATAATACTCTTTAAATATTCAGCCATTAACAGCAGTGTATGAAGTAAATGGCCCTTCTCGAATCCATTATATTTATAGCGTACTCCGTTGACAGACCTAGGAATTTCTTCAATACCTCATAGAGCACACTCCTTCCGTACTCCATATATCGCACTACTCCCGTATTCACATGCATATCATGAATGCATACTGATATATATATATATATATATATATATATATATATATATATATATATATATATAATATATATACATATACATATATATCAGTATGCATTATATTAATATATTTGAGCTTTGTGTTATATATATATATATATATATGTATACATACTATATATACCCGTCCCGGTCTAGGAAATATTTTTACTCTTGTGATCCGTTCGATTCCGCCTTCCCCACCTTTATTGTGTTCGTCCTTTATATGTGTTCCTATCCCTTTTCCTTATATCTGTGTCTATATGTATGAGTATATATATATATATATATATATATATTACAAAGCTGAGAATATCTCGCATTCTCGCGGTAAATTCTCTTTTTCCTAACGTAAGCAACTCTAGCTGGACTTCTGAAAAAACTCACCCAGCCCAAAAACCATCACCTTATTAATTGTTTTGCCATATCTTCTCAGATATGCGAGTAATTAAAACGACGCTAAACATAAAAACAGATGAGTTGTGCTTTTTGAATCCACCTTGCCCTAAACTCGCAAGTCCTCAAAGAGTCAAAAGGACGTGAAATATGGCCACCCTGACCCGAGGTAAAAGGGTCCGGCTAACATTTTCTATAAATTCACCTGGTCTCGGATTCTCTCGCTCCTTATTCTCCACTCTATCCCACTCCCTCACTCTACTTCACCCCCTCACCCTCTCACCTTCGTACTCTGACTTTCTCTCTCAATTCCGTACTGAAAACAAAGACGGACACGAGTAATGACAATGCTCCCTCCCTCCCGTCCCATTCTGTCCACTCTTGCACTTCGCACCGCCGCCCCCTCCCATCACATTACTCGTGACCGTCCTCCTTCGACCTCTTTCCTCCCACATCCACGGGCGACGAACGAGATGACGCCATAGGCGAGGAGGGCCACGGAGATGAGGCTTGGATTTCGTGGGTCGGACGGTGTCGGAGGGTTAAGCGAGGAGGTAGGTGGGTGGGTTGGTGGGGACGATGAGGGGTTCGACTCGGGTGGAGCGGTGGGCGGGAGGGGACTCGAGATCTCACCGGTTAATCAAGCGGAGTGGCAGGTCTGAGAGGAGGGAGTGAGGGGGAGCGGAGGCCATGCGGTAGTAGGAGGAGGGGGAGGGAAACGCGGACTCAAAAGAGAATCCAAAAAAACGTCGAGTGAGCAGAAAGAAACACGGAAAAGAGATCATTGTTGACGAAATTAAAGCCATAAAGGGGGGGAATATTTTCGAGGTCAAATTTCTCTCCCAAATTGAAATCCCCCCCCTCCCCAATGATGCAGCACGAACGAATCGACCATTTATTTCATTCAGAAATGATTAATTAAAAATATTGCTCCACCTCAGAATTTCAGCGAGCGAAGCGCGATTCGTTATTGCAAAAATGAGCACATATGCCTGAGAGGTATGACGCCCCTAAGGTGGTGTGCGAGACGGTGGAAAACCACTTCTCGAAAATATTCAAAATTTACCAAGGAAAGAGGACATTTCCACGCAAGGAACTGCTTCGGCATAGTTCAGCACTGAAATCACTACGAATTGTGGTGGAGAGAACTATACGGTGGATTAAATGGAATTCAAAATGACAGGGTTTTTCTATAAAATCCGTCGGAGTGCTTAACCTTGTTCATAGTGTTAGTGAATTTCGTCTGAGGTGAGCGAGCACTTCAATCCCTCAGCAGAGAAAACTCATTCTTTTTTTCTTTAAAAAGATGAAGCGAATACTGTGGATAGAGGGCGGGGGATCTTAAATTCCTTGGGATCACTGAGAAGCAAACATAAATGCTCTGCAGTCTTCTAGGGGATTCACAAACTTTTAACCATGGATAGTGATCAAATACGTACTTAATCATGCACGTTAACAGGAAGAGTGCTATTTGTAACTTATCCCCCAGAAAATATCAGTAGTTGCATGATCGAGAGACAGCTGTGGATGAAAATTGCCAATGATGCCAAATCCCTTGCTTAAAAAACAGGATGTGTAATAGGTTTCTTACAAATTATAACAAGAGAACATCAGATGCAAAATTCTCTCAGTAAAAAAGGAAACGCGCGTTTAAGACTCCTAAGGGATTGCGGGACGAGGTGGAACTGTATAACTTTCCAAAAACGGTATGAGATGATGGGAGAGGATGGGTTAGAGGGAGGGATGAAAGAGGGCAAGGGATTGCGGGGAGGGAGGACCAGGGAGAGGGGGTGTTTTAGAGGACGGTAGAACAAGTGGGGGCAGGGGTGCCCTGGGAAAGGGTCGACGGAGCGGAGGCGAGTATATGCCGTGCACTCTCAATTTCAGTCAACCTTCGCGGCGCGATTTCTAATTCCAAGAAGAGTATGGAGAGCCGCTTGTAAAGTGTTAGCGGGGAATGCCGAGAGGAAGGGGAAGCATGAGCGCTCGCAAAAGAGGGCAAAGGGGGTTGGAGGGGAGGGTTGGGACCAGGGAAGAGGAGGGAATTGAATTGGACGCAAAATTACTGTTCTGGGGCTATGCGGCATAAAAGCACGGTGCATAATTGAAATGTTCAGCTCTGGTAACGGAAAAAATAAAGGAAGAGCGAATGAGGTTTTCAAATTAAAATTTAGGGCACGTAACCGTATTGTCTTACGTACGTTAAGTATTCTAAAATAACTATCATCTTACATGCAAGAAATACACCAATTAAATCGTGAAAAATGGCGTTAAAAAAAGAGAACAGAGATAAAGGAAAGTGATAATGCTTAAATAGCAGCAAATTAAGAATGAAATACCTTGAAGAAATTTTAGAGTTAAATTGATCACAGGGAAGTGAGTAGGAGAATTACGTTCCTTGGACAGATGTTCTATCAACTAACTTTAGAGAAAAAAAATTCAAGTGAAGATAAAAATATTGTAATTTATGAAGATAACAAACAGACGCTTATGCTCAAAGGAATGCGGAAATGGAGATATCTTCTACAGAATACGTAAATGCAAAATGATAGCGCAAAATCCAGAGGAAGAAGAAAACCATGAATTTATAACGGATCCGACTACGTTGAGAGAAGATAGCGTGAGGAATGGAGCAGGGAGAGGGGAAAATGGAGCAAGAAGATCAAAAGGAGAAAAGTAATATATGGAAAAGCATGAAAAGGTAAGGCGCAGGGGGGGAAGGGTGAGGGTCGCCGGTGAGGAGAAGGTGGTGGGGGCAGTCAAAAGTGGAAGAAGCTTAAAAAAAGAACCGTAAAGACAGGGAGAGAGAGAGAGAAGGAGATAAGGTGTGTTTGTGACGGAAAAAGGGACGAGGACAGTTGGATGGACTGTACGGCGAATGACAAAAAGGATAAGGGGAAGGAATGCGTTAGGTGTGGAGGGCAAGGAAAGGTGAGAGCCATGGAGGAAGAGATTGAGAAAGAGAGAGAGACATAGTGATACACAGGAATGAAACGGCGACCAGCTGGAGGAAACAGTAGAGGCCGCACTCGTTGAGCGTGGGCCGCCGACCCCGTCTCCCTCCGTCTCTATCTCCAGTAAAAGGTATCGCTGGAGAGGGTGAGGCCGTACTGCGGAATGAAAGAGGGCGCGAGGAGGAGCACCAGGATGGAGGGTTGAAATAGGTTGGGCCCTCGACTCAGCGATGGGCGGCGGCCGTGGGAGGGAGAAATGAGTGGGAGGGAAGGAAAGAGACGGATTCGGGAGGGGTAGGGTGGCGAGACACGTTGCAGGTGGCGGCCGGCGGTGAGAGAGAGGGCCGGGGGAACGGCAGGGGGGAAAGCAAGAAGGAAGTGTGGGGAAGTGGAATAAGGGTGCACGTGGACAAGGGTGTCGGGGAGGGAATGAGCGGGAGGGTTAGCGGAACGAGGACGGAGGAACATCCCTTGGGGATATGACGAAAGTTTCCAAAAGGAAAAAAAACTAAGGTGGAAGCGGGAGAAAAAGCGTGAAGGTTGAGTGTGAGGGTAGGGGTGTGTGTGGGCAAAGGAAATATCTTTGGAAGAGGTATTCGCATGGCAGGGGAGTGGGTGTGGGGATCAGGAGGTAAAAGGGATATAATAGAGGATGGGGAGATGGAGAAAATGCTGGGAGGTGGACGCGGATTTGGAACCGAACGGGGCGAGTGGGTGGATGCTAAAAAAAAGTGGTGGAAATTAATAAAGGCCCCACTAACTCAAGTGTTTGTGCGTCTGGCTTTCTTTCTCCATTTGCAAAATTCGTGAAACGGAATGTTTCCGATGAAGTTTTGAGTTAAGGACCAAGTCACAGTACTCAGCAAAAATGTAGATTCAATAAGTGAGAGTGGCAGTTTCCTTGTACGAAATCAGACATGCACGGAGCGTGAAATAAGACATAAGATTAGGGGATCAATTTCTTTCCGTGTGTCTCCGGCGGTTTCCCAGGATGAACTGGTTCCCGAAATATTCTGAAGCTTTGATTACTTATTTCCCCGGGAATCGAACCCGGAACATTCGGTGGATAGTCGGAAGGTTTATCCGATATAATACGACGCCCCCCTCAGGAGTGAAAATTTAATATTTTCTACGCAATAATTCTGTTCCTGGAAAACTGCGTTCTGGTCAACTAGAGTAATGGAATTTGCCTCACCAGCAAACTATCCGCTCGACAATTATGTAGCACCAATGAATGAATTGCCGTACAATGGCAAGTATTTCTACCCTATATTTAGGGTTTTAATAAAAGACCCAAGTTCTGGAAAAATCTGTTATAACATGCGCAAAATACCGAGGTAAGAAATAATACTCACAAAACTTCTTAGTAAAACATATATTTTGGGAGAAACCAAATGTGAAGTAATTTGTCACGTTGCAAACTATAATATCAGTACTGAAAACATGAGGAAGCAAATCACACCATTATTCGATAGAAAAACAAATTTAAAGTTTGATTCTTTAAACAAAATACCATTAATGCTAAATTATTATTTTCGAGCAGTAATATTTTTACAAGCATTTCCTGCCGAAGTGCTCAATATTAGTTTTTAGTTTCATTATAAAATCATATTTCTTAAATTTCAAATGCTCAATTGATCAATCAAAAAACCTGATACCAAAGGAATATGAAATGTCCTTTCGAGCCCATTTCTCAACATTATCTATGTGAATCCAGGCATATGATGAAAGCGAGAGAAATGATCGTAACAATTACACATGTATGTAACTGAGTCCATAACCAACCAATTTTAAAATATGCTCACGTGAATGTGGGTTCAATGGGTCAACTATCACTGAAGATTATGCGTGGTATTATTAAAGTGGTGCGTGAAAGTCGAAAGAAATAATTTAAATTATGACACAATTAGGGTGAAAAACAATGAAAATTACCAAAATCATTAGAAAATAGTGTATGGGGGTGGCAATGAGGTTATTGTCCGAATGAAGTTAGTCCCCAATAGAAGAATTCTTGCAACTCCTTTCCAATCACGCCACGTGATCTTCACTTAAACTGCCTGGATCCCTAGTGTCCCATAGGAAAGGGACAGTTCCCAAAGCCAAATTCGAGATGCACAGCTGGCATAGCTAAAATGGGAAAAAGAATCCTCTGAGCTCTTTGACCCTTCAATAGACATTCTATTCTATAATCATGCTATCACTTCCTGAATATACGTAGAGAATATTTCTGCTATACAAAGCAAATATTGAAATGTCATTCTTCAAACATGACCAATCTATTTTTTTAGAATAATAGTCCAAAGGAGATTCCCCTATATTCATCTTTGAATGCATATGGAAAGTTATGAATTGCCTGAGAATTGGATGCTCATTCTGTTAATTCTACGTCCAGCACTATAACACCTAATAAATGGAGTTCTTAGGATGAATGCGCTCTCATGAATCTCCTTTTAATCAAATCAAAATCACGCCGACTGTTTTTTGTGGCCTCAGATCTTACATTGGCCAAAGATTTACGTACTGCGTGTAACAGGCAAATTTAGTATTATCCACGAAGGATGACCCGCGAAGAAATTTGTGTGAACCTTTTGGAATAAAAAACACAAAATAAACAATCTACAGCTTTTTCGTAAGAGAGATAAATGGAATTCATTTCCCTCCAATCGCCAACTTTCCTTCCCATTGACGTCCGATGGAAATCATTCCATATCTCACCACCTCCGCAAATTTCTACTCCCTCCTCTCTATCTCTCTCGACGAAGTAACGTGAATTTCCACTTCCTTCTCCGCGCTCCACCACTTCCCGTGTGGGCAACGGGAAATGTTTCCGCCGATGGGGCGAAGGGAAGGATGGATAAGCGATCTTCGATTTTATTCCCTGTGTTCCTTCCGAAAGCGGGAGAGCTCGGTAGGTTTGGGGGGGGGGGAGAGCAGGGGAGGACGGTGTGTGGCCCGGGATAGGCGATAGCAACGGTATAAGGACCGAGGTCGGTGGGGGAGGAAGGGGGGGAGATGATGCAATTCGCCGTTACATAAACAAAGACGAGGCCCTTATCGGAGACACAAGGGTGGGCAATGGGGGATATAGGGGAGGAAAGGGATATCTGGCGCGCCTGTCCCGGTGCTTTACAAGGAGGCCTTATATCTTTACACGCGCCCCCCCTCTCTCCCTCTCTCTCTCTCTCACACACACACACACACAAATACGTAAACACAGAGAAACATCCTGAACGCTGCTCCCAACTCCGATGTCGGAAGACTCTCAATTCATCAGCGGCGAGAACTCCATTTGGGTGAGTCGGGTTAAAAATACAAGAGCGACAGGATCCGATAACTGATAAGCGATAAGGTGTTTTTTTCCCCTCTCCCCTTTTCCCTCACGGGGAAATGGGGGGGGGGGTTCGTCAGAAGGCGGTGTGAGGAAAGAGGTCTAAAGTGTAGGGGAGGAATGGCGTGCAAGGGGGCACTCTGTGAAGCGTACGGGGCCTTTCCCGGGGAGGCTTTGAGGGAAGGCGTCTGAGAGAGGGGGTTGGGGTGCGGAGGGCGGGGGAGGGACGGGGGACGAAGAAGAAATAAAGCCCGACCCCTTCCGTTCTACGGGGCGGCGTCGGGCAAACCTCATTCATCGGGGCCCCTTATCGTCCCAAAAGGCGTAAGAGAGCACAAAATGGCATCAATGCGTCTCTCTACAGTCCCTTTTCTTTCGTCGTCTCTCTCTCTCTTTGATTCCCTATTTCTATCCCACTCACACACGCAAATCCTCCCCATCTCTCTCTTCTCCGATCACTTTCGTTTGATCACAGTCCATACCTGAATTGCATCGAAAGCGCTTACCGTTCTCCATTCTATTCCAATGCATCTAAATTCCGTACGGCATACAACATTCCCATGTAAATACACGAACCCATTTATATCAACTTTCAATGCTCAAAAGGTTTGGAGAGTCTTGAATAGGATGATCTTAAAATTGGATACGAACGTAGGCTATTCGATGAAAGATTTTTTTTTCCAAATTATATGAAAATGCTTCGCATGGGTACGTATTTTATCACGCAGGTTAATACAGATCAGTCAATCATTAGTATTATTAGTTGATTCTTGCCAGATCCCTGCAATCTAACGTTAATTGCATATTTAATGAAAAAGATGCCGAATAATTCTTCCAAAAGCAATATTATTACATGTGGCTCTTAAAGGTGGAGGGTACGCGATGATAACGATCATAAGTATTTAGAAACGCAAATTGTCTATCTGCCTTAAACCGCCCTCTAATCATGTCAGATTCCGAATTTTGATCAAATAAATGTATTATTTCAAGGAAATAGTATTTTCTTTGTAAAATCAAATACCATGAAACTTTGGGAGATGCGGAAAAAGTAACTTTTAACGGAGTCATGCAATGAAATCAAGTAATGTTTAGCTTTCATATACATATAGTATGCTTTAAATTACTCATACCAAACAAAGTAATAGAAGACATATATTGCAATATTTATTTCCCAACGCAGGATAAAATAGAAAACAATCACAATTATGCACCGCATACTTTGCAACTTATCGGAGACTGCAAAATATGCCTCGAATAGTTGCAACACCCTTCTTTTTTCGTACATTCTAGACTGGTCAAAAAGTCATTGTCAAATATTGAACAAGGTGAAATGAAAGATCACATTATTTGTAAGGTTATTGAGGTCTAAAGGAAAACTTTTAAAAAACCTAATCTCATGACGGTTTCTCTTTGATAATAATGCAGTCACTTGATCTATATCCGTCTCTTTGTTTACACTCTAGCCTTTTCAAGCATTCAAAGTCACAGTGGACCTTTGATCTTGCTGAAGCCCGAACCATCTACATCGTTTTTAACCTCATTCCAAATTTACAGGAAAAAGCGGTATAACTTCCATTCCATCAATGGATCCCTTAGATTTGACCTTTTTTTCTCTTATCTGAAAGTCTTCCGAAGCAGATGCAAGAAAAAAATAAAGATTGAGGTAGAAGTGATGGGTGTAGAATGAGGGACGGGGAGCCCTGTTCCAGTTGCCCACGAGCCGTTCGGAAATAGCCATGGAATGGTAGAACACGTGTTTGCGATGGGATGGTGAAGAGGGCTGGCGGAAGACGAAGGAACGGACGGACGTACGACGGAAGAAGAGGAAGGCAGGAATGAGAAAGGAAAGGAGGATGAAAATGAAAGAGAAGAAGAGTCCGACAGGTGAGGCAGCCCTCGTTTTAAGAATGAATGACCCAGAGTTCAGAGGCGTCTCCCTTAAATTTTGCCAATTTTTCTCTCTAGAGTTGAACATACTTCGTGGAATCCACTTAAACGGTCACATTAGTGTCCAATTTCAACCACTAAATCCGAAAGAAAAGGCTAGTAAACCAAAACACATTTATTTACATTTCCAATGCGCACAATTTGGTTTTAATTATTTTTAAATTAGTGGATTCAAAAGAGTAAAAACGAATATGAGAATACTTGAAAAACCTCAAGCATAAATTAACATAAAAAATCCGCATGGAGATCCAAGACCTTCTATAAAGAAGACATTTACTTCTTATGAAGTCTGCTTTAGCTTTTGCATACGCATGGAAATTTCTGTGGACCATTCTAAATATTGAAATTAAAATCATAGTTTACCCAAAATTCAAGTTAGTTGATATTAGATTTTACAACTTCAGAAAATTCCACTAAATTAAGGCTGTCTACTGACTAAAGGTAGGTTTTGGATGGTCCCTAACAACTATATATTTCTACTCAGCGTATTTATTAGGGGGTAAATCCTTTCACTGGGCCCTGGAATCCAAAACAACATAGTATAAGCAAACGCCTCAAGAGATTAATCTTCCGAGTTACCAGCGAAAATCATTAACTTATATATTAACGACATAGTAGCTTACCGCACAAAATTTTGCTTCTGCCTTTACTAGGAATAATGTCATTTGATGTGTTCTCAATTAACGTAAATGCATGCCAAAGCCTTAAACATTTCGAAGTATATGTTTACTTTGATGTTTGAGCATCATTGATATGACCAGTATTTTCCATGGTGGTAATTACAGCAAACCTAAAACACAGGAAAATTAGAGACATACTTAGAACTAATGGGCTGTATCAGATACATTAGACGATGGTTAGTCATTTTTTAAGCCCAAAAGACGGAAGAAAAGGGTCAAATTGCAGTCAACGAACACGATTAATGAGCTATTACGAAATTTTCAAAATAGGTGATCGATATACACTGTAAAAAAACAGAAAGAGGACAGGCTGGGCGGTATGGATATAGTGCTATGACTAAGGAATATAGTCCAGAAGGAGAGGTGGGGTCGGAAGTGTGAGGTTCCGAGGAAAGAGAAGAGTCTGCACCGAAGGAACCTAAAAAATAGGTCTTTCAGACGTAAATATACACAGCAAGAGATGGAGAAGGGAGCCTGGAGGGGCGGTGATAGGGTAAGGGAATTGGAAGGTGGCGATGAGCGATGCCTGGGCACATGAGGCGCGCAGATGCCAGTGGAACCTTGGCTAATTAGTTCAGTGACATTGTGCACGTATGGTCCATGAAAAATATCCGCCACTAGCGCACAGCAAGTAAATATATGCAAAACTAAAAGTGTTTCTGGCTCGCATCGTGAAACTAGATTAGAGCGACGTGAATGAGATATTTCTGTTTGATGGTCGACTCTCGAAATATTTACTAACAGCCTCAGCCTGCGGGCGGCGAACATAAGGACGGGAATAAATATGAAACCATAGTTAGAGCGTTCTTGAAATAGTAGCATTGATATACAGCGACATTAAGCTGGCACCATCCGCACCCAGCTTCACTCACCTTTAGAAATGTTTGCCATAAGATATAAACTTTACAAGGATTATTCAGTTGGTGAAAAACTGCAATTTAAGCGTATAAAGAGTCGGACAATGAGTATATCACCTCGAAGGAAAATTCTGGAGACTCGACCTCAAACTCTTTACCAGTACTCAACCTAGGAAAAATATCTTGGGCAAATTTATTTGCGACGTCGAGGATTCCAAGACCTACACTACAAAACAGGGCAGATAACATGAACATATTATTGAGATACTACCCAATCGATGGATTCAAATTAACATATTTGTTTTGCGCAATTCTCGATCATATAATTTCGAGCATTGGATTTTAAAAATGTCTCTCTCGCCTTTATGGAGATATAACATTTCTTAATACATCCATTTTTCACGCTCAGTAATCGAAGTCTTTTTGATAGCTCTTCGAATGACTTTTATCTTGTTTAACGTATCCATATTCCCCAAGGGATGGCTTGAAGTTTTTTTACATGATGTACATATTTTTCTGTTATTTTTAATTAAATATTTATGCAATCAACACTATTTTCCAGCCACAGCAGTTGTATGTATGCCAACTCTAAATATATTTATGTAGGTCAATTTTCTACCTCTGCACCTTAAAAGATAAGAATTGTAGGCAATGTAAAGATATGTACGTGTGTGTGTATATATATACATATATATTTATTATATATATATATATATATATATATATATATATATATCAAGTTTGCATTAATCCTTAGCGTGATAAAATTATTTCGATAAGAAATTCCATGAAATTATAAGTCCTCTTTTTCATGTCCCTCGGAAAAAATTTAATAGTTTGGTGATTAAATGTAGATAAATAGAAAAAATCAATTCATGATGATACTGCAAATTATAAAAAGTAAACTGTAATGCGTAGAAATGTAATAATACTAATAATTCACCAATAATAAAAAGCATTAAAAAAATTGCCTCAGAATAACTTTCAAGCGATATTAAGTCTATAGTGATCTTAATATCACGATTAATATACGACAGGATAAATAATCTATGAGAGCAACAGGCACTTTAGGTTAAATTAGAGCGATGCTTCTAGAGGTCGGCTTTGAAAGGCAGAGAGATTTTTTGCTTTAAATATAAGTATACTCATTGAAAATCACATTTGAAACCAACTTTCCAGCTTATCGATTTTCTGCCTTAACGAAAAGGAATTGCTATAGAGCAGTATGCGAGTATAAATATGCCGTAATGCTCTTATATGCGAAAGACTATCAATTCAAAATAAATCAATTTAGAATTCCGATTCTATATGTTTTAGATCTAAAAAATAAATATTTCATTTCATAGGAAGTCACTCTATTCAAATACCTGCATATGAAATATTTGACCTCATATCATAAATATAGATATCATTAACACAGTACCTATTAGTACCTATTCACCAAATAATCATTTCAAAAAGTCTTGATGGATTTACATTCTCAGTTTTATTGCACAATCTCGATCGAATTACAGATTTCATTAAAACCGCACTTAGCAAAAGTTACCCATAATTAAATTATCGAGACTTTCAAGTTATAGGGTTAGAGAGTTGTTGAAAGGGCTTCTTGCAAACTACTCGACGCTTTGTAGGCATTGAGCGCAAGGGGTGATATAAGTAGATACATGAAGACTTCAAAGAAACTGCTGAACCAAGAGAGCGACCCACGATTATGCCATTCATTACGCCGAGGTTCAAGAAGCTTCAAGCACTTTAAAATCTTCATCGAGTTTATGAAAGATAGAAGACGTCGTCATATGCGACAGAGAAACGGGTATATGTATGAGTCAGCTTCCAAGCCACCACATTTGGAAGCAGGCATAACCGATTACGAATTCACTATGCAGATTCTACTGGTTCGAACTCTGATAAATAGATTTCAGATTCGTATATTCAACAAATAAATTATGTTTTGTCCTGGAATGCCTTTATTAAATCAATTTTGTCACGTTTACTAATCTGCGGTGAATAAAGTCAATAGAATTGATATTGTAATATTCATTTTATGTGGACTGTGATTACATTTTATTTCTCATAGATAATAAATGCCATACATGAGAAATCGAGAGTGTGTGTGTGTTTTTATATGCACAAATATACAGTACTCAACCCGAAGGTCGGTTTGGTAGGTGGCGGTAGGGTTCACCCAGTTCTAAGCCGGACGGGTCAGGGTAGGGGGGCCAGTTTCTTTCCCTCTGCCGGTCATGGTTTCCCAGGAAGATCTGGTACGCGAAAAATCACATAGTTTGGGTGGAGCTGCATGTGCCCAAAGAGGCTTGCTCGGGAAACGAACCCTGGCCCTCCGGTCAGTAGTCCAATACTCTACCCCTGGACTACCACTGCCTACGTGTGTGTACATATATATATATATATATATATATATATATATATATATATATATATATGCATACACATTCAAACACGAAATCCCGTCAAACGGTGAACAAACACTCTTTCACTTAGAAATAGATATAAGGAAAAGAGATAGGTACAAAAATTAAAGAAGATTCTGCCTTCTCCACTTCTAATGTGTTCGTCTTTTATATGTGTTACTTTCCCTTTCCCTTATATCTATTTCTATGTGAATGAGTATATATATATATATATATATATATATATATATATATATATATATATATATATATGTATATATACCTTTAATACAAATACGTGTACACTATATGTGGCCCGATAATGACCCTAGTAAAATGGCTAAAGATAAAATAAATATTATCGAGGAAGGACTTCGACACATCTGTCGATAAAATAAAAGGTCAGCATTTAAAAATTGTACTAGAGGTTATTCAGAGAGGCCGCAAAACATCCTTGAATGCATTCATCGCAGATGCATTAAAAGAAGGGAGTATATGAAAGGGAAAAAACATAAATAAATATTGCCGCAACAGGAAGACTTACTATTAGACTATTATTAACTAATAGACTTCGCAAGAGGAATTATTACTATTAGAATGGAATAAATAGACAAGTTCTAGGAAACTGCGGGAGATGCCGCAGCAGTAACTTTCAACGGAGTCATCCGATAAGTGTTCATTACAATGTAACAACTTCAGAGTTTAAAAATTATTCGCATTTACCGTGATGCGAACCCGGATCGGACGTTGAGGCATCCGGTCAATGATTTTTACTCTCCGAAATTGTTGAAAGAAATAGATAAGGTTAAATAGGAACATATTGACTTTAATGCCCCGACTTAAGGGTTAATGGCGTGACTTTCACGCTATTTCCTTAAGTTCTCTATCATTAGCACTTTTAAGTATAATCTGAACCGCATGAAACACAGATCATGGATGTCAAAAAGAAGGTAGCACGCAAAATTTGAAATCACTGAAGTAGTATATGATTATTAGCAAATGGTATTAGCCCTGATGAGGTTGGCTCACTGAGACACTACCGAGATCTGAGCATGATAAATAAAAAATAGCCTTTAAACGCTAATACATGATTTTTCCTACCTTTTTCATCAATGTATCATTTAAAAAATATGAATTTCCGTCGGTATGCCCTACCATCCGCATTTTGCCGCAACTTATCCAGTAGTTTTTTATTGGAATACTCGCTTGATGTCATCAGAGACCCAAAGAACGATTAACACGAGGGTAATGACGGCGGGATGATACGAAGGAGCAAGAGACGGGATTAAGGGCAGACGTCGCCGTGGGGAGGGATTGGGGTTGGGGGACGATTAGGGACTGGGAAAGGGGTTGGAGTGGTAGGGGGAAGGAAGGGAGCGGGACACAGTTTCCTCGCTCAGAGCGAGAGAGAGAGAGAAACGTGAAAGGATAAATTGCACGAGGATGGAGGGCTGCTGCCATTCGCAAGCGGTTGGACGGTGCTGTGTATATACAGCCGGGGTTGTGCTCGTGTGCGTGTGTGCGCGGATGCTAAGAGAGTCAGATGGAAGGCGCGTGGGGAGAAAAGGGGTGCGCACCCGTCACTCCTCTTCCCATTCCACTCCTCCCCCTGCATCTCCTCACTCGAACACTCTGTCTTCGAACAACCCCTTCAACTCATCCCCGTCCCCATTCACTGACGGACCGCATTTGGTGCTTGACGACGACGCGGTGGTGGCATCGATATTATGACGGGAAGGAAGCGTCAAGAGAGGATGAAAGGGTTGAAGTCAATTGTAGCAAGCGAAGGCGATAACTTCATCGGAGGCCGCCGAAAGGACGGGTGGGTGAGGAGAGGCGGCTGGGGGGGGGTGGTCGCATGGATGGCCGGCGAGTGGAGTATGACGTGCGAGGCAGGGTTTTTAAAAAGCCACAAATAAACCCTGGAAGGATCCAGGGAAGCGTCTATTAGTCAGACGGGCAGCTCGATGTGCTCGCTCTGACGTGTTTTACTGCGGAAGGCTAAGCTCCGCTCATTTCTTTTAAGAGACAACGACTGCCGTTTAAATGGCGGATACGCGGACCAGAAACAGTAGCGTCAATCAAAGGGGCGGTATGTTTTAATGCGACGTAACCTTGGTATCTAGATGGAAAATTAAAGACGACCAAGTTGTAACTATTAAACTTCACGACAAGCGTTCAGAAGTCCGTAACGGGAGCTCGTATGGTAATGAAATGGTGAGGGTGTCTGCATTTTTGAAATAACTCCAAAATCGCAGAAAAAAAAGTGTAGCAGTGAGGTATTTTGAGTACCGGTCAAAAGAGAAGGAAAATACACTCATGGCGGATGAGATTTTGGTTATTATGCTGATAACACTGCAGATGATTGGGGTATTTTCGCAAAGTGCGCACACTTCACTTTAAGCCATTAAAACACAACGCTACATGTATTCCCGAGCTGTGAATCTAGCCTGTTATCTTTCTGCTCAACAGCGAAATCTTAACGAAGTGTATTGATTGGTTAGGACTATTTTTAATGGATCATACTAATATTCAGCCACTCAAATAATATCACTAAAATATCCTTTAGTATATGAGTCATACAGCGCAAGCGTGCCAATGAAACGACAACTTAAAGAATAGAAACAAAAATTAGCATATGGTATACGTTAGGATTATCAGCGGGGATTCCACGCCGCATGGGATTCCAAGCCTGATATTTTTACTCGCTGGGAGATACAACCAGACGTGAACTATTCATGAGGATGAACAGGGTTGAAAGTCAAGAAAAATTTGTTGATGGAACCAAAGTAAAGAGTGAAATTTAAATCGCCATGCAATAATTACAATGCCTCATATGGTTCATCAGCCGTATTAAGATATTTACGGCATCTATAGGTTATATATTTGGAAGCAATACTTAAACTTGGTAGAGGGAAAGGAACTGGCATCCCTGTCTCGGTGTTTTAAATTCACACGCCGTTAAGCTAAGAACTAGCTGAGCACTACCCTCACCCATCAAACCGATCTTCAGATTGATATCCGTGGTTTCTTTGATTAAAGTATTGATTTATTTGATGAAGTATGCATATAACACGGTAAATGACGAGGTAACATTCACAAAACTACTTAAATTTTTGAAATCATAGTTATAAGGTTAAAATAAATGCAACAATATCAGAGTGTAGAAATCATTCACCTTGACCACGAAAGATTTTTACACTACGAAATTGTTGCGTTGAAATGCTTATTAGCGGATTACTCCGTTTAAAGTTACTGTTACGGCATCTCCCGCAGCTTCATAGAATTTTGCTTAAATCAAATCTAGTTATGAAAGTAATATTTATAATTGTGATAGCCGGTATTAAAAAACTATAAACTGAATGGACTTACGTTAATAAGCACCATATATGATTCACCAAGCGTTTACCTGGAAAGAAAGAGTTCAGTTATTCATGTGCATATTTGTAGGCGATACATTAGACACAGATACAATAGAATGAAATAAATGGGAAACGGAACAGTTTTATGTCAAACATGAATAATATGACAGACCACACCGCTGCATACCTTACGCACGTAGCCAAAAGAGGAAGAAAAAAGGAAAGAATTTATCGTGTTAGACTGGAGTAGCCATCAGTAGACAATAGTAGAGAGATATTTTAAGTACTAAAACGCATTTCATGAAATAAATGTTTATAAGTTACAAGGGAAGGGATATGAGAAAAGGAAGCAGGGAAAATTTGGCAAGAAAACGATAGTTGAGGAATAAAAAGGCATCAATGTAATTGAGTCTCTCAATAACGCAATATTGGGTAATGCACACATGGAATAGTATTTATTTTAATAGACACTCATTATACTTGTGCGTTTACTCAGGCATTAAAAGTCATACTAGGCGTATGTACTCAACGTAAACTGGTTCAAATTACCTTTCCAATACAAAATACATTGGGTATCTTGTGCCATTTAAATAAGTTATGTGGAAAAAGATTCATCTTTTCAATCTCTTGTGTTTATAAAATCAAGCAGAAAAAACACTAGCAAACACAGCACTATTTACTAGGAAATATCTTTGAAGAATGGCTAGGTTTGAAGTCATGTGTGCTACTAATTTATAACCCTCTTCCTTCGAAGCGAGCCAAGATTAAGACAAAGCATTTAAACAGGAGCAGGAAGTACAAGTGAGAATCGTATAACTGAAGGTAAATAAACAGGCGGCAAAAAAATGACTCACATACGTTTACTGTTGAACAGACGAACGAACTCACTCCAAAGCGCATCTCCTGGGTGGGACGTTACGATGTTAATGCAACCCCATAGAATATCTTGCGGCCGTAACCATTTTATGGTGTGCAGCGTATGACACGAAAGCATTCCGTGAGTCTAAAAGAAACTAAAATATCCTGGAAAATGACGCTAACTTCTTTATTTCCCAATAAAAACCCAATTGAGTACTAATACTTTGTATGAATACCACATTCGGACCATGCAATGCTCCCGTTTGCTCGACGTACACAAGTACCCATTCGAAATACTATTCCGTATGCACATGCATATTAAAAGTAATGACGCCATTTAATTTTTCAAGAATGCGTATGCGTCTTTTTTAACTGGTCTTGGATTTGAATATTTTTCTAAAATATCTGGCAGTCATTATGTACACAATATTTGCCTTACCAGAAGAATCTATACTAATTATTTAAATATATCAATTCTCTCGGGAGTTCCTTTTCTTTCCTCAAGAGCCTGACTAACTGAAAGAAATGGAAGGATAACTGCAATTAAATTTCTCGAAGACTAATTGTTATGACATTTCTGATACTTATTGCACAACTGCCTATGCATGTGCTGGCATCTGTGTGAATGCATACAAGACACAACAGGTTATTCATACATTTAAAGGAATACGTTTTCCTAATTATTCTATTAATGTGGACGCAAGTAGTTTATCCTATAGCAGAACACTATGATGATTAGAATGCGGTAAAATGTTCACCATTCCCCCTTATAGTCAGGCTTCCCCTCTTTCAAAATACTTTTTCCAAGTACGTGCATGACCCCAATAACTAACTCCTTGAACCAGGAACACCTAGGTATACCTAGAAGATATTCTGGCCAATATTGACATCAAGGAGACATTACACGCATATATACCTATGAAAATTCTTTAAAAACTATTGTCTTAGTTATATTCTCCCTCTGAACTATAATATCTATCATTAGCTCATTTGAAATGGTTTCAAGCAACTTGGGATTCGCATAAAATTAATCAGCAGAATGCTAATCAGTTCGGTAACATTATTCCCAATATTTTAAAATTAATATGGCCCAGATTTACAACTTGACTTCAAAGAGACCATAACAGCGAATGTAACGCACTAAAGAGCTCGAAGCTTTTATCCTAAAACTTACAAAAATGCCCGCGAACAAAGAAATCCACTCTCCACGAGGTATTGTAAGTAAATAGTGCAAACTTGTAATTTTCAACCTCTTTCCTGATCTAATAAAACGAGTGATCAAGGAGGAAAACCTTGAAACATTTATAAGAAGATATGACCATACCATTACAAAAAAAAACCTCCGAGCGCCCTCCGTGATAATGACGATTAATGCATTACGAGTTTAAACACTTCCGCAGCGGAAATTCCGGAAAGAGCAGACGCGAATTTGACATTTAACCGATCCATGCTGAAGGCCCTTCGAAATACCTTGAGCAAACCATTAAGGGGCAAAAGTGCGGCTTTTACAACCCATTCCACGGACGGCGGCACCCGTGTTGATTTTAACTTAATAGGAGAACCGGGGGTAAAGGAGTGAGAGGATCATGAGAGTTTTGGGGCGAGAGTGGGGGGACGACATTAGGGGTGGGGGGAGGAAATGGGGGAGGACGTCAGAGGGTGGTCACGCGGAGAGGGGATCAAAATGCCTCACCACCCCCTCCCCCAACACTTTCTCCCGACTGTGCGTGGCTTCCCCTCTGCGACCCTCAAACAATCGCATTCTTCTCCCTCCTTGGATACGACTTGGGGTCCATCGCAGAGAATGCCCGCACCTCTCACCCATTCTTATTTCCAAACGCCTCCTCCGCACGCACCCAACTCCCTCCTTCCCTCTTCTCTCTCTCTCGCCTCTTTCTTCCCTCTAGTCTCCCTACATCAATCCCACCTTTCACCCTCTCCTGCCCACTCCTTCCGACTGCCCCCCTCCCCACCCCCGGAACCCCCTCGCCCGCCTCCATTCCCTTTGTTTGAGATTCTGATTGCTGTTTGCGGAGGACGCGCTCGTAGGAGAAGCCTTAAGGGAGGGAATAATGGAGGGTGGCGGTGGCGGCGGTGGTGGGGTGGCGGCGACGGTGGTGGTGGTGTTGGATGGAGTGGGGGATCTCGTGGAGAGACGAGGAGTGGTGTCTCGAGTGGCCCAGCGTGGGAGGGAGAGGACGGGTCGCGAAGCGGGAAAGGGCGGCGAATGAATAGGAAGTGGCTGAGTAAGATGGGGTGGTAAAGGGGGAACCCGGAGTGCGGGAGAGACGGTGGAGATTCTTTCATTTTTTTTATCCAGTCTCAGGGGAATGAGGAATTGTGGGAATTTTGGTTGGCTGTCATGAGGCCGTGGGAGGTCCCGGTGGGGGATGTCGGAAAGGAAGAGAGGAGATGAGGCGGGTGAGGATGGAGACATGGTCGAGCGGAGGTGGTTGCAGGAGGCGAGAAGAAGGCGGGGGTGTAGGCAGCAGGCAGGTCAGGGATAAGGGGACAAGGTTGCAAGGTGGTGGAGAAAAGGGTGGGATTTTGAGGGAGAAGTAGCAAATTGCGGACGGGGCGGAAGAGGGAGTGAGACACAGGGTAAACAAGCATACGTGAAAGGTCGAGGCAAGGGTGAATGACAGGTTAAGACAAGCCAGCAGCTTTATTTTGAAGGCAAAACTGAGACCAATATGACTCACGTGTCATTTACCTTGTGCATAAAAGCAATTTTCTGGTGTCTTTTTTGGTAAATGTTGTCGAGCTAACGCACGTTGTAATTAATTCAATGTAACTACACGGACGAATACATAACCAGATTGGAGCCTATTTACATTTGATACGGGACTTTTTTGTTAGCAGTGTATGTATATTCAAAACATAGTCAGACAATATAATAGCACACAGGAATAAAATGTAATAGTGACATGAAGTGAAAGGAAGGACACCGTAATGACAGGTATATGTTCACGATAATGAAGGTGTGGGAAAAATTTGGATGAAATAAATGCGGACCTATAATAAATAAGGCCTCAAGGGAGAACTTTAATTACGAAAAGATGGTGCAACGTTTTGACAGGGACGTGAAAGAAAATCTGTTGTCAGATGTAAAATTTAACACACATTATGATTGGTCATTAATGAGGACAATTCTGGAAAATTTTCACGATATCAATATTCCATGCCTCCAGATGAAAACAATCCAGCTATTTCCAACGGATAAGAGTACAAATATTGTGTGGGAAATATAACATTCCTTTAAGGAACCAATTGAAATTTCATTCAACTTGATGTGAAATATTTATTGATGTGAAAAATTGATGATTCCTTGGACAGATTTGCTACATCAATTTTGCTTTCCAATAGAAATAATTTACCTTGAATTAATTGGCGAATTAATGCTTAAAGAGGTAAATAACGAAGTTATTACAATTTATACTTTTCTAATTCTCACATTCATCAAGTTATAAAAACCCTGATTACAATTCAGTTAATAAAACCTATGCAGCAAAAATAAACGAATCTCCCAAAATGATTCCAAATACTATAAGTCACTCATTCAAATAATAAGTGAAAATTAAATTTGCGTTTCACATTGTGCAATATAAAATAACAAATAATATTGTTTCTCTCAAAACACAAAAATCATAATTTACAATGGAAATTAAATTCTCATACATTCATTCAAACATACACGAGGCTCTTTATGAGAATTAGGCAGTTACTTGAAATATTAATCTTTTTCAAAGGATTTGCATCCAAATATAAGGTATCTTACCCGTATTTCAAATTTATGAGGAAAATGGTCTGAAAACGCCACATCTGAAAGAATGGATTTCAGACCTGTGTGCCGGTACGGAGAATTTCTAATGAAAACGATGAGCACTGTGTCTGATACGAGAGAAACAAAGGTATCACAGATATTACAAAGTTTCTTTGATGAGAAAAATGAAGTCAGCAGGAGGGATGAAGAATTATTAGAGGGAAAATGATTGTCTGAGTGGGCGTTGTTTGAAAAGAAGAAAGCGAGAGAGAGAGGAATGGAAGGAGGGTCAAGGAAGGAAGCAAGAAGGGATAGCGTGTCGAGGGCCACTCGAGAGCGGGCGGACAGGGAGAAAGGGATGGGTGGAGGGTGGCTGAGGGAAAAGGGACACCCCTTGTCGTCATCATCCGAAGGGATGAAGGGAAATGAGCAGATTGACTGATAATATATCTGAGCCCGTTGGCAAGGGCAATGACTCTCCCTCTCTCTCTTTCGCTTCTACCCCTTCCTCCACCACCCCATTCAGAACGCTAATGCCCTCTAGGAATTGGAAATGAGCAGGAGATAGAAAGAAAAAAGAGCACTAAGAATTCCAAATGAACAAGGGGAAGAAGAGGCGAAACACTGGAAGGAAGGGGGCCAAAGAGAATCCTCGGGGAGGGAGCATTTCTGAATGCATGGGATCCGTCCCCTCCAAAATAATGAACGCAAAATGATAGACATCATTTGGATAAATCATCGCGTTACCCAAAGTAAACTGTAGCAAATGGCAGGGATAATAGGCACTTCTCTCATTCCAAAACTTACACGGACGATGGAGGTTATTTCTTGAAAAAGGAGCTCAACATGATGAATGGTGAAAAGAATTGGTAGGTTCTTAACTTAACGAAACAATTTTAGTCTCAAATTAAATATCTATGTCACCCCTTCTCGGAAGAATTTGATGCTGACTTCTATAACCGTAATGGGCTTTTGCTCATGTTTTCAATGGATGCAAAATGTGTGATTTAAAACCATAAGTATTTTCATTTTAATGAGTTATAAGACTTAATATTTCAATATATAAGTTCGTACACTGACATAAATGGAGATTTTTCGTTGAGTCATTTAATTATTTATATAGAAGAAAAAAGAAAATTGTGGAGGAATAGGTGGCTTCTCGGTACCTTCGAGCAAGTAATTTAAATTTCAGAATCCTACCTGCCCGCCTTGCAAGGCCTCCCTAGCATCCGAGATGTGATTTACTATCTAGAGGAGAGTCCTATCAGATAAGTAAGAGGCTCCACCGTGCCCGTCATAGGAATGAAGAGAATTTAATCATAGAGCATGGTGTTCCACAAATCTACTCCTGTTAGGATTATGACAGCGATGTGATGACATTCTGGAATTTTGAAGCTCACTCCAGGGCGGAGTGAAATTATGGGGAACAGAACAAATGGAAAACGTTCTTGAGCTAAGGAAGTTTTTGTACCTATTTTCTAACTCTCCACAATCGAGATAATAACTTAATTTTAATAGCCTAAAACGTTTGTATAACTACATAATATACCTATTCACAATCGTTTTCTATTCCCGGTAAATTTTGTATATCATTTGATTGTCTTCGTTGAAAGAACAGCAATTGATCGTTTACTTAGAATCCATTTCTGACAAACCGTCCTGTATGCACACTTTGTTAATCAATAATTCTAGAGCAAGTACGCGAATATGGAGTTATCGCTTTTAATTTACTTCTTTGACTGTGAAAGATGGCAGATAGATAAATGTTGTAATATCAAAGGAAGATAAATCTATAGTTCATCGCATCAGGTTTCAATCAAGAACTGTGCGCTGGACAGAAAGTATACTCTTATCATTATATTAATTAATGAAAATTGGGAAATAAAGTACGTTAGCAAGGATGCAGAAATACAGATGCAGGTGTAGCCATTATACAAAAACAGAAAGAAAAAGAAGACTATGTCATCCATAATGTCTTCATCCAGACATCCATTCAGACACCTAGTACATGTCTATTATTTGGTCGGAATCAAATATATAATAAAACCATCTACAAGTGTAAACGCAAAAAAATTTAAAATAGATTTATATTAAGTTAAGATGAGAAATGAATGCCCCGTGAGAGATTGAAACGAAAATGGCTAAAAACTCAATTTTTTGTCAGTTCTAAATATATATAAAAACGAAGTGACTGGCTATTTCTAAACCAATTTTAAGATTTCTTTCCATCACAACAACATAAAAATTATTTACCATTATTTACTGCTCACAATTTCCATTTTAAGGTAATGATAAGCATTACAGTAATGATTTGCATGTACCTGTATGAATTTAATGCTTGTAACATTTATGAACCTCAATTATTGCTTTTGTCGTATTTTTACTCGAGTCCTCCCTCTTGTGTATTTAATATGCTGGGTAAATATATTTAGCTCAATAGTAACTCTGAAATTATGCTCGCAAAAGTCATATTAACTTTAAGATGATCAAGAAGTATTTAATCGGTGGTTTATCAGGGAGATTAGTCAGTATTAGAATGCATTTACCTGCTCAAATAACTCAATACCTTAAGCTATGTATTTGGTGTTTAGCAGAGACATGGGAATTGACGTTTATCGAAAATTAATGTACCGAATAAAATAAAATCATATTATCCTCTCTACAATTTTTTACAGCATTTTTCTCAAGACCAAACTCAGTGCCTCAAGTCAAATACAAGTTCATCTTGAACATCTGCGCACTAGGAGTCTGATTTATTATTTAAACCCAATGGACTTAGAATGCGAAAATGATGAAAAGCAAAAAATGGTATTGAATACCGAAAGACTATGGGACTTTCTCAAATTCCAAATACAATCGAAATATTATTTTGGATTAAATGAAAAGGTAAACCAGAGTACTTTGGGAAGGTCGAACAAAAATCATTCATCGTCTTTGAAATGACATTATCTATCCTTGGAGACGAAAAGAAACTAGTGAAAGCAGGGAAAAATCTGAGAAGAAGCATTTTCGCTTTTCACATTTTCTTCCTGTAACAGTATCGGTTACTCAGATTGACTTTCGATTTCAATTAGAGCCGAAGGGTCCGATTGAATGCGAGGAAACGGCATCAATCTCTGACATTTCGACGGCTTCTTTATTTCCTGCAAAGTCTTCTCGGGGAAAGTTCTCTTTCCTGTCTGTGCCGCTAGAGATATCGCCCGCATACACCTCATGAAAGAAGAGGGTGGTCCCATGGTGGCAGGGAGGAAGGATGAGACCGAAATTTTGCTCAAAGATACATTCACAACAACGGCGCAAACTTTTTGAACTGTTGCTCAGTAGTCGACTACTGGGACTAGATAATGCATTACCTTCCACGGAGATTCCAAAATTTGCCGATCTTTCCAGCTGGTAACAGATGGACTGGCATAGGGATTTTGCATTATTTGCATACTCCGGTTTTCATCCAAAAGAAATTCTTTGGCGTATTTTTTCTCACCGCTTCAGTTTAGGGCAAGTACCATTAAAAAAATGCAACTATCGTTGTAATAATACGCTGTTGCAATATCATTGCAGTATTATGTCACTGTCGTCTCAATAGCCGTCAGAGGCATACATGGTTCGTCCAATAAGTTCTTAGGAAAAAAAATACTGATTCAAATTACGTATAAATTACAGATTCAGGTGTGATGTGGCGGAATCACTCCATGTTAACAAGATTTTCTTCTCAGTTAATACAAATTACGCAGTGAAATCTGACGGTGCTGCGTATACGAATTGACTGACTGCTCAATGCCCGTATATCATGAGAAGTAAATGGTGAATTAATCCTTCATGTGTGTAATAATCCTTTCTAAATGCACGCGTAAATTCGTGCAATTATACATAAGGAGAGGATGTGGTAGTTCAAGTACTAGTGCGTTACACTACTGGCTGGAGTATTCGGGTTCGATTCCCGGTCACGCATCTGGACACCCTCAGCTTCACCCGAGGTTTATGATTTTTCGGAAACCAGAACGTTCTGGGAAACCATAGGCGGCACAGGAAAAGTAACTTCTACCCCTACCCCTGAGGTGTGAATTTCACAACTGTTGGGCTTAGTATTGATTGAGCTCTACACTCACCTCTCGGCCCGATCTTTGGCTTGATAACTGTGTTGATACATAACCAACGTAAACTGAGCTAAATAATTCACTAATAATAAATATTTGTATTTGTAATGGCTGTAACGATTGTATGAAGAAACCACTATAACGTTTATGTGTACATATTTATTACTGATAGTGTAATAAACCCCTCCCCGGACTACAACCTTGCAAGGGAAAACCAGCAGCAGCAGGACAGAAGACGCAGGAGAAGAACACAAAATTAGTTAGAATAGGAACGTGGAATGTTAGGACAATGATGAGGACAGGGAAATTGGAGAATGTTAAGCGAGAGATGGAAAGGGGAAATATAGATATTTTAGGTCTATGCGAGGTGAGATGGAAAGATAGCGGGGATTACTGGAGTGATAAGTATAGAATAATATACAGCGGTGGGGACGAGAGCCAACGAGGGGTTGCCATAGTATTAAATGAAGAGGTAGGAAGAAGCGTAGTCAACATAGAGCAGGTAACGGATAGAATACTACTAGTGGAGATAAAAGCAGAACCCACGAACTTAGTTATTATTCAGGTATACATGCCACCGAGCAACCATAAGGAAGAAGAGGTCGATAAGATATACGATCAGTTAGAGGACATGATCGCGTGTGTTCCAGCAGGGAAACATTTGATAGTGATGGGGGATATGAATGCGACGGTAGGCGAAGGAAGAGATGGTGATGAGGTGGGCGACTACGGTTTAGGCACGAGGAATGACCGCGGGGAGAAAGCAGTTGAGTTCTGCAGGAGACAGGGGTTAGTCATCACCAACACTTGGTTTAGACACCACAAAAGACGCAGGTATACATGGAAAATGCCAGGTGACACAGGAAGATATCAGCTAGATTATATCCTGGTTAGACACAGGTTTAGGAATAGTGTGATAAATTCCCACAGCTTTCCGGGAGCGGATGCGGACTCAGACCACAATTTAGTTGTTATGAAATGTAGCGTACGTTTCAAAAAGATAAGGCAGGGGCGGCGAGTTAGAAAATGGAATGTAGAAGCATTAAATGGGTTGAAAAGGAAGGAATACAAACAGGCGGTAGAGAAAATAATGGAGGATGGTAAAGGGCTTATTACTATCGAAGAAGAATGGGAAATGATCAAAAAAGGGTTGTCTAAAGCCGCAAAAGACACTATTGGAACCGTTAACGCTAAAAGGACTAGGAAACCATGGATCACGGATGAGATGATTACAAAGATGGATGAGCGGCGAAAATGGAAGAATATAAATACAGAATTAGGCAAAATGAAGTACAAAGAATTGAACAATAAATTGAGGCGGGCAACAAATAAGGCAAAAGACGCATGGTGGAAGACGCAGTGCGAGGATATGGAAAGTCTCCAGAGGAAGGGCGAAATCGGTGCGCTGTACAGCAAAGTTAAATCGTTATCGGGAAGTAAGAAAGGAAGAGCTATGCTAATAGTTAGAGATAAGGCGGTTAAGGTAATAGTTGACGCAGGAAAGATCCAAGAGAGATGGAAGGAGTATATAGAAGAACTGTATAGTAAAGAACTCAGACCAACACAGTTAGACATTGAAAAAGAAAATGACGTAGAGGAAGACAGCTTAGGTCCAGGCATACTAGACAATGAGATAAAAAGGGCATTAAGGGAGATGAAACTAAATAAGGCCGTGGGGATAGATAAGATTCCCGTGGAACTTTTAAAATGCTTAGGAAAATGTGGAAGGAAGAGGCTATATGGGCTGATCCGTAGCATTTATGAGGAGGGAATCTGGCCGGAAGACTTTGTGAGAGCAGTTTTAGTTCCGATTCCGAAAAAGGTAAAGGCCACGTCATGTGAGGACTATAGGACAATTAGTTTGATATCCCACGCAGCTAAAGTTGTTCTCAGGATCATAAACAAACGGATAGAGAGTAGGGCAAATGATTACTTAGGGGATGATCAGTTTGGGTTTAGGAAGGGGAGAGGTACGCGTGATGCCATTGCAGTAATGAGGTTATTAATCGAGAGGAATATAGAACACAACCAGGAGGTATTTGCCTGTTTCGTAGATTTCGAAAAAGCGTTTGATAGAGTGAATTGGGAAAAACTAATGAGTATATTGCAGAAAATAGGAATAGATTGGAGGGAAAGGAGGCTAATCCGCAACCTGTACATGTCTCAGACTGCTCAGGTGCGGGTGGGAAACGGGGAGTCAGGATGGGCAGTGTTAGGAAGGGGTGTAAGGCAGGGTCGCCCATTATCACCGTTGCTGTTCAACCTGTATGCAGAGGAAATGATCAAAGAGGCATGGGAAGAACTAGAGGTAGGAATGAAAGTGGGCGGGGAATTCGTAAAATCAGTTAGGTTTGCTGATGACCAAGCTTTAGTTTGTCAGTCAGCCAAGGGGCTGCAAGCATTGCTGAGTGAATTGGAAATTCAGTGCGACAGGTATGGGATGAGAATCAACATTAATAAAACAAAGGTTATGCGATTTTCTAGAAAGAAAAAGGGCAAGCTTAACATTAAAATAGGAGGGCAAAAACTAGAGCAGGTAGAACAGTTTACGTATCTCGGTAGTGTTTTGGACCAACACGGTCAAAGTAGTAGGGACGTAAGGAGAAGAATTGCGCTAGGCAAAGAGGCTTTCACGAGGAGGAGGGAGTTGATGACGGGGACTTTGAGTAAGGATGTTAAGAAAAGACTCGTAAAAACTTTGATATGGAGCGTAGCTATGTACGGCGCGGAAACGTGGTCATTGAAGCAGGAGGATAGACGTAGACTGGAGGCTTTTGAAATGTGGGTGTGGAGAAGAATGGAGAAGGTGAAATGGACAGAGAAGAAAACAAATGAGGAAGTGCTTGGTATGGTGGGCGAAGAGAGGGGTTTGTTGGGAGCAATCCTATGGAGGCAGGAAAAGTGGATGAAGGGGGTGTTGACCGGCAGTGGGATGTTGAAGACTGTGATAGAGGGTAGAATGTTGGGCAAAAGAGGAAAGGGAAGGAACAGGATAGGGATGTTTGACGGGATGAAGGGAGGAAGAAAGTACTCAGAGATGAAGAGGGACCTGGTGTAGAGTAGAATTTAGGGTTGTGTTTTGTTAGTAGTCACAAAAGATTTGTTTGGTGGTTGTGTCCATCGAAAAACCTACCTTAACCGGTAGATAACCTTAAAAAAAAAAAAAAAAGTGTAATAAAAATTACGAAACATCGAAGTACCCAATAGTCCCATGTCTCTACCTTGAAATTTGACACGCATCAAGAACTTAGTATGCGGTTACAAAAAAATTATTAGCACTCAAAATTGTATCCATCAAAAACTATGTTCAAGCAATGAAAATATCGGAATTAGATGTACAAAGATAATTAGCAGGACTATCATTGATGATAAAAACTCTTTCGATTTGAATTAGAGGTATTCTAAGGGCATAGTAGGGTTGGGATCAAGTATTTGAAGCCAATATCCAACCTATCTCTTCATGCATTCAAATTTTTTGATCCTGGTTTTTTACCATCTTTGCCATTCGACTGAATTAGTAAAATCCGTCTTTAAGACTTCAGACTCCACTTTTTAATGCCAGGGCTATTTACAAGCAAAAAACCCCGATAATTTGTAAATTGAAACTAAAAATGTATTTTTACTATCTATTCATATAGTATATATGAAAGCCTATGATAAAATTGAAAGAACAAAATAAACTCATTGAGCATATTCGCAGAAACTTGTTAGTCTTCTGAAGATCTTCATGGAGAGAGAGCAAAGTATACAGAAATAACTGGAGAGGAAGATTCCGCGTTCAATATGAGCGCTAATAAAGACATACAGTTGAATAAGCATGACAGTATGTGCAAGCTACTGAAGACGCGTAGTTGAATAATTATGAATGCATGAAGAAGTGTGATGTATATTTGAGTGTAAATCTATTCCCACCGATGATTATCAATTACCAAATATATTTTGGCCTCACTTTGGTAGCGTCAATGAGCTTCATGGAAAAAACAAAATCACCATACAAAACTAGCAACTAATAATTCTACGAGCATTCTTATTTCTTTAAAATTATCCTCATGGGAAGGGAAGGATTAAGTTAAAAAATATCATGTACATACAGCAAAGGGATATGTTTTGGGCAAGTAAAATGGCATTTAATACAAAAATTGCGCCACTGCATAGAGTATTTATATTCATCCAACAGTATTATAGTATAATTAAAATAATAATCTTATATAATTTAATGTTCCAACATAATTAAGAAAGCAATAGTGAGTAGTAATTAAAGCAATTTTAATTTGTAAAAATTTGTACCTACTAGCACGTATTGCAATGAAATTATTGACTTTGTAATTCCACACACATTAAAGTCAATACTTACATTTAAATATGGTATGTTAATTCCATAAAGTTACGCCGGAGACAAAAAATGTGTTCTCGTACGCATTTTCAATGACTATAAATCCCTATAAGGGACGAACTATTTTTATCCAGAACTAAAAGAGTTATAAGAGGATATTATTATGTCATTAATATCATCTTATGTTATTTGATAAAAAGGCACCGTTGCCTTACACTTAAATTATCTAATCTATATCTTAATGTCTTGTATATATGAGTACCTTAGGAATTAGATGAATAAGAAACTAGGCACAGGAAAATAATTTTCTAATACCAGATATATATCTTACGCTGTTTCCTTGGTACAATCGTGCATGGTCTAATGTTTAGAACCAACTTTTTTTTACAGTAGCTATGCAATACTGGTTCCACGATTTTTGGAAATTTTGGTAAATTATTTTTTTTTATTTAATCATAGTGATAGCGGAAATTTTCTATATATTTCATCCTTTAGCACATATTTTGGTTCATACGTACTCCTTATTATATTTAAAAATATCTCCACTTGAGGGATGTACTCATTAAGTGTAACTTTACTCTCCAAATTTTAATTGAAGGATTTCAGGTATTCCCGGCGTATGGCATTCAAGAAGTTCTCTCAGGATTCCCACCGGGTCAGGTTCCAGTACACCGACGTTTCGATAGCTGACTCTGCCATCGTCTTCAGGGTGAAAACGATGGCAGAGTCACACTTCACCCTGAAGACGATGGCAGAGTCAGCTATCGAAACGTCGGTGTACTGCACCCTGACCCGGTGGGAAACCCGAGAGAACTTCTACAAATTTTAATTGTTTGATAATAAAAGCAAGGACAAGCAAAAATTACTTCACTCAAAAATTAAATGGCAATTGTATATTTTTTTATTTTTACCCATAGAGCTGTCAGTTCTTAAATAATCTCAATACTTAACATTGTAGGTAGCACACGAGGGCATGGATTTCTGGTTCTAATTTTTCTCAATCAAGAAAAACTACACCGTGTGATCAGAAAAAGCACCAAATCGTTCACGATTTGGTGCAGACAAATCACCGTTTAACTGTCAGAGAGATAGCCGAGGAAGTGTGCATTAGTTTTGGGATCCTGTCAGACAATTTCGACAGTCATTTTGGGCATAACGCGCGTCGCATCAAAATTCGTCCCGTGGGTGCTGACTGATGAACGGAGACAAAAACGTGTGGACATTTGTTAAGAACTCCTGGATCGAGCCAATGGCGACCCAGAGTTTCTTTAAACCATCGTTATGTTTCCAAAATTAAAATCAACCTTAAAAGTGTGCCGATTCGACTCTATCGCGGGCATTAAAACTAATTGTACGGCGGGCCAGAAGAGGATCCCTAAGGCGGCTTACCAGGCAGGGTTCGAGAGCTGGAAGAAACGTTGGCAAAGGTTTGTCGTCAGCCAAGGAAT
Source organism: Hetaerina americana (assembly GCF_022747635.1). Classification (NCBI taxonomy): domain Eukaryota; kingdom Metazoa; phylum Arthropoda; class Insecta; order Odonata; family Calopterygidae; genus Hetaerina; species Hetaerina americana. Next base: position 55,065,972 of record NW_027286070.1, read on the forward strand.
ATACTTTGAGGGCGACAAGTCCGATTAAGTCTGTATCCGTCGATATAAACAAGTTATAAAATCAGTCCTGTCTTTTGTTGATCAGACCTTATATTTTCCTTTTATTTTCTCATCCGATGGCTTTCTCATGCGTCTTAGGAAATATTCCATTTTTGGTCTGTCTCCACCATTCAATCATCCTCACCAATTCCATCTAATCCCCGTTCGACCACTTTCCCGTACTAAAAGAGTATTAAATGAGCTAAGAAATGTTTGATCATCGGCAGCAGTTCAAGGAGTGATTCACCATTCCTTAAAAGGAAAAATAACCCCATCTCTTTGCGGATGTGAAGGAGAATTCGAGTGCACAAATCGATCCATCGACTTCACAAAAGAAGAAGAAATGATCGATAGATCGAGGCGCTACTCGATTGGGTGGGGGGGGGGGGAGACATATATCGACAGATTGGAAACCAATGACGTTTCCTCGCCTCGAAGTTGTCACACGACGGTGAGCAAGGAGAGAATGAGGTTAGGGAAGCCCATGGAAAGGTGGATAATCTTTAAGGTGAGCGCAAGGGAGAATTGGAGGCCAACGCCCCCTCCAAGCCCACTCCCATCTCCACCGTCCTCCCAACTCCTCCCGTCAACCCAAGCGGCTGGATGAGATTGCAAAGATAGCGCAGAAATCGGGATAACGACGATACCCGCGCGTCTCTTGCTCAAAAGAAAACTTGACGCTACGCTGCAACGCTAATTGGTATAATGGTTGAACAAACTTGGTGTCCGGTACGTTCATCAAGGAATTAATTTGTACAAGTACGTACACGGTTTCCTATAAAGTATTATGAAGTGCTCTAATTCCTTCGCAATGCCTCGGCGGATGGTTTTCTGAATATTATCCGAAGTTAAGTACTCGTAAGTGAAATTATTTTCTATATTACATGAGTTACTTTACCACTAAATTGTATATGATAAGCAGTAAAACGTAAGTCGTCATCGAAAAAAAATATTTCTAATCTACATATTAAGAAAACTCGATTGAATCTTCATGCTGCATTAAGAGACTACTGAATAAAAGAGCTACTAATAGTGTCTCTTTTTAGAATGAAATGGAATTACGGAATGGAACGATTGCTTCACGGGGAAAGACAATATGGACTCTAAAGTCATGTAATTTTGCAACTGAGTCAAATATTTGCAAAGAAAACAATGGGACCATAAATGAGAAGTCTCAATGCTTTAACTAGTTCTTTACGTAAGCCCATAATTTTCTGTGATTCACTTATGACGATTGCATTTCGTGAATGAAGACGACAGAGCATTTATACAAATGAATCCAGGAGTGCTTATAGTTTTATGAAAGTATATTTGCCACATTAAGCCCAAAGAATACGTGCTCGTCGATGCGAGAATTCCTCAGCATACTAAGACTCGCGAGCGGACTGGGATACACATTGAATCCATGAAATAATGAAAGACAATTCTGTAGTGGCAATTATCATTCATATGAGAAATTAATTGCACTGCTCATGAGATTTAAAACTAGGACAAAAAACCTACGTACATTTTCTTGCACACATGCTTATTTTCAGTAAGCTGAAATTCATTTGTGTGTGTGTTAAATTTATCAAAGATGTCAAGTAAAGAGGGCAGAAAATGCTGCCTAAAGACCGTTAATTAATATTTTTTCTAATTTTAGCTTCACAAAAGTGGTTACGAATGGAATGATAGCGGTTTACGCGGCATGTCGTGGATTCGGGACAGTATCGCCCCTTCCTTTTTCGCGTAGAGGAATAGGCGAAGGGAATGGAACCCACTTACGAGGGAGGGAAGGATGGGAAAAGTAACAGATGCGCGGAGGAAACATCAGAAGATCGTTTGATTGGGCCCAATGGGATTTAAGGATGTGCTATATTGCGATGCATCCTATATGAAAAACAATTTGCGATATTAAAACAGTAAATTGAATGAAGGTCAAAAGCTATGATGCGCTGTTAATCGGGAATATTTTATACCTCATTGTAAATGTTGAGATTCCCACAAATATACTGGACGCGTTAATATAATCGTACGTATATCTTTTAATATACGTTGATCATCCATTAAGCTATGAGGGAAGAAGGTTATTTTTATCGACGCAATGGATGCTACTCTGGACAGCCCAACGTGAATTCTCGGGTGAGTATTTTGGTATTAATTATGATGTGCGAACTAAAATGCGATACCGAGTCATCCACACGAACTACGATCATTCTTTTTACAAACGTTCTCAAATTCGAGCGTGGAACGTTGAAAGTCCCGGTAGCAGGAGTGGGCCACGCAGAAAGAAACTAGAATCAGAGTGAGAGATGGGATGAAGCGGAGATGAAATGATGGAAGAGGACTGAGGAGGAAAGGCGTACGTCCGCTCACCAGGAAGGAGGTGAGAGAGGGCGCGATAAAGTGCTCGGGGAGAGGGAGATACCGAGAGCAAACGATAGAAAGGGAGGGGGCGTGTGGGGAAGGGGGAGAGGGGAGGAGCTAGGGAAGGAGTGCGGCCGGAGAACTCTTGGATACGCGGGGCGAGGGGGAGCGGCGGGTGGTGCGAAGATGGAGGAGGGAAGAGGTGGTGGACGGGAGGCGAGGAGGAAACTCGTTCCCGAAAAACCCGAAGCGTCTTCTTCCCTCGGCTTCCTTCCGCCGCCGTGGGACGGAGTTGGAAGCGAGAGAGAGAGAATGGAGGAAGAGAGAGAGAGAGGGAGCAGTCATGGCCACGCGGTCATTGTCTCGCGATTGGAAAGGCAGCGCCCTCTCGTGGACGCTCGCTCGCGCCCGTCGACGGGGGAGCGACAACGGATATTGTTAGCAGTGATTCTCCCTCGCACTGCTTTGATTTGTCGCCGAAAAAGGCAACTGGCTGGCTCCTGGATGAGTGTATGCTCGCATTCCTCCTTTAACTCGACACAATTTTGCCCCAAATAACTCAATCCATTTCAAAATCACCAGTGAGGTGTACAGCGTCCTCTGCTGCCATTGGCAGCATCTTGAAAAATCGCTTTTAAAGTTAGTTTTGGAAGAAATAGGGTGTAAAACTTGGTGAAATGATCTCCAACTACAAGTTATTTCAGCAGAAATGGCATTGGTGATTGTGCCATAAACGAATTCAAATCATAGTATTCAGAAATACTAAATTATTCTTGGGCCAGATTTGAATATAAACATAGTGAAAGGAGTTGGGGAGGTCAGGATTTGGATTAATATAGCACAACGCACACAAACCCGCCCTCGAAGCATACTAAAATCCTCCTTTGTTTGTCCTTAACGTGACCCACATATTATTTCGCTTATTGTTTATTTATACCAGGTAATCGAAGATTCCAAGTGGATGTGCTCATTAAAAATTCAGCGGGAACGTGTGGGTATGGCTACTATTGCTCGCAGCTGCCTTGGGAATCGCCCATGAAAATTTCATTTTATTTCCATTCCCGTAAAACGTAACTTATTAATATTGTCCTTACTAAATACGCATTTCTCTGTCACTTTTAATAAATTAATAAAACAATAACAAACCGCATAGCTTCAGGCTTAACTTTGTGGAAACTTTCCATATTGGAGAGGAATGTCATGACGCGAAGTGTTGGAATCTGGGTCGTGTGAATAAAAATAGCATAGCGGAAATCAAAATTGTTAATTATCATTTCTCTCCAAGACAATATCACTTCAAAACATACTGTTCACGGGATACTTTGGAATATTTCTTTATTAAAACCTGTTTTTTCCCAGATTAATTCGACGAATAAAACTTGGGAGATATTAAAATCGTGATAATTGAATGCAACCATTTCAAAAATCGTTCGCCTTTGGTCGAGGCGAATGATTTTTACATTCTGAAATTGTTGCATTAAAATTTATATCATCGGATTACTCCGTTAAAAGTTGCGGCATCTCCCGTTGTTTCTTTAGAGTGTGATAACTGAAGCCTCAGAGCTAAAATTGAAGAAAAAGAGCTAACAAAATCTGGTACTATTTGCCAAGGAATGGACACGGCGCAGCAACTTAATGCACGTAATCCTAATAAAAAAAGGCCGGGGTTCATAGAAGCGACCGGGTGAAGTGTGTAAATTTAGTGTTAGATAATATCTATTGGCTTACCCTACAATCCAATTAAGCACCCTGTTCTGGTTAACCAATGGGCAAACTCGAGCAAACTCAAATAGTTTTTTTTAGGATCTGTTGTTTATTAACTGCCCATTACAAGGGATCTCGGACCCATCTTTAATGCCGGTCATTTCAGCCGAACTAAGGTGACATTGATACGATTTACGATACTCTTAATTATTTCACCCACATCTGCTATAAAATTCGCAATCCATAACCTCAATTTAATGCAAAAATTTCAATTCCACCCTCCATCAGATTCTCCACAACCTTAAATTTCAATATTAAGATTCGAATCTTCAATATAATCTTTTGATGGAATATGAAACGTATTTTAAAGCGCAATTAGTTAACTTATAAGTATTCTAAAATAGATGGGAATGACTGTATATGCATGTGAGTAACATGATTACTAAATTCAAAAAGATTTACGATACATACAATGTGATCTTGGCTACCTTCTCAATCGGATGTCACATGTCATCAGTGAAAAAGATCCATCGTAGGTGTGGTCATCAACTATTGTTTCTATGATATAATATCAATGCCAACGCAATATTTCAACCTTTTCCGAAAAATTTACCTAACTCAAAGTCTATACTTAAGAGCAAACACAAAATTTGATCTATCATTTTTGTAAAATAACAGTGCACTAGAGGAACAGATAAACTTTGAAAAATCATTTTTGATTCCACTGGTAAAATAATATAGCCGTAAAAAATCAAAATAGGTTGACTTTTCAATGCATTTCACTTTTAACTTCTTACGAACATTTCTACTTAAGAGTTTAAAATTACATTCCTCAAATTATTTACTTCAGTACTCCTTATATCTTGGGACCTGAGCTAGTGTTATAGAGCGGAATTAGGTTTACTGTAGATAACCATTGGTATTCTTGTAATCCTTGTGTATCTGTGGTAAGTTGGTCCCTAGAACGGAATCGCGTGAAGTTGGATGGCTTGGGTATGAGTGATTGGTTTCTATGTGACTGATCTCTGCATGTAATACTTTCCCCGTGAACCAACACGTGCCTGTATTATTCGTTCAAGTAGTTTCGATTTACGATCGGTAATCGGAAAATTTAAGGCTCCACAGATTAATCAACGCTGTTGGACTTTGAATCTATTATCTATTCCTCTCATATTTTGGCGTGGCATCTTTCAAAACCCTGCTTACATCTTATAACACCCACTAATGCGGAAGCATAAGGAAACCTATAACACTTGATAAACTACTCTTGGCAGAAACAACGATATTTCATCGGTTCCACAATGAAATGTATGATGATGATCATATGATGATCACCGGCGAGAGACATAACTGTTCATTTAACATTATCAACATTGGAAGTGAAATGAAAATGTGGAGAACGGACTTATGAAATTTACATCACTTAAAGAGAACACTTGAGTAATTCCTTGACGTTAAGTTGGCCATGGTCGAGTTTGGCTCGTTTGTCGTTTAAATTTGTCCGATTAATGATAGTAAATAATTAAAAATTAATATCTTACCAATGGTGATTGAATTGATCCCTTGCGGCTAGTAGTATTGAATAAATGAAAAAAACTCCAATAGCCGTTAACAGTTTACGGCTTTTGGCAATTTTTCATTTATTCAATACTATCTTACCGATTTTAATTTTTATGCCAAAGTACTTGTAGATAACCATCACTGAGATTGGAAATTTTTCCTGATATTTTACTTAATTTACATTTTTTCATTCCTCGTAAATCAATTTATAAATGCGTATTCCACGGCACCAATTAACAAAGTACCCCCACAACTTGTAAGGGCTGCCATACATTTCTTCATTAAGTACGCGACGACATTGTAAATAACTAAACCATATTGTTCCATCAAATAAATAAGTAAATACCGTCACAGCTACAAGACACGAAGTCATGACATTATTGATAAGAATCTTCATGCACCATTTTAAAGTCAGGTGATACGCGCAAACAGGGGATGCATTTCTGGGAAAGAGTAATTTGTGGATCTGTATTTATTAAGGAAACAGGAAAAATGTAATGATTTTGGAGTATCAACTCACGTACAAACCAACTTCGACAGCAAATTAAGGGAAAATAAATGCTAAATAACTTGTAAAATACAAAAAAAAGTACCGGTCAGAGATTTGGAGAGAATGAAAGGGAATATTTAAGGCTTGCAGCATTATTTACGCCAATTTCCAATATAATGTGGTGGACAATTACTTGCGATCATCAACAAACCAAGCCATCAACTGGGCAAACATAATCACGAGAATACGAGGAAAATGCTTTTCTGCATTAAAATTAATGCGATACAGCTTGAAATATGCACAACATGAGAATGAATAGAAATCCAACTAATATTCAATATCCAGCTAACTCTGAAACTCTTATGATGATTTTAGTGGGAAGCTTTAAAACAGCGGCTGAATTTTCCCTGACGGTCTACCCGTGTGATGGCAATTACATTTCCCAGAGTGGCTAAAACAACAAGCTCTTTCCAAAAAAAAAAGCCGTTCCGTTTGCAAAAAGCCTCTCTGGAAATGTATGCAATATTAATCCGAACACCTAATAGTTTGAAAAATTAATAAACGCGGCAGGTAGAAATCCAACCGTTAAAACCGAAGAAAATTTGAATTTTTAAAGAATTGCCATAGGGGAATACGGTGCCGTGTCGGCCGCTATTTTTGACACCGAGCAAGCCAAGAGTTCGATGGCGGCGGGCCGTGGGGTGTTATGCTGGCGAGTCGGAGCTGAAAGGTGATCGTGGGGAGAGAGGGGGTAAGTGGGGCGGGGAGTGGAAAAAAGGTGGTGCTGGAAACACGCAGGACAAAGGGCGTGGGGTCCACGGAAATGTAAGGGGCTGTTGCTAAGTGATATGCAGGCACATCTGCTGCGCCGTCGTTTTCGACAACACAGGGGCAGCAGTACTCTGACATCAACATTATCTGCCATAAAATGTCTAGATTATTGAATTAAAATGGAATTAGTCGTTCTTAAATGTTGTGATAATTAAGTTGCTGAAACAGCAGTCCTTCACTCAATAACTCAGGAACTAAATGCTTTCCATGCACTAAAATTTGCTAAAGTCAATTTATCTAAGTTAACAGTAGAGAGTTTAGGAAAAGTCAGGCTGTTTCCTCGATACAAAAATGCGATAATATTAAAATAATCTAATTAGCATGCATACATAGTTAAGTGTAGGCTTAACAGCTAGCGATGTGTTCACTAAAGGTCTATAAGTTATCTAAAGGCTAACAGTATTTTAATGCTATACTTGAAATTCCGCAAAGGCTATATAAATGGAGTAATAATACCCAGTTCAACATAATGCGCAGTTAAATCCTACATTTAAAACAGTAAGAAAAGTGTATCGATTGATAATATTATACATAATTTCTATTTTAAAGATCATGCCAAATGTTGTGAAGTTTCCTCCGGAACATTTAGAAATAAAGGCTTGGAAAAGGTAAAAAAAAATAATTATAACATTGATGTTAACTGTAAACATATATTATGTATTCTTTTAGAGATAATCGAGGCAAGATGGTTTTTAATACCCGGTTTGTACGAGTATAAAGTTCTCATGCCTCACTATCCGGGCATTAAACGTACGCTTTTTGGCCCAAAATTCCATTTTCAAGCACTAAAAAATACATAGTGTGTAGATCCTAGATAGAACGTTCTATTTCTGTTATGAAAACGTAGTCCTATTGAACGCAGTTAGGACTAACTGAAATACTGGCAAGTGCCCTGTTTGCCAAATGTCAGCAGTAGCTTTAATATACTCAAAACTACGGTTTCGTGGATGCCTAGAATAAAAAAATTTGCTCAAAGGCAGAGTCGAAACTCATTTGCACATTAATTTTCACTCCTTTCATTCATAAACCCACCCAAGAGACTTCATAAGCCTCGGAGTATTGTAATGGATATTTTTGTAAAAATAAACCGGCCCGATAAGACTCTCATTCCTTCATAAATTCATTAACTTTCTCCGCCTTTTAACGCCCTTTCTCCCGTTTCTCTCCCTCCTTCTATCCCTCTCACCGTCATCGGCTGCTTCCAGTGCCATCTCACGAATAAGGGTAAAATAGAAGTGATTACTTACTTTAATGGGGGCTCCCAAAGCGTGTCCTTTGTGCGTAACACATGCGACATCAATTATTTACCCAATATTTGGCAAAAGGAGGTGGAGGAGAAGTTAGCTGAGTGCAGGAAGGAACGAATGACTAAGGGGAGTAGCGAAAGGCTATGTGATGGGATAACTGACAGTGAAGTGGGGAGAGAGGAAGTACGATCGGAAAGAACATCGGAGGAAAAATGGATAAAAATTCTCGTAAAACGAATCATGAAGGAACACGGAGGAGTAATATGCATAAAAAAGGAAGGAAGATGATTCATAATGGGGTAATTTGCATTTTAATTTATAATAGGAACAGAATCACGACAGAAAAAGCTATGATTCATAGCAATAAAATCAAATTTAAAAATAAATAATGTTAGAGATATTGATACTCGTAAAATTTAGTAGGACAATTTAAACAGTACACACTATTTTCGCGTAACTCTTTACATGTGAATAAAAGAAAGATTGATTTTGAAGATATTTGATGAAAATTATTAATATTAACACTATGGATACTGAAAATAAAGCACTCATCACCTGACTAGATTTATCAGGACCAGTAAGTATTCATTAAATAATTATGCACAGGATACATAATGACTTTTAAATATATTATCTATTTGATTGGTAAGTAATAAATTGTAACTATGCACTGTGAAAAAATAAATATGTAATATTAAATTAAAAAACGTGGAGAGTCAAATGAGGTAAATTGACGATGGAAAAGATTATCCACGCTTAGATTCCAAATTATATCGTTGTCTAATGCTTATCTAATGTCTCATGCATTTTTCTTATGGATTCATTTAATGACCACTAATAATTAAATATTAGAACCTTACAGATATAACCATAATAATCAAAGTGGAAGAACTACTGTTCTTGTGAACTTTGTTCTAAAGAAGTAAAAACATTCTAATTTTTCCTCCCACGAAATCAGTAGAATATAGTGACACCTCTCTCTTTGGGTTACAAGTGAATGATATCTCGATTAACTAATAATATATATATATATATATATATATATATATATATATATATATATATATATATATATATATATATATATATATATATATACATATATATATATATATATATATATATATATATATATATATATAATGTGGCAAAACACACGTTTTTCCGTGGATTAAAACTCTTGCCCAACAAAATCAACTCTATCACATCCTCCTATTACCTATTCCTTAAACCAGGAATAATAATGTCCAATAGACGCAAAACGATGAGAAGAGAGACTTACTTACAGGGTAGCGTTGTAGATACGGACTGAAATTGTGTTCGGGAAAAGTAATAAAATATTTCTTATTTACAGAGGATATACAATATGAGACGTTCGATCGCCGGGTGGAAAAGACAGGCAAAACTATATAAACATAAAGAAAGGCTGAGGATAGAGAATGAAAGCCGAGAAAATGAAGAATGCGTGAGGCCTGGGATCGAAGAAGATTTTGACGAAAGTGGGAGCGGAAGAGCTATGGGGTGAGGCTTGTTGGGCGCAGGAGGCAAGAGGGAGTGGAGCAAAAGAATAGAATGGAGTTCGGTAGTGCGTTGCTTCGTTAATATTCAGGCGATGGGGACCGGGAGCCAATACCAGCCCGAAAAAGGTAAAAGCGCAGGTGGAGAATGGGAAAGAGGATGAATGTGAAAGGAGGTACGAAAGGGACGGAGCGGCGGCAGAAGATTCGTGCGCAGATAGATTTAATTAGCAAATATTTGATATATTTTTCCCAGCTACACTCATAATATCAATGCCTATAATTATAATTAACTCAGAATAACTTATAGTCATATCTTTCATCACTGATGCTTCCGGATAATTTCCTTGATCTCATAATTTTAGAAGAAATAGTGTATAACAAATAATTTTCCCTTGTTAATATATAAATATTCATTTTGATATTTCTGTCAATCAAAAGCTACATTTGAAACGTATTTCATCAGTATACGTACGGATGTCGTTATTGGGCACGGGAATAAGAAAATTCCGGGGTCACAACAAATGATGAATTAAAGTTACCCTGATTTGTCTATAAGGTATTGACGACGTAAAACCACAGATAATTTGGCAAAACTATTTTCAATACAATATACATTAGTGATACGGGTGTTTATAAATTCATTTTGGTTGTTCTGCGAGTCGATATTAATCGTTTTTTGAATTTTCCACTTCACGATGGGTGAGAAATGTACTATTGTACAGCAATTTCCTTCCTCACTCAAGTCCCGATTCCCTTTTAAGAAATCCAGTCTCCAGCAATGCATTGCTTTCCATTGAGAGAATTGAGTATGATATTTATGCGCTTCACTGAAGCATTTCTTTTGCCTTAAATGTGAAAGCTTTTGCCAAGATTTTCTTTTTGATATTAATATATGGAGTGATAAACGCCTCTCTGTTTTACAAGGTGAAAAACATGATCGGATTTTCTGCTCTCCCACTCATCTTCCTATCGAAGGGAAAAATAATTACGTGAAATCCTTCAATTCACAGCTCATCCGTAACTCATGAAAGGAATGTAGCCGATCAAAGGGAAATGAGTGCAATTCGGAATTTATTGCGAGGGATTTTCACCCTAGTCGGCCTCACAGCAGCACACATTCGTATTCATCGCGCAAACAATGCTCACCTGAGAATTCCAATTCCCATATAGTGCCCATATGTAAGTAAGACAGGTACAGAAGGCACTGACATGACAGAAGAGAATCATTCTAATTGTGGAAAAATGGATATTGCAAATATTGGGCCAGCTTTTTTCCCTTCTATCAAATAAAAAGCATTTTATACGACGAATATTTTCGCGGTGATTAATGCGAATTGTGGATATCCAAAAACAATTGCCAAATTGGATCTCGGCTGTTGGATTAGTGAATTTATGGTTCCAGATTACTTTATCCAAATAAATGAATAGGCTAATTGTGCATATTAAGTGCACGGTTTTTTTCATATTTGTCACCATTATAAGGTATGGCACTCAACTTTGAATCCTGTGATCTACTGTTTATACTACAACTTACACAATCTCGTGCATGCATAATGCTAAGTGAATAAATAGATTTTCAAATTGACTTTGAATAGAATAATTTTGAATGCATGGACACACGGATTTCGCCACGTACCTATGGAGGTAGGAAAAGAATTATTGACCGCGGACATTTCATTACAGATTCGGCAGTGAAAACTTCAAGCTTCGACGTAAATTGTCTTCTAGTGCTCACTTATTCTTACACTAATGCATTTCTTTGTTTCCCTGAACAAAATACAGTCTGACGTATAACCCCGCTACCTGCAGCGTTGGGTTTCATTCCCTGGCGGTGTTCTTGAGGGAGGAGACCATTGTACGTTGCATGTTCATGTGGTAGTGGAATTTCGCTTCTTACTTGTCAAATTTTAGCTTGCACGTTATTGGATAAAGTTTTCACTGCATACTAAGGTGCAATTGTTTGTCACTTGATAGCGTACGTTTTGCATGCGTGTAAGTTGAAAGGATTTTCGCATTAATGTATGCGCCGCTGTGGGTATAGGTTTGTATGGATGTGTTGATTTTGCATGTGATTTTGTTCCCTTTTACAAGTGGTGGCCACACGCCCTTGCGGTGGCTTTTGGAGTATTATGTCAATGTAGATGTAGATAAAACTACGACAAACTCTTCCTCATTTCTGCATATTCCCTTCCCCCCTTCATTTCGTCCAACATGGCTATTTCATTCCTATTCTTTTCTTGCTTGTCTAATATTTTCCCCTACCACAGTCTTCAACATCCAACCACCAATCGAAATCTTTTTCAAGAGTCTTTTTCTTACGTCCTCGGTGAATGTTCCTGCCATCTATTCCCTCCCACTAATGAAAGCTTCTTTGCCTAGCGAAATTCTTCCTCTTATGTCCCTCCACTATTGACCTTTTTGATCCAGAAGACTTCCGAGATAGGTAAACTGTCCAGCATGGATAGTTTATGACCTTCTATTTAAATGTTTAACTTAGCTTTTCTGTTTCTGGAAAACCACTAAACTTTTGTTTTGTTTACATCGATTCTCAACCCATACCTATCACACTGACTTTTTAGTGCGAAGCTTGCAACACCTTGGCTGATTGGTCAGCTAAAGCTTAGTCATCCGAATACGTAACTGATTTTATGAATTGTCATCAAATTTAATTCCTACCTCCAGTTTTCCCATGCCTCTTTTGGAATTTTCTTCTAATTCATATTGAAAAATCACGGGTGATAATAATGAATACCCCTGGGTTACCTCTCTCCCTAACCCTGCCCATACCGATTCTCTATTTGCCATTTACACCTAAGCAGTCTGAGAGGTATACAGGTTGTAGCTGATTCGCCAACCCTTCCGGTGTGTTTTAATTTTCTGTAATATATTAATTAATTTCAAGTAAATTACTCTAAGAACTAATGAGATTTGCAAATACATCGTTGAAACGCATTGTGCTAGTTTGAAGTATTTCCTTCAATCCGCCTTTCCTCACTATAGTATGCTAAAATTAACAGGCTTATCAAAACATGACGAAAAATTGGCATGGTTGTCTCGAAAAAATATTTAGTATTTGCAAAAAAATTTCCTTTAGTATTAATGGCTCTATATAAAATTTTTCAAAATTGAAGTCAGTAGGTGGGGAAACTTTCCTCGCCTCGTTATTTCATGGGTTGGGCTCATTTTCCAATAAAATATATTTTCCTAAAGTTGGAGTTTAGAAATGGCCTTAAGTAAAATCTCCTTTTCCAGAAATGATTATGTTTGACTGCCTCGAATGTGAAATGTTAACTTGCCTCAAGACATCAAAATATTAGTGAACGATAATATACTTAAATCATCGTACTTGAGCAATTGTAGCTTGCTGACATGACAACCTTGGCTTTTGTAGCGTCAGCTTCTTCACCAATCAACTCTTCACTGAAAATCATGTTTAAAATTTAAGAAACAACACACACACGCGAATATAATTCAAATTTTTGCACATTTAAGCACCATCTTTTGGCCAACAAAGATAATTTATAACCCGAAATGATTTTGTATCTAACTCATAAGTATACAAGGACAAGGAAACAACAGAGAAAAATAACGACTTTAAATATTTTATAAAAATCAAGTAGCTATTTTTTTCTCTGCACAAAATACATTTTTGAAGTCGATGAAAGAATTTACATTAGAAGATATGTATCTCTCAAAATACTTCTGACACTAAATTAAAGTTGAAACTGGCAGTGCAAATTTAAAATATTAACTGGAATTAAATACATTCACTCATAAAATGTATTTTTATGAGGTTAATTTTGCAGACCACATTGATGGGAATAATTTGTGGGAATAACATAGACAACGGAAGGATAACCGAAAGGATCTTGAGGAGATAACCAAAGAGATATGTGGCAATGTGTGTATCACACTTTTGCATAGTGCGTGACTTTGTTCGTGCGCGGTGCAAGCTTGGTGTAGATACGCCCCCCACGATAGACCATAACGGTGGCTTGCAGGGTATTATATAGATGATGGGCTTGGGATGGTATCTTGTTACTAGGGATACCCAATTTTCATCTTTGCTCTCTTCGGATGACTTTCCTTACTACTTATAAGATCTATTGGTAAAAATGCTAGCCAGTTCCAGAAGCCTTTGAGGAAGCATGATAATGATAAAATATCTTCATTGGGTAGAGATTAAGATTAGATGGTCCATATGCCAAATACATTCGAGACCATTTATGGGATCAAAATTGTTAAAGTAGTTGGACTGGAATAGGAATCTCATACGGAGGAGGAATAGAAATAAACATTGAAAGTCACATAGCTTGTCTTCCGTCAAAGTTGTACAGATTACATTGTTTTATTAACATATAACTAAAACCATGAATACCCAGAATCTGGAATCTGGTGGGACTGGCCGTTATTTCCCATAGGTTAGAGCTAACCGTGATTTCTTCTGGTTAGGGATTTCACAGTGACATTTTGCAGCCCATTAAGGTGAAGAATGGCACAATGTAATGAAGCCATTCGAGCAAATATAGCATTAATTATAGGATTCATATTCAGAGTGAATTATACTCTTGATATATTTGTTTTTCGTCAGCGATAATTTTTCAAATCACCAGCGTAAAGGTTCCGTACAGCTTCTCTAAAAATATCATGTAAATATATCCTAATATATGTCTAGTAGCTTTGATGAGGCACGTGGCGTGGCTTTCACCTCATCAATTTACATACCGTTCAAGTTTATTTTATCAAAATTTATCAATTTTTAGAGACTTGTTACATGATTCACAACTCAATGATGGGTCACCGAAGTATATATTTAAGATACGTGTATGTTTAAGGCATGTATACGATATGTCATTCTCGCTAAGAGGGCAAAGCACTGCCGACAATACTAAAATTATGGCGGAATTTGTACGAAAAATCAGCAAAATATGACAAAAGGTTCACTATGACGAATGGGCTAGAGGATCAACGGTGGCTGACTACGTGAATTACAAACAAATGCCTTTGAATGCGGCTTCACGCCATGTTCTAATGACTACGCTTTTTTATTTAGGTTAGCGCCTTTGTCACCCACGTGAATAGAATAACCCAGAAATATAACGGCTATTCAGAAAATGAGGGGAAAAAAGTTATTCCGCCCAGATAAAAAGGAAACAAATCACGCCATAATTTACATGCATTAGTAAGGCACTGCTTTGAAGTGCTGTTCCGCATTTTCATGGCTGTTCGCTCTTTTTCGTCGCATTTTTCTCCTCTCGGCCTTTCACGACTTCCTGTTTCCTTTCTCAGTCTCGCCAGAGAACGGATAATTCGACTTTATTTTACTTCACTAGGGGAATAATGTTATTTCTCTCCTTCTGGTGTTATTTCCTCAAGTATTCCGTTATTTATCTACTATCAATAATTAAGAGGATCGTTTCTCACTCGGACAATACTCATCTGCGCGAGAAATAAATTGTTTCCTCTTAACTAATTACTATTATGAGGAATAAATAGGTCACTCCAAATTTTACTAGGCATGAAATATACCCCCTAATGAAGGTGGAGGAGACTAATCGGGTGTACTGCATAAAGAGGAAAGGAAAAGAAACCGTAAAAGGCAGCGGTGGGGCGGCAAAAATTGATAATTTCCCACGTTGTATGCCTTTCCCGCAGATTTGCGTGACCGTCCGTGAATAAGAATGATACTTAATGACAGTTTTGCGTGTTTCAGAGCTGTGGATTGAGATAAAACTACAATAAATCCCAATTCACCCCTGCGAAGCCGACATTCACCCGCGTATTGTGGAAATTGATTTTTTTTTTAATGTTCACGATGAACCAGGAATGGGAGAATGCATTGAAGGGAATCGGCGGGGAGGTGAGCCAAGCGATCATTTTCAGCGTGACACTTGTGGCACGAGTGCCAAAGATTTTCAGCAGCGCTCCTTTAACTGCTTCGGCACGAGTGATATGAGTAGAGGGATAGCATGACGCACGTAACCGGAGGGAGGATGTCGAGGTTTTAATGAGAGAAGGGAGGAAATCCTTTTCGGGGGAAAGGGAGGGTGAAAAGTGGGAGCGAAAGAGCAACTACAATCGACCAGCGCGAATCCATTGGCAAACAACAACTTTCATTGTGGTATTACTTTTTCACTCGCTGAATTCGTTCATTTTTTTGTGTGCGCTCGCGTGGGGGTTGATTCGCGTCGAGAGCACGATGAAACGCGGGCGACACGAAATGACACGATATTGCGCGCGGGACGGCATTATTTAGGCAGTCACGTCGCAGCGTGCAACAAAGACGCATTCAAATTGACGGGAAGGGAAAGAAGTGTTCGGTCGGAGGGGAGAGTTAATGGGTGTAATCGCATGAGTGAAACTCCCGTGCTCACACCTCTTGGGCGCCCAAGTGCTCCTGCTTTAGCGGGTGACAAACGAATCCATGGGGAGAGCGGGAAGAGAGAGAAGAGGAATCCACTCAACGAACCACCTCTCACTTATGTTCATTGCAATGCGGCTTCTTCCATCCATCCGCCTCTTTTAATGTGTGCACTTTTGCGTGGGTGTACGTGTGTACACACACACATATATTTAATTGTATGCATGACATTTCATCACTTGCTTTCGAGCAAATCTGCCCTTACCACATACTCCGATCCGACTCTTTTGACTCGTCCAATGCGATACGATAATTGTGATATTTTCACGAAAGAAAATCTCACGATAGTTTCGGGACGTAAGGACGAGGTGGAAAATTAAGCCTTTATTTTTACTGATGGTGAATTCCCTCATGAAAATTGCTTACGCATACGCACTTTTCCTCTAGCGTGCAGCTTTGGACGATTGATCTAAACGATGTGTTACATTCATCTAACGGTGTTGAATTGGAAATTAAAGTAATATGCGTAAAGTTTACCCACACGCAAGCACCGATATTTTCTGCTTTCCCGTGCAAAGGTATTGTCTAGAATTTGGGATTCAACCCATTTTTTCGCTGGGCTATACAATTATTGGGGCAATAACCCACACATCATTGTTACAAGCCACTTATTTCCTCTAGATTCATACCGATACTCATTAAATATATCTGACATAACGAAATAATACGATTTAGGCACTATTGGAAACTTCATTTGACTAGCTACCAGCAATTTTATGATTTCTTTATTACCTACTGCCTTTACCACACATATAAAACATTTTCATGCCTTCATGACACTAGCATTTCTTTACAATTTTTTTTCCACGCCTATCTCGTTTTCATGATTTTCCCAAGTCACCTGGTTCTGCACGTTCGTCTTTTTAACACATATTTTGTCCTGCCATTGGGTGGATTGCGTACTTAATGATGAAATATTTCAAGTCTGTCATATTCACCAGGGACACAGTCACATTAAATCCTCACGTTGACGTGTATGATGGCACTGTTTTGCGAAAACGTTATCGCGGAATAAAGTGAGATTCTAGGTCTTCCTAATTTTATCCAGATAATGATGCATGGTCATTTTAGCCTAAATACTGAAGAACAATCAGAAAACAAAGAGAGGTAATTGTATTAATACCATACAAATTATTATCTATTTAAAATAGCCCCTAGGTTTCCATATCTAAAATATTTTTCAGGAACGGAATGAGAAAAAAACGCACGATGAAAGTTTTGCATTTTTTAGGGTTGTAATTCATAATTTAATTAAATGGATGTAAATGAGATGAGAACTATGATGGGAGGGTAAATAGGAACTTAAAACCACAAATGGACCTTAAGACAACCTCTTCGCCATCAGTAGATAAAACGTGGTTGGAAAGAGAACTCCTCTTGGTATGAGTATGTGTGCGCAAGCTCACGTTTATTTGCTTATTTGAATTGAACGTGTGAGAAGAATAAAGAAAATAAAATGTACGAAAATGAAACCAAACGAAGATGTTCTGGGCATGGCAGGGGAGAAGAGACTGCTGTTGGTAGAAATATGAAGGCAGGACTAGTGGATTCAGAATGTACTAAAAGGCAATTAGATGTTGCAAGTGGGAATAGAAGAAAGAACACCGCGGAAGTGAGGTGGATGGAGGAAAATAATAGGCATTAAGGATTAATTCGGTGCAGTAGAAAGTATGTAGAGCTAAAATTGTATTTACACGGCATTAGATGATTCGTATCATGTTGTTTATGACTTAGAATAGGGGTCTGTAGTGGCAGGGCCAATCAAAAACCTACGGTAAACTTATACTACTAATTTAAATTGTGCATTTATCGTTATACATCTAGCAAATACCTTAACTTAGGAAAAATAATATTTTTGCTTTCTACAAAATAAACTTTATTCGTCGACTAGTTTCGTTACACGGTAACATCATCAGGACTAGATCCTGTAACGTTACACTGTAGCATCATCATCACTAGTCCTGATGATGTTACAGTGTAACGAAACTTGTCGACGAATAAAGTTTATTTTGTAGAAAGCAAAGATATTATTTTTCCTAAGTTAAAAATGGAATTCTACAAAGTTAAGGCCTCAACCATTCAGTGTAGCAAATACCTGCTAGCGGTACACGAAATACATATTGTGTGGATCACGGTAGTCCAGGGGCAAAGCATTGGACTACCGAGCGGAGGGCCCGGGTTTGATTCCCGGTCATTAAATTACTACTCGAACTCAGATGAAGGTTTGTTTTTCTAAATAATATTATTTACGCTAGTAACCATATATATGTGTGTGCATTTGGCATTAAATGTATACAAATGTGTTTGTATGCATAAAAACCATACACACAGTTATCAATCCGAGGATCGGTTTGGTAGGTAATGGTAGAGCTTACCCAGTACTAGTACAGTAACTCAATACTTTTCATACTCTGATGAAGGTGGCTGGGACTACCAAAATGTTGTGTGTGTGTATGTATATACATGTATTATACCTGTATATACATATATATATATATATATATATATATATATAGTAGGTCCATGTGTAAATATATATATGATATTTTTTTCTATATATATATATATATATATATATATATATATATATATATATAGAGACCAAATATGACCAAATACACACACACACATAACTCATGTGAAAATCTCACGGGTGTGAATAATAATGCATATCAAGTTAGCACTAGCGGAAAAAAAACACAGAGACCCACCAAAAAGGAAAGAAACAGACGTTTTCGAACTTTCTGTGGTCAAGACACCTTTCTCAAGGAAGGGAAGGAAGTGAACTCATTTCTTTTCTTTTTCGTGTGCTTCCGTGTTTTTGTTTGCTAGAGGTAACTTAATATACATTATATGTATATATATATATATATATATATATATATATATATATATATATATATATATATATATATATATCACTGCTTCTGGCGCAACAACTCGGAAGTCATTACCAAGGAGTACAATTTGATTTTGGTCAGATAGTCGCCACAAAAAATCTTGGCACCATCGCAAATCTTAATTCAATATTTTCACTGAGGAACTATCGTAGCATGCAATCATACCAATCATCATACAATCCGCCTCGTAACACGTAGTGACGATGGAACAAGCTCCGTAATGTCCGCCTCAAATAACCCATAGAGTTTGCCAAATTATTTCAAAAATTCGTTCGTCGATCTCTCTCATTTCTGCGGCCCCCACGCTGTCAAAAGACCCGGTCCGACCCGCGTCCCGGACGCGGGATGATGTCAAACGCGAGCGCGTGCGTTCACACGAGGGGCGAGTGGAGTTCGACCGTTAACTCTCCTAATAGCCGCAGTGGCAGGAGGGATTTTTCATGCGATAGCGGAGTCCGTAGGGCTCATCATGGGAGGGGGGGTGAAGTGGTGGGGAGGGGGGAGTCCGGGCGAACGTGGAAACAAAAGGAGCATCAGCGCCCGCCCTCGACGCTCGTTTTAACTCATCCGTGAAATATGAAAGTGGGGCGGGTGGGGGGTGGTGGGTTAGGGGACATGAGAGGATGTGTGTGTGTTCGTGGGGGTGGATGTAGAAAGGAGAGCGGGGTGAAGGGCGGAGAGCGGGTGCGGTCGCGAAATGCGCATCGCGGCATCCCTTGCAAAATGGCGATGAATTATGTAAATCCGAAATGAATAAGGATGAGGGAAGGAAGAGAGGCGGGGGAGAGGTTGGGGGAGGAGAGGGACAGAGAGAGAGAGATAGAGCGCATTATCCGCGCGCCCGGTTCCCGCCGCCGCGACAAAACGGGACTCACTTAACTCTAATGAAACGCCAATCGATTTATCCCTCCCGAACGAACGAAGCAGCGTACTGCCCTCCCCCCCTTCCCCTCTTCTTCTCCGCACACCGTCTCCACCCCTCTCCCGTTCCCCAACCTCCCCTGCAAGCGCCGCTGCACCCCACCAACCCTTACACCACCGGATAATCTCTAACCCCTCCCTCTCCCCCCCCTCATCATCCCCCTCCCCATGCTTCCATTTTGGAGAGGGATCTCTTTCACTACCGCACATCTACCCCTTCCTCTTCCCTACCCCTCCCCGGAACTCACCACCGGCCTCCCTCGCTGGGGTTGGAAAAGAATGAAGAGACTAGGTGTTCGGAATTCCGCGTTCATTAATTACAAAATGAACTTGGTGGGCAATATGCCGGATTGCCGAGATCCCATCTGTATCTACATTGAAGGGCCTAGCAACCCACTAACCGGGGGTTTGTGTCACTGGTCCTAAAGGCGCCTCCCGTGTTTTTTCGGCGAAGTGGAAAGGAGTAATGGGTAATGGATAGATTGTTTCCCAATAAATAACATAGAGAAATGGGCTCTTATATCAGAATGAAGTTTTCTGGTCAGGCATTCTAAAGTAATCACGAAACAAAAGCGGAGATTAGATGTAATGAAGATGAGCAGTATTCGATTCTGAATGTGTATTGCAATGGTACAACTAAGAAAACATAACCGAAAAAGGAAATGTAGAGAAAATTAAAGATAACTAACCAAGATAGTTCAAGTAAAGATATTAACCATCAATTTTTCAATGCCGTTCTTTTGATTTGATGGATTAATAAAAGCTTCCAATTTTAGTAAAATAGATCCCTTTAACTAACTTCAGTTAGTATAATTAATGAAATAAGGAAATGTATGGCATTAAATGCTTTTTAAAAGAATGTAAACACCATTCAACGTAAGTAAATAACGCGTTTAATGTTATCGTTTCCCTGGTTTCCCGCTATTTCTCACTCAGAAATGGCAGACTTAACTGTCAGCATTTCGTATCTACAATCTATAATCAAATTTTGGAAAGGGAAATATTTAATGAGCATTCTCTTATGGGGGTCCGTTCTTCAAATTTGGTCCATACATAGCCACTATTAACACAGCAGTTATCGATAAAAATGGCCATTTCGAGAACTGCTACACATTAATAATTAATATTCTTATATATTACACCCAATTTTAGTTAATCTCAAGTCAGGGCATCCAGTCCATCATAATTGGGGCTTTTTGAATATGAGGAAAGAAATTCTGATTACTACACTAAGTACTGAATCCATTTTATTATAATCTCAACCACTACGTTGTATTACCAGAAGACCTTTTCATTTAGTATTAAAAATATAGATAACAGTTTCGTTTGACTAATTGTTCTTGATTCCATTTCTCCTCTTTCCCTTTTTAGAGCATCGAAATTGGTAAGAGAAATTCATTCGAAAATAGCATTACGAGAAAGTAACAAACAACCACGATTAAATATAAAAAAAGAGTGAGAAAGGCCAGAGAAGAATTCAGCCAAGTTAGACCCCAATTGGCGATTACGGAACCGTGCGATGGCGGAGAATTCATTGTCAGAAATTTCGCTGCAGTGATCTATGACTGTGTCCTCGGCCGACAGAAATGGTGAAGCACTGCCAGCAGAAAGGCCAACGGTGTCAGCCACCACAACTTTTCATTCATTGAGAGCCACCATCCCCACTTTTTCCTTATTTTTTAGATGGACGATTTGGGAGGCGGCCAGGGCCTCAAGCCGCGTATAAATGAAAAAAAAAACCCTTTCCCCTTTCTACTGTTTCCCAAAAACTTGCCCCTAGTACTCCTCCTGATCTCTCCAAAGAGATTTACCCTAAAAGTTAGAAGATTGAATGGGGCATAACTCCTGCAAAAAAACAATTTTGATCATTTGCGTCTCATATTTATCATGAATGGATAATCATATCCAAAATCTCTATTCTCGCCTGAAATTAAGTATAACCAGCATTTGCAGGATAGTTACTATCCTTTGTAACACGATTGCCGCACCAACTCAAGCACATTGCGTGAAGTAACATTTTAAGGGTATAGCGTAATATTAACCCAGGAATCACCCTCTCTTTAAGAGAGGCCAACAAACCTATAGAATTTAACATGAATGAGACGTGTTATAACCATTTCTACGCTGGACACGTACTCTTAAAATGCCAATGATCACAACAGACCGCTATAGGATAGGTAATTGACTTTTGACTTGAAATTGGCAGTCGGTTTGGCTGTTTGCCGTTCCTTAAGAGCTTCCACCCCGATTGTGATATCTGTAAAAACTCAGTCATATATATTGGTATCGGAGGGCTCCTTTTCCCTCCACCCAAAAGCCCCCAATTTATCAACTCCGATAAAAGTGGAAAGTGCTCCAAATCGCTCGATGGTTATTACGACTTGCGATTTATATTTATTATCTCCATTCAAAATACTCCCAAGTCTTCCCTTAGTGCCATTTGGCAGATCGGGTGAAAAACAACGGAGAAAACCACAATAAATAGCAATATATTATCCGGGGAGTTACGTATTCGTCACGCAAATATATACGATCATGTGTAACAATGTGTGAAATCCACTTGCATTGTAATTGTGTGATGGGGAAGAACCTTTCCCCGATCAAAGATTGTACGCGGGAATATGCACTCAATAATTAATCCCTTCAATGCATTGATTGGAAACAAATCCAGCTGATACCATAGAGTGCATTCCTTTTGAAAAATCATCAAAAAGAAAGTCTGAAGGCTTAACTTCACCAGAGCTTTATTCTAATCCTATGGATCTGTTCGACTTTCCTCAAGGGACAGCCATGATTCCACCGTCTTACGTCCCGCACACCCTCACTATTTCATTCCAGCGCTCAACCCGTCCCCCCCCCCTCACTCCCCCACTCTCCCCAACCTCCCCCATCCCCTCCTTTAAGTTTCTGCAGATTAGTCAAGGTAATGTTCATGCGACCCCCTTAATGACTCCTCACCGCCCATCCAACGTCCCATCCCCCACCCTATACGCCCCAAGCCCGCCCATGATCCCCCGCCACCATTGGCTTCCAATCGCCCATCTCGGGTTATCACCCAGCGAGGCAGGGCGAGCGGCGGCGGACGAGGAGGAGGACGAAGGGAAATAGGAGAGAGACAGAGAGAGAGAGAAAGAGGTAACTCCGCGGTCGCCTTGGCGCCAATCCAAAATGGACTACCCCGCAGGGCGCTCGGGATCCTCCATTCTCCCCCTCCTTTTCTTAGACTACGGGGGTGTGGGAGATCCCTTTCTCTACCCCTCAAAACATTACTGCCTCTCCCTTAACCCTTTTCCCTCTTCCACTCACTCGCGCTTCCGTCCTCTCCTAGCTGCTTCTGAGCAACGGTATCAATACTCCGGATCCAATGGCGTGCATAGACTTTTGGACCGTGAGATGAACGGAGAAAATACAGCCGATTCCCTCCGGGACCCCCGCGGGCAAAGGCACACCAGCCTTAGGCTGCATTCACGAACTACCGATGCAAGGCATAGCAAGGAATTCCTCAAGGAATCATTTCAAGAAGATTTTAATATCGAAAATTTTCTTTGTGTTCGATGAAAATAATGATGAGGAAAATGCACAAGTACCTTGGGATGAGCTTCCGGTATCTTTGTGCCTGCGTCCTGACACTTGAAAACTACCATTCAGGAAGCAATTGTCGCCATTCCCATGGTTTCAAATCCGAATATTGATCTCATCTACGTCATACCCCGTAAGTTACCGCAAGGGAGTGTGGTGGGAGGTGTTCGGTCACCAGTGATATATGCCCAATAATTTCATCTGTACACGAATATCAGTTTGATCATGCACACGAACAAAGTATAATGCTCGAAAGAAAGTTCTTCAATGAAAGAATATTCATTGAAAAGATCTCAGAAGCTTAGCTCGGCTCACTTTCTTCATAGTCTACTGGTGTAAGGTTTTCACCACTTTTTGTTTGGTTAGAATTATCTAATTTCTATTATACCAAAAATTAACAAATATCCTTTCTCAATTTGAACACATATGAACTTTTTTTGGTCAGGAGCTCCAAAGAGTGATCCTTTCCTTTACTTTTTAGCTGTACTTAACTCTTAATTTCTCTCTTGGTCTGTCTTTTCATTCTTGCTATTTTTCCACAGGAACACATTAACACTACCATTGCTTGTACGTTGGTAGAGTAATTAAGCTAAATTGATTAATGTACCCCTATTGGTAAACATAGATAAGGATATACTAGACTCAAACAAGTTTTGCTATGGAATCTGATTTCTGCTAGTGCGAGAAACTTATTACTTACTTGTTAGACTTATATGACGGTCCAGTTAAGCTCTAAGTACGTATCCGTGGCAGTACGTGAGGAAAATATCATAAATAATTATGGGCAATTACTTTTGAGTTGGTGAAGTTTGGAGTTGAAGTTTCTGAATGGGGTATTTTTCCTACAATTGAGGATTCTGATATGGGATGAACGCGGAATATATGCGTAATCATACATTTATACAGTTCATGACGAACATAAAAACTGTATGAATTCATAGTTTGTTCTGATTAAAATAAACCTACGCTAATTCAATATATTTGCACAATATCCTATGCCACTTAAAGTTTTAGGTATATTTTTCTTCCGCTACCTTTTACAATTTCAGCCGAGGGTTCATGTATTAAAAATTACAGTCTTCTTATTCCTGCTATCCCTCATTATTCTTTATATTTCACCCGTCTTTTTAATGCCAGCTCAAGCTTCCTCTATTTGGCTTAACTTTTTTAATTAATTAGATTGGAAGTTTCCACAGTTTATGCAACTCATGCATTATTTTATGTTTATCAAAAGTGGATTTTACTGGGAGAATATTGAAACCATTTTAGCCCAGTCTTCCTTCAAGCGTGAACCAACTTCGAAGCTCTTGATTCAAGACACTTATTAAAAAATCTTTTTTTTTCATTTATTTAATGTGACGAACTAGGGAAGTCCTTAATGATAACGTCGTTCAAGAGGATGAAGGAGATATTTTATGCGAAGGAATATGTTATTCACACAGCATCCAAAATAAATAAATAGTAAATACTCGTATATATGCACACACGCGTGTGTATATATAAATAAATATTATATATATATATATATATATATATATATATATATATATATATATATATATATATATATATATATATATATATATTAGGACGGCAAAATAGAACAGAAATAAAATGGCAAATAAATGCCTCACGATGATCACATACATGTTAACGTTAGATATTTTTTCCATATTAAATTCTACAAGAATGGTAATATTTCGCCATCCTTGTTGTTACTGGAAAGATACAACGACAAAATCAGTCATGTATTAGGGCATCATGATGATGGACTGGACAAAATAATATTATAAAGTTATGGAACTGGTATCAGTACGATTCGTTTCGCTTCATAGGCAAACTACTTTAAAATGAATACAGATTAAAGGAATTTCTTTGGTCTTCATTTTGACAACCAACCACGAAAAGAAAGTTAGTTAAATTGAAGTGTATTTAGTAAATTCATTATAGCTCATGGAGTATACTTTTCTCCAGATGGTTATAGGAAATCGTGTATCCAATAGCATTAAATATAGAACAAGAGAAATTGAAGCACATAATAAATAATGCTCCATGAATTGGCTTCGCGTATTCAAGCAAAACCATCGAATCTCGAAATTCTGTCATTTGCGGTTTATGTTTAAGTGCTACAATTAGAAGACAATGAACCAAAGATGGCGGAGCGCAAAAAAAACTAAACTCAATCAGGCCGGTCCTTCGATAACAAATAATTATTGAACCAATCAAATTTCCATTAATGGGAATATACCTCATGCTGGACATGACGAATCTTTAGGCCAAATGATGTGCGTAATTTTGCAAATATTTGCGAATAACATCAAGAGTTTGAGGTGTGTGCTTGGAGGTTACAATAAAAATTTTAAAAGCAATTGCTGATGATTTGTGCATCAAATCACATCTGCAATATTATCCAGATTCAAGATTTTTAATTCCACGATATTAATTGAAACTAACGCTCGGTTGAATCACAAGCTAACTTCCTCCTTAAGATATTTAGTCGTATGTGGTTCATATTCTACATATATATTAGAAAAGATAAACAGATTTCGTAAATGCTATATACAACTCTTTTACATGCTACTGATGAAGGAGGAAGTTGAATTAAAATAAATTTGAATGCTTTGGAAATCCAAGAACAAGCAACACAATCTTTCACCTCATACTCTTTTTTCCGCGTAGCACCCCAGAAGATTTAGAAAAAACTTCACAGCGATTTCAACAACCGTTAATTATGAACTAATGTCATGTCCATTCCAGATTATTGCCGATATAAGACAATGTGAGCCAATATTATTTCCCATAGCTTTTTGGAAGACACATATTTCTCCCATCACATGAAGAATGTGTCCTTATTGGATATTTTGAGCTGGCCACAAGTAATATCCGATGACATTCTACCCAGAAGAGTTGGCTTTGTGCCAATATCTGGATATTTGGGATTCTGGAATGTTGCAATGGAAAATTATGTGTGGCAAAAAATCAGGAGAAAGACATTGAAATATGAATGAAAACATATGGAGACCATTATGACAAATAGGGCCACACCTATAATAGAGAATTTCAATTTTTCTCAATGTTGGCTCTCCCAATGAACAAAAACCCATACTGTTTGTGCGCTGTTATTTTAAAATTACCCTGCCCGGTGAGTCTCCTTTTGCCAAAAATTGTCTTTCTTGAATAAATTTTGCCCTTGACAGTCAAGTATTTAGCATCCCATCATTGGCATGCATACCTTAACAGTGGATTCATCAATATCTAATGGTATAAGAATGGCACGGTCAACACCAAAGCCCTTAGGTATTTTAGCCTAGGGCTTCCTACATTGGTGTAATATTTCGAATAATAACTATTTCCTAGTATTTTAAGTACACACCGGATTAAAATTTGATTTTTTTGGATTAAAATAGGGAGCCAAAGCTAACTGTTAGAGCAGTTCACCCTTAGTTCAAACCATTTTCACCAAATGTTTTTACGATTAACCGCGATAATTAACCATATTCATTACAAGAGAAAAATATTGCGATCTTATGAGTAGATTAATAGCAAATGAACACCTTATGCCATTATTATTCTTTTTTTAATTATCTTGTCTGTTATACCCTTAATATCGACTTCGACCATAATTGTTTTTTTTTTGCTTCGCTGTTCATTGACGCCTCTTTTGTATTCCACTTCGCATGGTGACAAGAGTAACAAAAAGAAAGCATTCCAATTAAAAGTGAAAACAAACGTCATATATTTCAGAATAAATAAAATTTCAACTGAAAATTGAAGTCACTTTAACTTTCCTAAATCAAATGATCAACATAAAGGCTTGATAGGCAGAGAGGGTAGAGCCAACTAATACTAAGCCTACCAACGTTTTAAATCCACATATCAGGGTAATGAGGCCAGTTTTATTCTCTGTGCCGTCTGCGGTTTCCCAAGATATAGCACCCTACAAATCACATAAATTTCGTGAAGCTATTTTCGAACTCTTTCAAAAAACTACGTGATATGGCGCCAGAGTTAATTTAACGGATTCACCCGTGGATTAGCATCGGAATGCAGAAATGTAGTAGTAGTAGTAGTATATAGGGGAGGCGACCGACAGCTGAGGCCATTTGCGCCAAAGGGGATGGACAGGAAAAGATGAAGGGTGGAGAGAAACCCGGCGTCGGCATTAGCCTGCTCTTTACGAAAGGCGCCAAGGGGTCCGCAGTTTAACGTCCCATCCGACGGATGGCGTACTCACTCAAAGTGCCCTCCAAAACTCACCTGAAGTAGGGATCGAGATACCTCTGAAAAATATTCAACACCGCCTGGATTTGAACCCGGGCCCTTAGGGTGGGAAGCCAGTACGTTACAGAAATGTTACCCTATAAAAATCAGTTGTCTGGCCCGGAGCTCGAACCTTGATCTAATCGATTTCTGGCCGAGATCTCTAACTTAGTGTAGCTACTTAGACGTCCTTTAACAGCTTGAATTTCCAGGAGCTTTAAAGAATCGACGTAGTGTGACTAACTAACCGAAACTCAGCGTCACAAATCGTCACGTCACAGCGTCAGCGTAGGTGAGTGCATTGCATCCTCGATCCAAGAATTTAAAGCCTACTTTTAACACAAAAGTGTTTTTCCGGAGAGAAATTTAAAGAACTGTGCGAGATGCCGCGAAAGTTACTTTAACGGAGTCACCCGTTGATGAACACCGAAACGGAAAAAATGAACAGTGTAAAAATCAATTGCCTTGACTGGGCCGCGAGTACGGATTCATTTGATATCCAGCCGGCTTGATTTCAAATTTCCTAGGACTGAAAATGTATATTTAAGCCGGAGGACAATGATAAAAAAAAGAGGATGGATTTTTTGTTATTATATAAAATTGAGCATAGATTTGATCAAAATTTCACTCGAACTCATGACTCAAAATTTCGAAAAGATTATTGTCTCGAATACAAAAACCCATCAAAAAAGAGAGTCATTCTACTTTCACCCATCATCAAGAAAATAATGAAATGCAATTTGCTTCTTTCGGCTCATCTTCAAAAAGGCCGCAGATTACTCCAAGAAACGAAAAAATTCGACCAAGGAAGACTAGCAAAAATAGAAAATTATTAGCCGATATGAAAAGGAGCTAACGCTGTTGAAAACCAAACCACTGACTCCAATCCTCCGTGAATAGCGGATAATCGAGGATGAACCGTAATTACGCAGGTTCGACGTCCTGATGGAATGGACGCGGAAGCATAAGCTTACGCGGCGGTAACAGTTGAACGGGGAGAAAGAAACGGAGTTAGAAAGCGGTGAATTGAGGGGACGGGAGGTGGGAATTGCACGCGCGATGAGAAAAGGACCGATTGGGGAGGGAGAGAGGGGGGGAAGGAATTGGAGGGGGCGGGCAGTTAACGGAGAGAATAAGCGAGACGTGTTAGGAAGGGAGGGGATGTTCCGGTCGTCGCATCCGATTTTGCAGGGATGTTGAAAGCGACCCGCAGATACTCGTAAGTTGGATGGATAGGATGAAGATGAGAGAAGAGAATTGGGAGGAAGGGAGTCCGATATGGAAGATTGCGGCGCGTGGGAAAGAAGCAGAGGAGTGACTTTAAACCTGGGGGCGAGGGTAATGGACCCCAAAATGCGGCCGATTTCGAGAATCTAATGAAGAAAAAAAAATGTCTAGCAACTTTACTTCCGAAGCCACCGCCTTTGGCAGTCAAGTTCTGGCACTTGACATGACGGAAAAAAATGCAATACAAACTATGCATAAGAACTTGGCTTTTCTGGTGTAGGCACTGCGTAAAATTCCTGCTAGTGAAGCTCCAACTCCACTTTAACCGAGTTAAGCTATAAATCACGCACTAATTTAGTTTACAAAATATTACGGTTCCCAATGAGAAAAAATTTTTGTAGAATTTAAATTTACTCGTTCAAAATAATTCCTTCGTCTCGTTAATAATAAAAGTATCATGAGCATCAAAACGTGTTGCAACTCAATTTGTGATTTGAGCACTCAGTTCTTGAACACCATAATATTTTTAATAGAAATCGGCTGTTCTGGCCAAATTTTCATCCATTGTAATTACTATCTTCCGTAAACTCGATTACTGATGAAAAGATGAAAACACCCTCCACTTTATATCCAGGAAAGTTGAATTGAATATTTATACTTTTTATGAATAAAGAGCATGTCAGTAAAACGCTTATGTGCCTACCTAAATCCTTTACGGGAATTACATGAAATTGGATGGCATAAGCATAATTAGCGTAACCGACCAAGTGAGCTATTGTGTAACCCGGTAAACTAGAAAAAGTCCTACCACAAAAGAGGAGACTGGTAAAGGATTGGGATAACCTAGCTAGGCGTTGAAAACAAATTAACTTGTAACTTATATAGCGGGATGGTGGTAATACACAAATTTATGAATGGAAAGACCAATTCCAGGAAATATATTTGTTTGATTATTTTGGATTTTCCACATTTCCTGGCGTGGTAAACAAAATGCAGACCGGGAATCTCACTTTAGTCTCTAGACTATGATTTACACGGATCCTTAAGTCCTTGGGAGCAATCACGAAACATTTTAAAACTCACGTTTAACCGCTGTTGTCAATTCATACTGAAAATGGTGGAATTCGCACCCTGGAAACCAGCTGAAGGGCATAAAAATTGACCTGAGCTAAGTGGAATTTTGGAATTACGAAACAGGGCCAAAATAGTCTGTTTGGATCACACGAAACGCCGTAGACAGTAAATGACGATGGGCTCTCGTATCAGGTCTGGAAAGATGAGGCCCGCGGAGAAGAAGAGGCGGTGTAAGAGGAGATGAGGAGAAGGGGAGAGAGAATAGATGAACGCCTGCATGACCGACCGCCTTCGCTTCCTTCCGCCCTGCCCTTTTCCCTCCCCCCGCACCTTCTCTTCCATTGGGTGGTCGGAGGGCAAGAGGATGTCGGTAATAAAAGAGGCGAGATAAAAAGAAAGAGGGAGAGTGGGAGAGGAACGTGTGGGGGATGAAAAGGGTGGTGCTTACGTTAAACCCAGGAACCACATCCGAAACCATAGTGATGGCGCACGCAACTAACCCTTGCCGGGAAAACTTTGTCACGGGATTCTTTTTCCGGGACTCGCCCTTCCGCACTGGTGGTGGCTGGGAGAGGCTCCGATTTCCACTCCTTCCCGTCCCCACCACTCGTCCATCCGTCTTCGTCCCCTAGCCGAGCATCTAGGACTGACCAGCTGGCGAAGAAATCACGCGGATGGCCTCATCCACCGAGGAGCTATAAATTGTCGTCCACGTTGACATCTGTCAACTTTATTTTAGTCGTAGGCCCTCCTTTGGCTATCATAACAATTTCACTGTGCTCTCAGAGTATGCTTCTACGCAACTTCACCGCCCGTCGTGCATGAAACAATAAAGTCTTCTTCAAATTAAGTAAGGTATTTTTTAGGACAATTTAAATCAATTATTTAGCATCACCTATGACTTTTAGAGGTCTACGCAAGTACCCACTGCAAAATGTGGTACAACGCATACTGCCTAACACCACGTTAAATACTTTTGAAATTCAGACGAATTAAGAGTTAACACAGATTGCGCAGAATCATCTTGTTACCACGCATAAGAGATATTTGAGGCCGAGACTTCGGTCAAGAGCGGAATTACATTTATGGTGGAAGGAAAATAACACAATGCAGTCTTGGTGTTCTGCAGAAAATAAAGAAATTTATTCATCAGTTAGTATCAGCAAATTGTAGTGTATTCAGGAATAGAGATAATACCTGAAGATGATAGTTTAGTTAAACAAATCAAAAATTAATAAATTTTCCGCAGAACGCAAACGATAGATATACATTGTGTTAATTTCCTATATTCATTGCCAAAAGGCCCAAAATATTATCTTTCAATTTTTATAAATGATCCTAGGAGTGGATAATATTGCTTTTGCTGATTTAAAATGAAAATTTGTAAATTCATGTACACTGTACTTGTATGAGGCTAGTTTCTCATTTGAGGATGCACTCCTTTTAATCAATAAATGACCTCATTACCTCCCCATGGATTTATATTAGGCTAAAACAAAACAAAACTTGAAAAAGAGCCAACATTTTTAATTTATTGGGAAAATATAATCTCACGGTCTCAGTTCCAATTTGCTCCATCCAAGATCCATTGTGAAGGAAATATGTGAGATAATCTAGAACAAACACAAATTTTATATACTAAGTGGAGCACTACTCTTGTAACTTTTACAGTGTTTGATCGTTTTAAATACTAATCTGTGCCGTTGTAAGTGCGATGGACAATAATGGTGATGGCAGCTACTATGCAGTCTGAGCGTTGAGATATCAATATCTATTATTATTGCATAGTTTTTCTCAATACTTAAAACACTCAATATACTGGTGACATACTTCATCTATATCCATATGATCTCTCCTGAACGTCAGACTCAGATATTGGTTAATTTACTTTTACTAGTGCTTATACTGTACTATCCCAGATGCAGAGAATGAGCAATATCAAGAGTGTTAAACCCCACCATGCTTTTAAAATGACTTAATTGACTTAATGTATCGGTGCTACAAACTATACTGAATATTAAACTTTACCCAAATCATAGATTTTCAGACCACAAGGAGATTGGAATGTTAACTCACGTATTAATCGAATTGTACTTCTTAAGTCACGTCCCTTGCCAGGAAACACGTAAAGAATTTACCTGAAATGAAAAGTAATCAATACATTAATGAAATTTAATAAAATCAACTAATTAATATAATTGCATACTATAACCCTAGATAGGTACATTCTTCGCCATGATTTTATTCAAAACTCTCTATAGAAACAAGTAAAAGTTGTGATAAAATGGAATTATATGAAAGTAAATAGGGTTCTCATTAGGAGGGAAGCGTACTGCTGAAGGCTTTTCAGGTTTTTTTACGGGAAATCATGAAATTAAAAACTTTAAAATTTTTTAGCTGAACAATTATAGAGTGGCGAGGACAACATGTTCATTTATCATTCATTTTTTGTTCAACGAAATAAAAAGTATCTAAGTCGTTAGAGTCAATATTGGAACGAATAACTATGTAGTTAAGATAATGAAAAATAACATTTATTTTAAATTTCCCTTTAGTTAAATAGCTATGAAAAACTTCAGTTCATTTTTTTTGCCTACTCGTATGGTATTACTTTAATGGTATATATGGATATTAATGGATATGGTATTAATTGATAGACTTCATTTGCGTTTCCCAAAGATAGCATTTAATAGTGGGTTTACAACAGTTCCTATTGACGGGGAAGCGAATTAATGTAGTGGCATCTCCAAAGGATAGATTCTTACTTTTTCCGCTCTCAGATAACCTGCCATACTTGACTGATTTACTGACAGAATCACATGTGTGAACAGTGTGGTGAATGGGTGAACGTGGGTTGCCCGAAATCGCCTACATCAAGGGAAATTTATTTTTCATATGATTACTAATGCCTGAATATGCTGCTTTTTATTGGTTAAATAACATATTATCTCAACGGAAACAGTATTTCAAATACAAATAATAACAATATCCTCTTTTGATAGTGGCACTTCTTTTCGGGTTAGCAAACCTCAAACAAGGATGATCAAAGAGCCTAATTTAAGATATTTAGCAAGAAAGCTTGTATTAGACAGATATTTCTGAAATTGTTGCATCATGAAAGCAATTATAATGTAAATAGAGTGAACAATTATATACTTTTGTCATCGCAAAAATTAATATTTGTTCATAATTTGTAAAAGGAAATCTAGGAATTTCACACTTGGATAATTAAAAACAAATGTATGTTTAGACAAACTTTTACAAATACTACTACAATAGAAATTCAACAGTACCCAGGCTTCGAAGATTGATCATCATCATCAGTTACCGATGACGCATCATCGATCTGATGATGGCGAAGAATTGTCGAAACCCTGATCCTCTGTAACTTTTATTTTAGTAGTATTTGTAAAACGTTATCTTTAAATAAATAAGCAAACTATGGAGTACCACAATGTTATTTAAGATAGACAATAATAATTAATATCTGTAACTAACATCTGAATTACCAAAAAATGATTACTTTTGGCGTTACGGGAGCGTAAAATATATAATGGTTCTTGAATTAATAATTCAGCAATACGTCTAAAAGCGCTCTTACAGACCAAATGTTATCCTTCGTAATAAAATAATCGCTATGGTACCAATTACGTCAAAATTCTAGGAGGCATCGAAATGGTTGTCCAATTGCAAAGTCATTATTACTAGCGCTGCATAACACTTCATTTACAAACCAGCTAACTTTAAATTTCATATGCGTCAGCTTTGCAAATGCGTAGAAATAATAATTTACTTTGGCTAAATTTCCATGTGATTGGAAACACAGAGACGTTCTTTCGATAGACAAAAAAGTGGGCACGGTTTCATCATAAAGTAATATGGAACATATTATTTTTAACTTCACGCAATTAAGATACTTAAATTCATGCCACGATTGCAATTCATTCATTCAAATTGTCGATGGGACTATTTCACTGAGAGGGGCGTAAATGACGTCTCTCGACGCCGTCGAGCATAAATATACAGCTTCCCTGTCCGGCGTCCTGATTATTAAATTTTAACAAGCTGACGACGAGCGCGAATGCCTTCCCAGTCCCACCTATCTCTTTTCACGAAGGGGAGGATGGAGGGAGGGAGGGATGGAGGGAGAAAGGAGGAGGGGAGGGAAAAAAACGGAACGGAAAACCAAAGTTCGTCGTCGCCCTTTCAGGAATTCTTGGGCGCAGCTCGAATTACCGCGCTTCACAAGTTTTGTTTATTCGGTGCGGTCCGTCGTTTGCGCTGGGTTTTATTCGAAAGGGGAGAAGGTTCGTTGTGAAGGGGGAGGTGGGTGAGTCGGGGAGGAGAGGGGAGAAGCTGCTGCCGGGGGAAAAGGGAGGAAAGAGGAGAGGAGGAGGCTGGAGAAGGCAGGACGCACTTCCATCAGCCCGTATAAACTCCAAAGATAAATCCCTCATTTAAAGTTGCGAGGGAAAATCCTTTCTGAGAGGGAGGAAAAGGGAGTGGGCGAGTGAGTGAGGAAGGGGTGAGAGGCATGCACGGTGGATGGAGAGAGAATCTCATCCCTCTCACTCCGAACCTCTTCCCGCGACGGATGGATGACGCCTCCAACGCTCTCCTCCTCCCGCCCCACCTCCCTCAGCTTCCCGTTGACTTAGTCGTTTCAGGTGAGATGACGCAGAAGAAATTCGGGCCGGGGGAGTGGGTTGTGGGGGTGGGGGGGGGTAGAGGTTGATATTTATACGGGGGACAGACTGCACTCGGACCAAAACGAGAAAAATGAGCGGCCGCTCCACGGAAAGCGAAGCGGGGGGAACTTCACTCGTCCCACATTGTACGTAAAGGGAGGCAAAAGGATTGGCTTTCCCCTCCCTTTTCGAACACCCTAGCCTCCTCATTTCTCCCATCTCCCCCACACTGCTCCTCTCCACCCTACCACACCCCCTTATCGCTGCATGCTATAATTTAGCGTGTCACTTTTATTTCTTTGATAATTTGGATCTCCTCGCTTTCCTCTTTCTTTTGCACACTCGACGAAAATGCAAAGGATTAAAAGTAAAAACAAAAAAAAATCCACCGTCTGGCCCATGTAAAATTTTTCAGCGTCGGTTTTTGAATCGGAGTTTCGAGTTACGTTCACCCCAGTGGTGGTACAAAAAAATCGAAATTAATTAGGTACATTTCTTGCTATCACTCCCTCTTTGACGCTTAGCATTTAACAAGTAATACTCCGAATGACATTTTTCCTCGAAATTTTTAGTCATATATCTTCTAAGTTCAACGGCCGTTGAAAATGACTCGATGTCGTCTCATCCATTTATTATTTCTCCGTGCTTAAATAATTGTTATATCACCACGGCAGAGTGTCCAAGCATTTCCTAGATGCACATTGCCGTCTTCTACTCGATTTTCCCGACGAACATTACGTCTTTTATTCAATGGCATGCATCATTACCAATCGTTGCGCATAACCCCAGTGACAGCACGCTCGGTCCAATTATATATAATTTTCCTTATTTTTCAAGCTTGGTAAGAGCAGAGGCCTACGTTGAACATGAACTTCCTCGACAACTTGCCTCGACAACTTGCCTCGGCAACTAAAGGGAACATCGTCCGCATCGGGAATTCCAAAATAGAACCTATATTATATCCCTGTTCTTCCGCCCGTTTCTTCGACGGATTATTGAAGATAATGAATGATTCCCAACTTTCTACCGATCTACCCGTCTTGTGATCCACCCTGCACGCGTTTACCCTTACGGCGAAGAAATATGATTATTCCGAAGATCGCCCAACTGAGACCATTTATTTCCTCCCTTGGCCCGGCCCTCTTCTCCTTCTCATTTTACCAGAGAGAATGTTTTCCGCTCTCTTTTTCGCCCACTCGCCTGCCCACGCCTCCTCCAGAGGGAAACGCTTCGGTGGCCTAATCCCTGCATTTAAGAGGATAAGCGGGGTGAGGCTGGGAAGGAAAGCAAGGCAAGAAGGTTTGAGGAAAGGAATACAGGAAGTTAAGAATACAAAGTTTCGGATCAAAAAGTAGCAAGATAAACAAAGAGTACGGAGGAGGAGTGAGCGAAAGCTAGAAGAGGGATGGGGTGGAGGGAAAAATCGGTGGGGAGAGATCCCTTCTTGGGGTGAGAGAGGAGATTTCCACCGACCGAGTAACCAGGAACAAGGAAAAGATCATCCCAAGCTCTAAGGATACTCTTTAAGATGATGATCTCGCTTCAAATATAGGTTATCGGATGGAAAGTGAGAAAAGAAAAAAAATAAAACCATTTTTCCCTCAAGTTATCGGGAAATGTAAATAAATTTCGAAGGGAATTCAGTGCACATAGAGATGTACTATCTTCTTCCCTAGTGAGGGCTTGGGATTCACTGGGACGAGTGAAATAAACGCCTCTCGAATAAGTTTTTCTTGCAATCCCATATGCCAACAAGGGCATGCAATATAGGTAAGATGATATTCAAAGCAATTAGGGCTCGTGTTAAAAATAAATAAAAAAACGAAGAGATCATGGTTGTTCCCGAAATTACCTTTTCCTTGGAAAAACAATGTTGAACCATATCTGACTGGAGACAGAAAAACGTTGAAATCAAGTCAACTCATAGTCACATGAAAGTTATCGCTTTGTAAAATGGTAGCACATTACGCTTGGGTTAATCCAGCCGCTTCACTTTTTCACATTGGTCCTAAACGTAACTGGGAAGAAACATCCATTCCCACGAGGAAAGGTCACACTTTCGAGAGGAGATAAACGTGGATGGAGAAAACCAATGGGACGCACCGCGGGCTGCATGAGAGTAAATAGTACCGAAAAAAATAAAGTCTTGTGATAAGCCGGCGGTAGGAAAAGGGAGAAGAAAATCGCCGGGAAAACGTGCTCGTGCGTGGGGAGCAGGACAAGGAGGGGAACGCGCGGCCTGATGACGCAAGCGAGGGAGGGGGGAGGAAAAAAGGAGTAAAAAAAGTTGAAAAGAAGAAAGGAGGGGGGAGGATGATGTGGAGGAGGAAGGCATTGAAGTCAGGGGGGACGGAACAGGGGGGGGGGCGGACAAAATACGGGAGAAAGAGCGTGAGTTGGGTGGAGGGGTCCACCGGGGGGTGGAAGAAGGATCGCCGCATTGTGCATTCAAACATGGCCGCCGCTCGCATTTCAAAAGATTTTTTTTCGTCGTTTCTTATTCCGTGGGCATAGTACAGCACAGGAAAAGAATAACATTGGTGGTGGTGAGGAGAAGGGGGGGGAACGCGAAGGTTGCCCCGATCCCCCCCCCCTATCCCAGCCAGCACTTCCCACACCGCTCCTTTTGGCCCCCCTCATCAATCAATCCGGGTGGACGGGAGGTCCAAAGTAGGGGCGGGAGGGGCATAAAGGGTACGACCAACTCCCCTCGGGAGGGCGGATCTCCCACACTACCCTCCTTCCTCTTATCCCGTGGTCGGAGGAAGAGAAGAACAATCCCACGCCCTTCCCCCGCGATGTAATTGCTACCACTCAACGATCATGCGTATGTTGCGAGTGTCGGCGTGCGCACACGATCATGCAACGTTAAACCCAGAGAAACGCGCCCAAGGGATCACCCCAGATTCTTCCGAGATACCGATTCAAAGGCAACAAGTCCATGCTAAGGTGACGAAGAGGGTCGTATCGAAATGAATAAGTTAAAAAAAAGAATGTTTGTAGTAGGCATGGAGCGTAGTCATGCACTACTCACTTGTGGTTTTGGGAACCGCACCATAAGCAATACAGGTACTGACCCGCACAAAATATTTCCAAGGATCGAAAATTTTAACATACAATATTCATTAAGATGCAACAAATTGGGTGACTAGAGACAATCGATATCGATTGATTATATATTTTCGATATTATCCAATAGATGCTTCCAACGTTCAAGTGTATCGCATGTACTTCTCAAAAAATATATAGATTCAAACTTGTCATCTGATAAAACTCTTCCTTCACCTTTGAGCATGAAAAGAGTATGACTATGAGCATAATAATAATCATTCTTAGATCTCAGAGTACAATAAGGTTGCACGGGTTTGTCATTTTCTGTAACACAGCTTCCACTTAATTATGGAATAATGGATGGCAGACAACTATTCACTGAATGAAGAGCTCAGTGAGTACACAACATATGAACAAGCTAAATGCTCCTGCGACTTTGAAATAACCTCCACTGACAAGTTAATTATTACATGTCACGCTTTGGTCTTCCTTTGGAATATCTTCTGCCAAGCGATAACTTGCCTCATATTTCAACTACATTCTATTATATGTCACACTAGCCTTTTATCTACTCAACAATCATCATTTGACGGAGACAATATCACCAAAGGTTTTTAATACATGCCTTTTGATTCGCTGGCACTCATTCCACCACTGACGTAGTAGAATTGGAGTAGCCTTCTTCCTTTCTTCTTTTCTATGAATCAACCGCCAGATTTGATCAATTTGATGGGAGTTACGTTTTCTGCTCCAAGTTTTCCTCGCCCGTCACATTTCAACGGAAAACTCAACTTTTGAACGTGAATTAATGGAGCTGAATCTGAGAAATTTCGCATTTTACACCAAAAAATCTCGAGATAGTTTATTCATGTACGGCAAATCCTCGAAAGACAAGTTTCTTAGTAATATTGTCGTACTTAAGTCTTCTAAATTGAAATTGAGTAAATTTCATTCAGTTCACCGATTTACCTATAATTTCTTTTTCATTGATAATCTAATTTCGGATATATTAAACAGCATATCAATTATACGTTATATTATGTTTCATTCTTTGAGGTCCCCTGAAACTTCCGTTTTCTTTAATTCCTTGGTACCACACATTCAGTAATGAATTATTATTATCAATATTTTTGCGGACATGTTTTCGTGAAATGATAAGTGATTTCTTCAAATTTGGACGCGATTGTTTATTTCTGACCGTTGCGGCTTTGTAGAAGTCAAAGAATACATGAAATCCAAAAACGTGTGAAAATATCCGCCGGGATTGTGCATGCATATTTCCGAGAGCATTTTTTTCTACACACCAAAGTCTCATCCCAAAATGGACAAATCTGATAAGCATATGTATTTATTTGTATATATATATATATATATATATATATATATATATATATATATATATATATATATATATATATATATATATTTATATTTATATATTTATATTTATATATTTATATATTTATATATTTATATATTTATATATTTATATATTTATATATTTATATATTTATATATTTATATATTTATATATTTATATATTTATATATTTATATATTTATATATTTATATATTTATATATTTATATATTTATATATTTATATATTTATATATTTATATATTTATATATTTATATATTTATATATTTATATATTTATATATTATTAATTATTATTAAAAATATACATGTGCTGATAGACATTGTCAGGTGGCACACAAGTCCCAAATAATTGTAAAAGATAATACATAAAACCAGACTTCAAAACACAAATCTCTTTAACAAACAAGTGAATCCCCATTCCATTTACAACCATTAATCAGCAAGAAAAAAAAAGATAAATTTAAAAAAATTAAGCTATTACATATAATACAATACACCACACATCAATCAAATTATTACATATATGCCTTACATCTATTCTTAAAAGTATACACTCTGTTAGGAAAGGGCTCGAATATTTTTGCAGGTAAGGTGTTCCACTCAAAAATTGTTCTATTTAGAAAA
The DNA here is from genome assembly GCF_022747635.1 of Hetaerina americana. Lineage (NCBI taxonomy): Eukaryota > Metazoa > Arthropoda > Insecta > Odonata > Calopterygidae > Hetaerina > Hetaerina americana. The sequence continues at coordinate 55,105,835 of NW_027286070.1, forward strand.
GAAAATTTTTTTTATTTGTTCTCTGTGCCCGGCATTTTACCTTAAATTTGTGATCATTTCTGCCTTTCTTCTTCTGTAAATTCTTATTTATACTTCAAATTCTTATTTATACTTTTCAATTACATAAAAACATTTCAAAAAATTAGCAATTTTAAAAACATCGTGATTGTAAATGCATACTTGGCATACTTTCATCCGAAGATCACTATTTTATTTCAACCGTGAATTTATTTTGAGACTTATGACCATAGAATTGCCATGGTCTTGTAAACATACATGTTTCAAACTGACAAAACTAAATTCGCGATCGTCCGCAAGGTATAGAAAATCGTTTCCAACAACGCGCTCCGACAGTAGTGAACTCAAGTGATCCAAAACTCGAAAGCTGCCCTTTAATATAATCATTTATAAAATGTAATGTAATCTTTCGGCATTTAAAAAAAAGATTCCATGGAGTGTGCCCTTCTCGCTTTTATTATTACTATTATATTGAAGTGATGCAATCTTTTCCATTTTTTATCTCTGTAGCAACCCCAAAATAAGGCAAATTACAAGAATGGGAAAGATTGCGAGAAGGGGCAGGAGGAGCTCCTTCTCCAAGAGGATAATGGTTCCCCGCCGCACCAAGCCTCTCGTAGGCCCTATCCTCCCTCGAGCACTTCTTACCCCTCTCCCTTACACTTTCCCTTTCACAATCCTCCTTTTCCTTTCTAATCCTTACATTCAGCTGCAAGCAGAAATGGAAATGAAAGGCAGAAATTATTCATCCGACCTTCGCTGCGCAGGGGACACAAGCATAAGTGACATAAGTCACCTACTCCTTTTCGTCGGCCAATAGTCTTCCCATCGCTAGGTGGCATCGCACAATGTAACTTGCGACCGAATTATTTTTTTAACACCCTCTGCCTTACGTATTCCGATATCTGTAATTTTGAACGGGAAAATGGTATTCCCCAATAGGATTTTAGGGAAAAATTTCCCTGAGTGAACGGCTAAAGAAACAGAACGCAGTAATCAACCCGAAGTTTGGTTTAATGGATGACGTTTGAGTCCACCTAGTACGGAGGAATCCCTGGATAGATATCAGAAATTCACAAGGATAGAGGGGTTAGTTGCTTTCCCAGTAACAGATGAGGTTTACCAGGAATGTTGAAATAAAAGCCATATTTCTTGAAGCAGAAATTTTAAAGGATCTCAAAATCTGCAGTCTGCGAAACTTTTTTTAAATATTTTATTGCTATTTTAAAATAGTAATGGAAGGAAACAAAAACCGGCAATGAATTCATTGGCTTGGTAGTGGAAGGTTGATGGGAGAAATTTAAGGACGGTAGCGAAATTGGTGCATGAGATACAGAGAGAAATAAGGCCTTGAAAGCGGTAATCGAGGGAGGTAATGCAAGGAAAACGAGGTAGAAGGAGGAAAAGAATTAAAATTTATGATGAAATTAGGTGATTTGAAAATATGCGGAGCTAAAGAACGAATTGAAGTAATATTTATAACGGGAAATAAGGATATTTCGTGTCATGTTTACTAAGGCTTACAAGTGCTGTAGTTTTTGGTGCTGGGGTACGTCAAAAACCTACCCTAAACAGGTAAATTACTTCTAATCTAATAATATGAACTCTCGTAGGATTTTCAATAAGGTGTTTTTATAACTCGAATTACTCTTTATTTTTTCAAGTATTCATAAATTATATTTCATTAATCAGACTAGCAGGAGCATCAATCTTTTAAACTTAATTTAAAGCCTTGTATTACAAAACAAGTCACCCTATTGTGACGTCAAGATAATTCCTTAGTTTGTACCGGGTGAAACTGAGGCCATAAGACACCACCACCATTTCATTTCTCTTCGTGTATAGTAATAAATTATAAAAATCATTAAACTACAATTTGCTGAGGAAAATTACGGAAGAGGATCGAAGGTAACAATCCAGATTTATAGTACAGTGGAATTAGACACAATTCCAATCACTCAGAATACATTCTGTTGAACCACTACCATTTGATATATCCATCCATAGATTGACTGAGTTTGTGCTCGCGAAAAAAATATAACATAGTAATTAGAGAACAGTAAACATTAATACTTATGAACCTGACAAGTCGGCTAATTGGAAATCCGATCACGAAAACACCGAACCTCCAAAGGGTATAATCAACACTGTTCGTAAGACAAAAATGAAGCTATTTTTTACCGATACTTCCGAAGTGCTGGAGGGAAAAACGGAGAATTATTAATTTTGAACAGAAAGGGTGTAGAGGGATTCTTCTTTTCGGGTCTTATAGCTCGGTTTTGAAAGAGAAAAAAATATTCCTGGAGTTACCAAAGATGAACGCGTAGCGTGTGGCGCACACTGTATAACTCGGGAGGACGGGAGAGACTCGGAACGAGTTCGCATAAGGCGTTCAAAGCCAAAAATCAATGAGCAATGAAAGGGGCATTACGTCAGCCGCAGCTCAGAAGAAGAAGACCTATCTCAGTCACAAAACGGAGATTGATGCCCGGAGATTTTGCGAGTGGCGGAGCAGGGGAGGAGAGGATGAATTAAGGGGGAGGGAGAGGAGGATAGGGCGGGGGCACCAGAGAGGAACATTCGGTTGTGAACCTATCCCTCAGCCCCCACAAAACTCCTTTTCTAGCATCCTCCGGAAAGCAAAAACACATCGTAACGCCCACCTAGATCGTCGCGCGCTCCTGCTTAACGCCCTATTACGCAAGTGATCCACAGACGAAAGCGCAAGATGGTGGGGAAAGGGCCGGAGAAAATGGGCAAGGGTTCAGGGGGAAATGAAGGAAAAGGAGGCCGGAGAGACATATAAGGAAGCTGGGGACATCACCCTTCGGCTACCCTTCCCGCTCACCGGATGGAAGACATCTATCCCCGAATCAACCGTTTCCTTCCCATCCCGCACTCCCCTCCACGCCCCCATCCCCCGGCTTCCAGGTCGCCCTTGTTAGTTCTACCTTCTTCTCCCGCCACCTCCACCCTCGGCCACCCTTTCTACTTATCTCCTTCTTTCATGTTAGGCGATCCTTCTTCTCCCTTTCGTTGCCCTATTTCTCTCCCTCCTCGCTCCCTGTTCCTCTTCAAATATCCTCACAGGCAAGCAATTTATACCACTTTCCCAACTGCAAAGCCAGGAAATCTTTTACGATTCTCCTTTTTTTTCCTACTCCCTCTTTTCTTTTTCTCAGTTTTTCTTTTACTCTCCTAATGAACCGTGTGGTCTTTTTTCTCACACTCTAGTCTTCCTTCTGGTATTCCTCCAGAGGTTTCCCGATAAAACACCTAATTATCTTCCCTCTATGATACCCATACCCCATTTTCTCCATTCTGAATCTCAATAGATCGATGATTCCTTATCCCTTTTGGTGAAACGCGATTTTTCGGTTTACGTCCCATTACCCGCGTTTCAATGAGTGTTTTCAAGATGTCTTAAATATTCATGGAATCATTCTATACTAGGTGCGAACAAAGTTTATCCCATGTCAACGTTACCTCCAATGGGATAAAATTTTACTTCTGCTAGCTTTGTCTTCAAAGATGTTTGTTTTCATGTGGAATGTTTCCACTAAACCTTTCGCACCATTTCCTCCCTCATTTTAACTTTAACTTTTTACCTTCCACTTTTCTTTAAAACCCGACATTAAATGCTTTCGTCTCCTGTATTTTCTGCAATTTTCTTTCGTATAATGTTTATCGTGGACCAAACTAAGCAGCTATCAAACTTGTACACTATCGGTTGCCGTCTCTGACAGAGTTTTGATAGTTTCATAGCACGAGTAAAATATAATTTTAAAAGTAAAATTCAGTTGATAATATTGATTCATGGAATTATTGTATTTTTTAATACCTATTTATTGCCCCAGCCTATCTCCCAATATTGTCAACCCTCTGTGCACAATACCTCTATATATTTAATCCTTAAAAATTCCCTTGCTCCTAAAATGGACCTCTCCATTTTTTTCTATTAGACGAATGAGTATGGCTCAAAAACTCAGATCAAATTATCTATAATGAGCTAATGTGGCCCAGAAAAAGTTGATCGAGTGAAATAAACAGCCTAAAAATATCTTCTAAAACACCTCTTTCCTCAAAAAAGTTAGACGCTGATAAAAATTAAGCAAGACGAGTTGGGAGTAGGGTTGGGAGTCGTATTATTCAGACGCAATGGAAGAGGATGATACATTAAACTACAATTTATACCAAAAAATTCAATGCAGAGCTCATGAGAGATCATTCATTCCTTCGAAGCCATATTTCCGCATATCGACCATACTTCGGCGGAAGCCGGCGACGGCAGCCCTCGACGCTGCAACCTTCCACTGCACACGAAAACGCACTCCCTGAGGTGCAAACCAAAACTCTTTCCACACACGTGCCGTCTTACTTCGGTAAGGCTTTTTATCCTCTCGACGCACCCGAACACATAGGGGAAGAGGGCCCCTGTCATCTTCCCGAGCAGCACGTGACTCACAAGAACACGTGTTTCTTTTTCCTCGCCGAGAGCTCCCCCGACCACTCCGCCGCCTATGCTCCCCTCGAGGGGGAAGGGGGTATTCCTTTCTCGATCTTTCACAACCGCACGGGCCGCCGCGACAAAACACAAACGGCCCACATCTCACGCCCTTCCGCCTCTTTCGCTTGCTTCCCCACCCTCTCCGCCACCCAACCTCTCACTTGACGGCCCGGGGCAATCCCTTCCTAGTCCGCACGCGTCTCCCCTCGGATCTCCTGTCACGCGGGTCCCTCCAGCCCTTCCCACCCCCCGGTCGCTCCTCTCGCCGCTCTCGCTGGTGAACTTCCGTCCCCTCGCGCCCAAGCCTTATACACGACCTCTTCTCCGGTGGCTTGACAGAAGCCTCAAAAAGTTCCAGCGGACACAATCGGAAAATTGATTACAGCGTCGTTTCTATCGCTGGGGGATGTGGAGAACCAAAGTGGAGCAGCTTAACGAAGAGAAACTTGGGGAAGACCGTAGTAAATATAAACAGAGGAGATGTAGCAAATGCTTTTTGCTAAAGAGAAAAGTTTTTTTCATATTTATACAGGTAAAAATGCCAAACAATAGCAAAAGAAAATATAGTTTTTATGTAAGCGCAGTTTTATGTAGCACAGCTCACAAAATAATCTAGTAAACAAAGTACTTTCGAGGAAATACTGTCGAAGTTTTGGCAAAATTCAAAAGAAAACTTGATTAAAATCAAAATGTTGAAGTTTTTCACGGTTTAGTCCCCAAAAGAAAATTTTTTGTACACCAATGGTCAATATTATTGCATATAATATCACTAAACCTTCAAAACTATTCTCTGTTAGTTGCTTCTATTTTAAAATATACCAACATAATGATCACCAGATAGAGTTGTTCTCATAGAAGTTTTTGGAAATAAAGACAGTATTACTAGAAAAGCTTCATTAAAGAAATATTTGCGACAGTAAAACGTATATGCATGTAGAAAAGACCAAACAGCAGGCATGGCAGCGCAATCTCCAGCCAGTCAATTCGCTTTCCAGTATGGATGCCTTAGCAGCGTAGTCTATTACTAGTTAAAAAGAATATAACAAACTGAGTTGAATATGCGAGTAACAAGTCATCATAAAAAATGAGCTCGGAAAATTGAATCCGCAGCAAATAATAGCTTTTTTCTGATGAGATACTGTAAGTGATATCAATCCTACGGATGAATTCCTTCAACCCTAGACGTGTGAAACAGCCATGCTCGTTCGTAGTTCAATCATATTTCTTGTACTTGACAGATGTGATTTGGTAATGACATTTAATGTATTTCAGGAATAATATTAAATAGGTAGATCCATAATTCCATTATTTCCACATAGACTACATCACCAAACTAATATCACCTTCTAACGAATAGAAATAGCACAGTATCAAAGAGTTTGTGCTTAGAAAATAAATATAAAAGAGTGAATTAGCAGTTGAAATAGGAATAAGTTTATCAATCACTTTTGCTTTTAGAAGCACATGCATCAAAATATTCCAATGCAAAAACCAGATAAAAAGTTACCGATGTCGAACGCTGACGCTATCTCTTCTTGGTACGTAATGCCCTGACGTCTTCCGCGTGTACTAGAATCGATATTCTCTTTCGTCCCGTCCTTTGCCCTCTATTTCTTACTCTTTTCTGAATATCTCAAGCAACATTACTTCTCTTTCTTTCAACTCATGAATCGCATATTCAGCCCTTTTCCTACACCTTAAAAATATTATAGCTAAATTAAAGGTATATGTTGCAATATTCATTATATTATACTTCCATTGAGTCGTGATAATAATGTTCTAGTATCATTAAGGTCCGATCACATCGCATCTTCAATGATTTTTCAATTTCTTCAAGAAATCTGGACTCATCTCTGACAATGTTAAGCTTTCCATCTGGAGCTTAAATGTAGTGAGATCCCAAGTCCCCAAATGGCTTCTTAGTGCAGAGATGTTGGTTAACAGGTAAATTTCAGCCTTGAAATTGGTAACTCTTCAGAAAATAAAAAAAACTGATTTCTCAAAGTTTGAGGGAACTTACGGATCTCTCCTTTCTCCAGAGTTTTAAATATTTCTTATCACGAGAGGAACAAATAATTAAGTAATTCGAATATTTTTCACGAATAAAGATTTAGCCAAATTTACTCTCGCTGGCTTTAATTTCACCAGAGCATATTTTAATATATTGCTCCGTTACAGCCAATTACAACATTGTTGCAATGATAATCATATCCAGAACTTCGGTATTCCCAGTTGCTGGAAAGAACACTTACACTTTTAATTTAACGGCAATGCCTTAAAGTGAAAGAATGCAAATATTTTCAAGGTTTACTCCGAGCTAGTGGGTATTTAAAAAAATCTATTTAGGCCAAAATGGTGTAAAGGAAGCTAATTAATCAAAATTTTAAATATATACACTCTAATGAACATAATAATGAAAAGTGTGGATGAAAAATAATTAATTATTTCCAAAAGTGAAAAATACATAAAGCTATTGATCAATATCAGTGCTGTCTGTTCATTTTACATTAACATTTATATTCTAGGACTTGATGTCCACTTTAAATGCGAACGTTCTTAGCCATTACTCAATAGTAAAAGAAATAACTTAAGCCTCTTGAAAGGCTCTGAAAATAACTTGAGTCTCGTGGAAGGCTAAATTTCACTTAAATAAGAAATAACAAAAAGTAGAAAAAGTTATTGGTAGGGTAAGTAGCAGAAAAGCATTGATACACTCCCCAAAGCTCATTTTTCGGTAAAAGTCCTTTTCTGCTCCATTCGTCGTAACAATGATTACCCCTTCTCAGGTATTTCTCAATCCCCTCTTCTCGTCTTACCTAAGATTCTCTTCTCCTTTTTTCTTTCACCCAAGAGAGATTCCCAATGGCATTTAGAGGGCAGTGGAGGACAAGATGTCTAGAGGATGGGGAAAAGAAGATTGATGGTTCGTTCTATGTAGTCTTTTATATAAATGGTACACTGCCGAGTAACCAAAGGACGAGACGGGAGAACGACGAAATGGAAAAAGGGAGGTGCGACACCTCACACAGAATGCAATGCCCTAAGAAAACTCGAGGGGAAAACGAAAAAAAATGTATTATAATGCACGAAAAATATGCAAATTTGAAGCACTTAACATTTATATGAACAATATCTTTAAATTCCAGGGATAACACATACAGTGACCTGCACTCTCCACTTTTCTTATTTAATTGGCTCTTCGATTTCAATTATTTCAATACCATATCATAATCGGCCATGAATCGTAACCAAAAATGCTGCGGAACAAGGATTCAAAGGTTAGCCATTTAGCACCATTTAATTAGATATTTGATCAGGTTATTTTTATCATGGATGATTTTGTTGATGGACTAGAGGTAGTATATATTTCCACAACATCACAAAAAGCTGCTTACGTACTGGAAGAAGAAGCACAGGTATTTGACGAGCGACTCCTATCAATTAACCAATTCAATAGTTTAATTACAGTAATATTTATTTCTATCCAGAGGTAATAAGTGCATTATATACGAATTCTTTCATTATGTTTCATATTCAAATTGAATGCCAAGTTAAAGTTTAGCGGAACTTCAAAAGAGCAAAATAATTTATCCTTATAAATACGGTGAGGGTAAAAGAAAGAGGAAAAAAAACAACTTTGCACTTCCACACACTTTTATTACAACACGACCATGGTTTCGATGCTGCGCGTCATCATCAGGAAGTGCAAAGTTGTTTTATCTCTTTCTTTCACCCTCACCATGAAAGAATTCCACAAAGTTAAGCCTGAAACTGTTAGCTTTAAGCCTGAAACTGTTAGCTTATAAATACGTACAAATATTACCTAACACGATTAAATCCATACTATTTTGCGTCATCTTTGAAAATTTTAGGATGAAAATTATAAAAGTCGTTCATATAGCAGCTTAAATTAAGAGAATTTAAAAAGGAGAAGGTTTTTTTACCTCGAAAGAAGAAACGGTTGCCATTTGAATAAAAGGAAGAAAGGGGAAAGAAAAATAGACCCGGCAAGAAGACACAACGCAGAAGATGAAAGAAAGTGGACCCAGTAAAAGAGAGTGGCATTTAATGAGGAATACCCCGGGCAAAATAATAGATGGGAGGCTTAAATGGCTAGACCGCTAGAGACCAGGTGGGCCAAGATAGAGCGTTTGGGAGGCAGAGGGAAGGGGGGGGGGTGCGAAGAATTGGAATGCGTTGGTAGGTGGTAAGGAGGGGAGGATATAATAGGTGAGAGAATATGTGCGGAAAGAAAGGAAGAGACTCGGAGGAGGGCAAGGGGTGGCGAGAAATTTAAGTGGCGACCTTGAAGATGGGAAGAGTGGAACAGCAACGGAATTCGGTGAGGGCAAAGGCGGGAACGCGGCCAGAGGGGGAAGGGGTTGAGGAGAAGGCAAGAGAGGGAGGGGGGTGGGTGCGAGAGGGTAAAGATACTGGCGTGGGAGGGGAGGGTGTGTGAGGATGGGTAGACAAAAGAAGGAACTTGGTTGTGGAAGGAGGGGGATTCACCCACCGGAGAGAGGTGGAGAGGCGTCTTGCGGCCGGTCCCAAATTCGAAATTCGGAAATGACTGTTGGAGTCAGCCGCTTTCCATTTTGGCGCGTCCCGCGGATTCATCCCGGCAGTATCTAAAACGCATGCTGAGTACCTTAAGGTTGATCAGGGTACACCGTTGGTTGTTTTTTCCATAATCTAATGAGTCCCCAAGAGACAAGTCAACTCTTCTAAGCTCAACAACCGGATTAAATGCCGATCCCGCACAAGTAAAAATAATATTTTGAAAATCTCCAAAAAGTCGAATAAATTTAGTTTAACGAAAATGATATTACAAAATGCAAGTACGTATTTCTGCCGAAGAACTTTCACAGTATTTTGATGAAATCCGACAAAATCCAAAGTTCCATAATCATAGGATTATTTAGAGAACTTACTTGGCCAAAGCCAAATACCACAATTTTGCATAAATAATACACATCAAGTAAGAAACCTGGTAATTAGTGTTTTACGTGGCATATCCACGCATTTTATAATGATTGCACTTGAGTGGTCTCATTCCATCTCTTATACTAAGGACGAGAAAAGATTGGAGAGAAGACTTCTTGCGACCAATTTCAAATCAAAATTTCCAAAGAGAGAAAAACAGCTGAACGTGAAGACAGTTAAAATTCATAAAGCAGTACGAGGAATCATGCAAATATATAAATGCAAAGGAAGACGAATTATTTTAATATCAGTTTGACAATGATAATGAGAAATAAGGCGTGATCGTTTAGAAGCTATGAGGATTTTAATCGGGAGAATATATAAAATATGTGCATGATTACAAGGCATGGACTACCAATTGGAACTAAAGTGATTTCACTCGGTGAGATGTAGTAGAAGTGAGTGGAATACTGACGGAAACTCAATCGCATTTCTCCACAATATATTTCATGTACATTTCGTGTGCATTTTATATTTAACCTCAATTAGCTTAGACAAGTCATACGTTCAAATGCATTTCGGAAAATTTCCAATGAGTTTCATCCACAATCCATTCAAAAAAACTTTCAATCGTGGTGTGGAACGTAATGTAACAGAGTGCAAAAAAAGTTATATCATGAAAAAAGAACATATTCGAGGCTGTTTTACATATATTTAATGTAGTCGTTAGAGCATATACAGGTTCGTCCGGAAAATAAGTGTACTGAGCTCAAGAAAAAAAATTTATTACACTTTTACATATCTTAAGCTAATATTCCTCAAAATAGGACCCTTGTGAGTCGATACACTTGTTCCAGCGGCGTTCCCATTCCTGGAACGCTCCCGCGAAGGCATCATCGGGAACCTCTCAAAGACACGTCGTCACGGCCTCTTTGACGGCGTCCAAAGTCCCGTATCGCGTTCCTTTCAAACTCCTCTTTATCTTCGGGAACAGAAAGAAGTCCGGTGGTGCCAAGTCCGGGCTGTAGGGCGGGTGCGGCAGCGTTGCCACGCCGTGCTTGGCCAAGAAGTCCGACACGACAAGCGCGGTGTGAGACGGCGCATTGTCGTGATGCAGCCGCCAGATGTTTTTGATCGCTGGCCGGACGCGGGCGACTCGTTTTCGAAGATTACACTGCTCTGCTATCATCCGAACACTAAGACGACGATCAGAGTTCAGTACATCGCGAACTGTTCGCACATTTTCGTCGGTGAGTGTCGTTGATGGGCGTCCAGGCCGTGGTTCGTCGTCGACCTCTTCTCTGCCCTCCACGAACATCTTGTGCCACCGTAAGATCATGTTTCTGGACATGGCTGACTCCCCGTAAGCCTAGTTAATCATTCCGACAGTTTCGGTAGACGATTTCCCAAGCTTTACCGCAAATTTGATGGAATAACGCTGCTCCAAAAACTTCGGCATCGCGTTCCGTGTCGTGGGTCGAAGCGTGGAGGTTCGCGTTAACAGAGCTCCTCACTACACCACAGCTCAGAGCCGACTGCCTTTTTCAGCGTCGCTTGCCAACGTACCCCCCTCCAATCGCAGCCCGTCGGAGCGGTGCTGGGCGCGCCTGGAGCGGCGGGAAAAAATCAGTACACTTATTTTCCGGACGAACCCTGTATCCTCAATGGAAAAAACACGTAATTCCTTAGCCATTACTGATAATTTTTAAAAGTACTATTTACTTATTTATACCTTAATGCCGTTAAGTTATGTTAAGTTTGGTTGAGTTGAACCACTACTTCTCGACCCAATATTTTTCAACCATTGAGCGTTGGGATGAGAATTAAAATAAGCAAAGCGTTCTACGATGAAAGTTTTAATCGTGAATTACATATAAACAAAGTATAATTTAAGAGTGTCTCTCGATAAGAGGCCTTCGTCAAGACTTCCCACCAAAGCACATCATCACACTGTGCCGACAAGTGGGTTTACATGACTACACATATTTCAAGGGCTCGGTTAGGAGCCCGACAGTTAATTTTATGATCGAGCATACTACCGCTATAGAGTCCGTGTGATTTTTTGTCGCATACCGCACTCAACCATGGTCACCCTGAAGAGCATTAACGAGGCTAAATTAAAAATAATACTTTTAGCAGCATCATTTCGATCTTCAACAAATAGCATCTACATCTAGATAAGTTGGAAACTTCCAGTAACATAGAGTTACCAAGTAAATGGTCATCACGCGAGTAAAACATGAAATTTGTTCAAGTGAAAAACTGAAGTGAGAACTCTCATGAGCATAACTACTCATACTATGACGGAATGTCAATTTTGTTTGAACCAGAAAAGAAATTTAAGTTGGGCTAGGGTAGAGGTGGGGTTAAATCAAGGCCCAGAACGAGAGGCTTGACGGAGGAGTCAATTGCCACTTCCAGATTCGCCGAATGGTAATCAGACTCCCCCGACATCAACCACTCAAAAGCCCACTTTGGTGCATCAGTACAGCCATTGAGATTTCCATATTTCAGATAGGGCCGTTAAGCAGCTACGCTAGCTTTCAACGCACTGGTCGGTTACCTCTCCAATCATGGGATGACAAGCTTTAGAGTCACATTCAGCCGGCTACGGATAAGGGCATGATTAACTAGGCCCGCAGGCAAAGGACAGAAAAACGGATGCTCTCGGTGCGCCAAGGGCGATGCGGATGGCAGTCAACACAAAACGATTCAGCGCAGCAATTTTGACATTCCATGCGTACAATGTTCCCTTTACAAATGAGATTACTTCAACCTTTTCACTTGTTTATATTTATTTCCTGTCTACGGCACCATGGAAATGATGATAATGAGATATCGGAATTTCTGAAGCCAAAATCTGGCAATAGGTAAGTGACGCTTTCCCATTCAGGAAAATCTACACTCCATGTCATTCTTATGACATAGAGTCATAAGAATTCTTATTTGTTGAAAGTACTTGTCACACGTTGGATATTAAATCTTCAGATAAAATTGTCAAACCTGACAAATAACAATGTGGAATTAAAACGGGCGAGAAAATATGTATTACTATATCGTTTTAGCCCTTCTAAAACAAGTGACAGTCCCTTGTCTTAAAACAAATAATTAATAACTCGATTGATGAAATACTCTTTGATTTATATTTAGCTTTCTCATTATATTTACAAAGATAGAGGTTTAAAATGTTTGCTGAATAAATCTATTCATTTATTGAATATAAATCACGTAGGATAAAATTGTATAGTCTTAAATACCGTGACAAAAAATTGCTATCTCCGGAGAACTCGGATGATTCTGTCTTGCAAAGGCATATACCGGGACTCACCCACTCGAGTACTAAGGTTCCTGGGTATTCATTCTGAAAGGAACGAGGAAATGGGAGACTACATCCGACCAATGTGCATATGATACGCTGTAGGAATGATTCTCAGTCTATAAGCTCTGCAGTAGCTGTGTCGGGCGGAAGGAAATTCCTGAATCTCCGGATTTGCGTTCGGTAGTTTCACAGTGACCAATGATTTCCTCCTTATGCCCCTTCCCATTCTCCCATGTGGAGGAGATGGTCGAATGCGACGTGAATGAGAATCATGACGCGAAATATGAAAGGGCAATTTTACCACTCGAACGAAATGGGGCGGACGAATCCTCATCCCAAATTCTAAGAAGCACTGAAAAGCATGCTTCTCCACACATCGCCATTACTCATGATGTCAGCTATGTTGTCATCGGAAAAATTCCAAAAAAATGGCACACAATTTTATTTTGATCGTTAGGAAATATAAAAAATACCCATGCATGATAAACTTGCTCTGAACAAAAAGAAAAATTTAACGGTGTCATTGTATTTTCTCAATTGCAAAAATTTATGAACTCAAGGCCAGGTGACAGATATTCTCAACATTTGTTTTAGAATAAATTCATTAGAGAGGCTTGTTCGTTAAGACTTTTACAAACTTAAAAGATATTTAACCTCAATACCATTACCATTGTATTGCATTTTGAAGTAAAGTTCAACGTCACCGTTTGTAGGCCATTAAACATAGATCCATTAAATCCATTATCCATTAAATGGTATCGAAAACAAAGTTAAACTTACGGTAGGTGTAATAGCTTTCGCTTTAAATGCATTATCCGTAAGTAAAATTTAACAGCGGCATTTTTCATTTCACCCTTCATAAACGGGAATTGACTAATGAAGAGTGAGCACGTTTCGATATTTGGTGATCCTACATAGAAAAGTGGTACTATATCTCCCGTAGCACACTTAAACTAAAACTTGCAAACTTTGCCATAGTGGTTTATGAATATTTGGTTAGAATAAGTTACAGTTAAATAATGTTGGAGCTAAGACTTCACTCAGCTTATTTACATATTGAAATATATAAACATACTTCGAGTTGTTATAACCAATGTATTTTATAGATCTTAGATTAACAGTTAATCATATGGTCTTTAAACATTTGAGATATTATGATTTTTCAACTAGCCTTTCTTCATATTTGGCAGACGAAAGGAACGGAACTCACGGACCGCGAACGTGCATGCCTTTTTGCCACAGATGAACATTTGATTCGACAATGACGCCATTTCCTTGTGAAACTAAAACTCCCTCACAAGGAATTTGCAAGCAGAGGCGCGAATTTTGAGGTCGTTATTTACAGTTTCCCCTGGTGACTAAAATCCCATGACGTGAACCCTCGTGCGTGGGTTGACAAAGCGTGAATGTCAAATGACGTCCTCCTAATGGACTCGGGCTAGCGTGAGAGAGAAAGAGAGGGACAGAGAGAGAGAGTTGAGGCCGTTGTCAACAACGCGTCTCGAAGCCACCCCCTCTCGATCTGTTTCCAACGTCCTTTTAATCTCCCTTCTATTCGATATCCCTCGCGAGATCTGGCTATCCCGTCCCTCTCTCTCTCTCAACCGACAACCGGCACTACAACGACCCCTCCAAAGCTCCCTTCTAATCCCTCTCCCTCCTCCTTCGAAACCCTCTCACTCAACATCCCCCTTCCCCTCCAACCGCGGCCATTTCTTGGGTTCAAACTCATCTCATCCACCTCCCTACTCCTCCTCTACCTCTCTCTGCCTCTCTCTCCCTCCTCTCTCTCCCTCACTCTGCCGGGTCATCGAAGTTCACTCCGCGCGAGATGTTGATGGCCTTCAGATTGCGACCGATGAGTGGATCCGGAAGGAAAGAGAGAGAGAGAGAGCGGGAGAGGGAAAGGGAGATAAAGGGAGAAAGACAATGGGATTACAAACTGCAAGGAAGAAGGAGGAAGGGATTAGGGAGGTAGGAGGAGGAGAATGCGCAAAAGATCACTTTGAAGCACAGGCCTTAGAAAGTCATCTCATCTTTTTTTTTTCCTCCTTTCTCGCTGATGTCTTGACTAGGGCTCCCTCGCGCGGTAATAGTACAATGTCGTGTTTTTGAAGCAGAACGAAATGGTTATATTGACAGGATATGTTTTAGATTCGATCTAAATACATTTGGTGATTAAATTACCGCTAAAAATGGCGTTGAAAATCTTTAGAATATGTTTAGGAATTGATTTAATCGAAATTACGAAGATACCTGTGTAAGCAAAAGCTTAGTGTTTTTAAATCCTTCTTATTTAAACTCATTAATTGACAATTGGTGTAGTAAGTATAAGGCTTAAGAATTGAAAACAACGGTCAGAGAATGTGACGGCGGCATGCCGAGCTAGGAAACAACGTCTTCATTACTTTTTTCAATGGAATAACCAATAAAATGATTCAATTTAAAGCGTTTATCGATACTTTTACTTGAAAAACCAAAGATTGACAGAAACACAATGTCAATGTAATCAGTTGACATTGTGTTTCTGTCAATCCTTCATTATACTTTTAAAATATGATTTTAATGATAATCATCAAACTTTATTGCTACGGTAAGAGACGTAGACCTACATTATTTCATGTTGGTATTACTAGAAAATACGTATTAGAGAAAGAATGTGCCACTGGGTAATTTTTAAAATGCAATTAGGTAAAAATCTAGGATAAAAGAACACTGAAATGTATACCATAAACGACTGCCAATGGCCGAAATTTTGGTTCTTGATGAAATGTATATTTTGGAAAGTAAAAATTCCTCCTTTATGACAAACCGAAGAGGTCTAAAGCAAACGAAGTTAGCAATAGTTCAGGCATATTAACCTTTTGACGAGCAATGACGGACTGCCGCTGACACGCATTCATATCAGTACAGTCGCTTTTGGAGTACGAAGCGCATGCTCCATGCTGCAAAAGTGGCTCAGTGAAAATTTCATTGAAGATTTGTTTATGTTTTTGTGCAAAATATTATGTTTTACCAGCAACAACATAGTGTAATATATACCCATTGGTATAAACATGTAGCAGGGCCTTATGCTAAAAACTAATTAGAATCTATTCTTTAAAAATAAGACGAGAAGTCTCTCTTTCAAATAACCACATTAGGAATAGTTTACGAATAAACCTGAAAAGACAGGAAAGGAGTGAGAGAAAAGGTTTCAAGTTTAAGATGGGAGAGGAAAAAGAGGGGAAAGGGAGGAGTTGATCTCAAAAGAGGGATAAGAGAGAAAAAAGAGGAGCTGAGTGCGATAAGTCGGCGCTTCCAGCAAATGGTAGCGACAAGAGGACTACCGTGAAACGTCAATGCGATATCTGTTGGAGAGCGCACTTTTACGTCTTCCAAAAAGCACAAGCAACGTCTGAGGTCGCCCACTTGCCGATGAATGCGATCTGAAGTGAGCTTTTGGAAAACCTGTTATTTGCCCACAACTTACGTTTGCCCAATCTTTCTCCGCTAAAAGTTCCCATCACTAAACACCGTAATCCTTCAGTATACAAGCGATTAAAAATACAATTTATGGTACTTCATTTTATCTATTTAAATGAACCTATCACGTTAATTATTAGAATTAAAGTGTATGTATATACTAAAAAATGTATGCAATATATTCAGAAAAACTATGAATCAAATTAGTTTAAGTTAAATGAAAACACTACACGCGTTAACAACATAATATCTTAAAGATAAATCCTCTATAAGCATGCATTTTAAATGCTTTATTTTAATTTGAACCATAGGAGTCACCAATAAATTCTCGAAATCGTTTCATTTGAGAAGCATAAAAGCATACATACACATTACCGGTTGTGCTGCAGACATATGTATTCTAGCCGGATATAGGAAGAGCTCACCTAAAAAATGAAGAAATTGAGAAAAGGATTAGCAAAGTAGGAACAAAAATTAATTAAATATAAAAAAATACATTTGAATAATTGTTCACTTTGATTTGTGAGTTTTTAAGTGTGAAACGTTATTAATATAGACAGATACTACACATCTTACTCTTCATAATGAATACATCTTCACAATGAATGCTCTTCACAATGAATGGCTACAGATTAATGCATTGCAAATGATTAAGTATATGAGAAGATATTTAGAAAACGTGGACACATGGTGAGCCAGCATAATTTTATCAGGATTAAATTTTTTTTAAGTAATTACGATTTTTTAATTCTTAATAAATAACACTTCGTCTCTGGATGACACAGTTTCAGGTGTAACATGGTGGAAATCCTTCATGATGAAACATGATACATTGCTTTTCCACGTAGTATTTTTTTATGAAAAAGAAATTCTTATATCATTTGCCTCCGGGCAGAAAATCCAAAATAAATGCAACATAGACAATAAAAATGGCTCCAGAGCGTTTTGACTGGCAATAAGATTTTGAAGACTGTGACAAAGAAGAGAATAGGAGAGCGAAGAAGGAGTAGGAAAAGGATAGGACAGAATGGTGGGAAGTATGAAGAAATGAAGAGGGATTTACTTTAGTTTTGAAAGTCGGTTTGTGTTTTTTTAGGATAGGCAAGGAATATACATTTCACCTTCCCCAGTAGATTATCACCAAGGAGGCCATTCTTTCTCAATCTCCAAAGGAGAACAATACACACCCATGCGCAGATGAACTTTCATCCAAATAAATTCACTTTATTATACCAATGGCTTACATTGTTGACATACGTAGAGAAATTACATCTTAAAATATTTCTTGCCATTCAGAATCGAAAAATATTTTGCCGGCGTGGGAACAGAATGCAGCCCGCACGGAGGTTTGTGAATCGGTCGTTCCACGTTGAAGTGTAATCGAATGGCTAAACCTATTCCCTCGCTATTCTCTTAGAGATTAACACAGCCTATTAGCATAAACATAATCCGCTCCACGGGTGGACCTTCGTTTAGTCTGACCCTGCCTCAGAAATGGAAATAATTACCGCGTGGCGCTTCGTGCACAAAGTTACCCGGATTCGAGCCTCACTGGAGACGATGATCTTTTGCGAATCACGTGCTTTTTGTTTACCCCGCTAGACATATATCAGTGTAATGGTGTAGTACATTTCTCACGAAAACTTACACAAAACTGATTTCAAACCCTAAATCTTTATCCATCATCAGTATTTCAATTAGGATTTTTTGAATTCACATAAATCACTAAACATTCGGAGGGCAATGAAATTAGTAGTTACTGCGCTAGTTAAAACATTATTTTTGATCTAAAATTTTGCCTCATATTTACCACTTGAAATTATTCATTAACCAACAGGAGAAACGTTTCCATATATTACAATGGTTATTATCCCTGCTATTTTCTAAAAACTTGACAAAATCAGTCATTCGTGGTGTTTCATCCCTGTTTCATAGCAGCGGTGCGATATGCAAATACAATATAATATATAATAGATATGCATATATGTAATTAATGGTACCATATACAAAATCCACTTTTAAAAATCAAGATCTAAAGTTTCACTTTTATTTTTTGGTGCCGGAATATTCTCCTTTTTACACGAATGACGGGATAAATTATGCAACCAGTCCTTTATGGAAAAATTTAACAAAAATTAAAGTATCGAAATTGTCAAAAAGGTTAAAAAATTCTTTAAAAAACTTCATTCATTAATTATGAAAATTTGTAATAAATGTTTATTTTCAAAATTTCTGATACATAAGTTTAATCTGAGTTGTTCCCACCATAAAACATAACTACCAATAGATTTTTAAAACGATGATCTTGAAATCATCACCTTTCAAAGCATATGAGTGCTAGACTACTCTCTCCATTGGCTGCTCCACTAGAATATTTTTATCTATGTTAGACCCAAGATGCTTCAAAGCACGCGTTGCCAATAGAGTTGACATTAATTTAGCATTTATCAATGAATACTGATCAACTCCAGAGGTTTCTTGAGCTCAGGGAATTTGCCTACAGCAGTAGAAAATGTTATTATGAGATTCCGTCGAAGAAATGTAAATTTAAAAATTGCATACCATCGTCGGGGGAATTTTGTGTCCTCTTCGGTTATTTAGAATTGTTATATTTTTTTACGTTGAGGAATGAGCCGGAGACGTCTTTCAGAGAGTCATCATGGTAGACATTTAAAACCCCGGATCAAAGAGTGGATATATCTATATGAAGATAAGGTTATTTTTGCATTTATTTCCAGTTCACAGAACCTCATCTCTCCGAATGCTCCAGAATCTTTACAAGATACTTCATACATTAATATACTGACCAATTGTTTTGATTGTTTCAGAAGTTCACTGTGCTTTAATACATGTAGGTAAGCTAGAGCAAAGTACTAAACCGGTCTCTCTTAATTTAATGAAATCTTCCACGGATCATATCTCCCTCCAATGAAACTTGTTGGCGCTTTTTGGCACTTGAAGTTTATTTAAATATTCCACAGCACCTCCTACTTTCCCCGTTCGGCCATGAACGAAGAGTCTTTTAGATGATATTAGTGGGAATGAAAAGTTGCAACGGATATTCCCAATAGACATCACTTGGTCGTGATTTTAATCCTTTTATTGTTACAATTGTTTTACATAAACTTTTAATACTAAAGTTGGCCCTTTTGGAGCATTGGTATCCTCAGATAAATTCATACTTGAAAAACGTGATGTGTTAAAAAATGATTCATATAACTTCAACACTAGTTCGCCATCTGATGGCAGGATTCAAGGAAGAATCTTCATTTTCAGAATTCCCTATACCCTGCCCTGAATTTAACCATGACTTCACCTACTTTCACGCATGTACATCGAACACAGAAAAAATATCAATTTCATTTCGATTTTCATTGCTGTAATAGAAAAATAATTACATCAGTTCACATATATTTCTTATCAAGTTTGGCCCAATAAGTGTTGTTAAGAAATTAGTATTAATTGAATTAGATATTACACCATAAAATATATTTTGTTCGTTCTAGCCAAAAGAAACTATTACTAATTTAATTAAGTTAAAAGGATACACTTCCGGCCCTTATCAAGCCACTGTGCCACCATTATGAGATAATTATGCCAGTAATCTCGGAGATAAAATATGAAGAACTACATAGAACTCGGATCGGATGCGTTGATTTTAATTGATTGATGCAATTAGTTGATTGCGTTCATTTTGTTTTCGAATATTCAATTCTGAGTTTTCAAAATTGACAATTGAATAATATTTCATGACTATACACATTTTTCAATAGAGCTGCCGTGCCTGTAAGGCGATCGCGAAGTAATTCTTGGCATTTATTTTGTTTTATTTATTTTGTTTGGCATTTGTTATTCTTACTTCTACATATAGTTAGAAATATTTATTTAGCATTCCATTTAGACTGAAAGAAAGGAATTAAGTTTACTCCAAATCGACCAAGAACTTTTTCGCGGTCGCTCATATGGCTGCCCAATATCAAGGTAATACTTTGATTTTTACTACATTATATAGGAGGATTTTACTTAAAATTTCTAAAGCATAAACCAAGCCTAATTAGAAACTGTAGAATCAATGGACTACTATGTTTTCATCCGACACAAAACCCACTTTAAGAAATACTGAGCCTGTAAATCAATAAGTAATTAGAGTAAGTGAAGTAACCATTTAATAAAAGTTCAATGGTGAAATGGGACGAGAGTGTAAAAGATTTTTATCAACCGCTATTATAGCTCAAAATATGATTTTGATACACTAGACCAATGAAAAGGAGAATTCAATTGAAGGGTAAAGTTTCAATTCAATTCAATTCACGGGCAAAGTTAAAAGATTGCATGATAAATTTTGCAGTAATTATACCCATTTTTAGAAGAAATAGTGTGCAAATTGATCATAGATGAAACTTAGTTAAAATAGAGTATATATTGCTAGGCTATGGTTATAATACAACGTAAATATGTGTTCCGTTTATAATATAGACTAGAGTCATAACCATTTTTTTCAATTTTTTATACAAACATTACTAAGCTCATTGTACTACATCAAAAAGAAACCAATATAAGCTCTAAGGTTGACAGTAGATTGGACAGATATGAAATATCATATACCTATTTTACATATGGTAAGAGCCAAGAATATATATATATATATATATATATATATATATATATATATATATATATATATATATATATATATATATATATATATATATAAGAAACGACATATCGGGTATCATTAGTTTAAATAAAAAGTTTAGCTTAGACCCATTTTATAATATTTTGTTATTTTAGGCAAAAATAACAGCTCGACGCGAATAATTTATCATTAAAAGAGCGTAAAATTTATTTTTTGCAAAAGCTGATGGTAAACTTCGTTAATTTCATCTTTCAACTCCTCTAATAGTCAACTCTGACTTCATAATTTGTATTGTGTGCATTGTATTACTGGTAAAGAATCCTCACCTAAAAAAATGATAAAGGTAACTTCATAAAGGTAATTTATTAATTCGTTAATATCCCCTGCTCGGTACTATTCTCCCATGTCCCCTCTTTCCATCTTCTATTTGTATCCAAGAAACAGCCGCTACATAACACTTGCTTTGTCCTTCAGTGTAACATAAAGAAAGAAAAAAATAACTCGTCCACAACACTTGCTTCTCAACCACTGGATCCGCCCAAGCGCCCCCTCGTATTCCCTCCCCTCAAGCCACCACTTCTACTTCGAAAACTGACCAAGATTCCTCCGTACTGGCACCAAAAAAAATCTACGCCACTGACCCCCCACAGCAGGACAAAACGCACCCTCCCCCCAAAACACACGGCCCTCCCTCCCACGCCCCCCCTCTCTCTTGATCGTGCGGTGACGCCCACGCACCTTTCCTTCCTCACCAATTGAAATCGAAGACGAAGTGGGAGAGAGGTAGATTTTGTGAACACCCTCCCCCTTAACCTTCATCTCCCCTTCCTCCTTAACAACCAAACCTCCTCTGCCACCTTCCCCCACAAAAGCCCCTCACCGACCGTTGGTCGTGTGCGTGAATGAGGGGAGGGGGATCTCGGAGGCGCTGGGAATCTTTTTTTGAATCCCTCTCGCCTGAGGCTGACGACCGCTACAACGCATAATCATCTGTAATCTCGATTAAGAATTCAACTACCCGCAGCATCCAGCCGGGACTTGGTATGTGACATGAAAGGCTTCACAGCCTCAGGGGGTGGTCGAGGATTCTTTACCTGGATTTCGATGGAAAATCATTTCGTCCTCACAAACCGCATGTGCCAATTATGAAATCGACGGAATGGAATGGGGTTTGGCAAGGCATCTAATATTCTACAAAATAAAATCAAATTCACAAAAATCAGAGGTCTCTTTTTTATCGCATGCTAATAGGGATTCTTACCATGCAATTTTCGATTATAAAATCATTTTTCCTCTATCCTATAATACATGCCGTACTTCTGAAACGAAGAACTCCTTATATTTTAACGACTGAGCGACCATTGCACCTAACCCACTGAACTTGAAGTGACCCAAAGCGAACGTGAAAATGATGCGGGAAGACTGATGAAGACGATGAAAACAGCTGTCAAATGGTGCAGCCAACCTATCGTTAAGGTGTCCTTAACTCCTGAAATATTTCATTTTAAAATCTATGACATCGTTTCCACCATAAACTAAATTTATAGGTGATATTTGGTTCGCCCCATCAAGGAAATGTACGATTTCGTCTTTAATATTCAGAATTTATGCTTATTTCAATAATTCATTGGATAAAATTAATATTTCAACCTATCATTACCTATTTCTAACACAAAAATCCGTGATTTGACTCCATTCCAATTCCAAGGTTAGACACAATAACATTGCAATATTTCTTCACCTTTCATTCTTAAATTCTAGATAAAATCGGTGTAAAATTAATAACTACTTTTCACAATTTATTTGGAGAATGAAAAACTATCATTGACGAGCTGCCTTTATTGAAACGATATAAGTCACGGAATGAAGGACCCTCAGCAATTATCTCCGATTAAACAAAGCTTAGCACTATTATTGAAAATTTTCTCTTTATATTTTTAGCTCCTCAAGAAGCTGAGAGTTGTATTTCAGAGAATGAAGTGAGAACGATACTGAGGATCTTAAGAAAATCTGGGAAAAATCTAACACGAAAAAGAATTTTTTTCTTCGTAATGGTGAAAAAAAGTCCCTTGCTGCTCCGAACTTTTGGAGTGAGGGTGATGTGGGAGAAGAATCAACGGGAGCACTGAGGTTGTTCTTAAATGAAAACGTTTTTTGCAAGAAATTGACGTTCTTCGCTCCTCTCCCGTCCCCGCAACTCTTCGATATTCGACTCAGAGCGATTATGTCAGCCATGGGAAAGACTCCCAAAAAGCGGCGTTTGAAGCGGAATACAGGGATGGGGGTCGGGGACGTGGAGGGTTGGGTCGTGGAGCTTGGTGGGAAGAAAGTGAAGGAAGAAAGGGTGGCGGGGGCATGAGAGGGGGAGGGGGTAATGGAGAAGAGGGTAAAATGAGAGGAGGGCGTGGATGAGAGGGAGGAAGAGGAAGGCGAGATGGGGAGGTTTCATTTTTTTAACACCCCGAGAGGAAAAAGCATCCCTGTCACTTGTAAGAGGAGAAATGGCTCGAAATTTGATCGCTAGACACGTAAAAGAGAGGAAAGTGAGGGGTGGGAGGTCGAGAGAAAAAGGAGCCACAGGGGAGTGGGGGGGAGATAAGGAGGAACGGCGGGGGGGGGGGTGAGTGAATGAGTAAAGGAATGAATGCGGCTAGGGCTTTGAGATAGGCGGGGGAGAAACATCATTTCAAAGAGTTTTCATACTGGCAAAAACAAGAACTGAGAAATTGCATCACGCGCATTTAATTTTCCAATTAAAAAGAAAAATCGCTAGCACTTAACTCGGCGAATTTACAAAGTTGAAATACTAGCGTTTATGACTGGTCTTTCTTGTTTACTCAGCAAAAACGTTGCCTTATAATAAACAAAAACTTGTGAGCATACATTAATTGCATATAGGTTTGATAGGCTAAAGCAATATTGAACTGTCTCGAAGATAATCGCACTGTTGATGGCGATTATTTATTGACAAAAAAATACTTTGAAGGTAAATTAATGGAGGACGGAATAGAAGGAAGAGCATATAATATGCTCTTCCTTCTAATGATATAAAACCAAATTCCTTCCTAATAATTATAAAACCAAAAACAATATTGAATTTAATTTTCTGCTCAGTATATCACTAATGAAACTCAACACTCCACCATAAAATATGAAAAACCAATTGATACTTAATTTAAATAGCATAGCAACGATAAAATGATATTAATACCGTAGAAAAACAATATGGCATGAATATTCTACGCACAGAACATACACACTTCCAATAACTAGTAATTTATAAGTCTACGAGAAGAATCCTAAATCACAGTGATAACAAGCTTAAATGGTATTTGCAGAGAATTACAGTAACATTCTTTAAATATTCATTAGCAACACGGCAAAAATCGTTCAGATGCCATATTTTTATAACCGTGTACTAATACGTAATGCCAAGTTGTAAAAAATTAAAACATCGCCTTGTGACTGTTGGCTTTTATTATGAGTATTAGCATCTCTATGGAATCACCCACTTTGGTGTTCTACTACCTCGAATTTCAATAATGCCGAGAATGCGAGATTTACTCGTATTAAGAAATCTCCGAACACTCAGTTCACCCTTCATTTTCGATTATTCGATCCTTCTACATCAACATGCACAGAATTGAGAGATCTGAAATTTTTGAAGGCCATTTAAGATTATTTCATCGCTAATAATGTATACTAAATAGGAAAAACCATGATTAGCACAGGGGAAAATGCAATTATTAATAATGAGTTTACTACACTTTCCATTGCATTCATTGTATTATTTTCTTCTATTCTTTCGTGATGATGAATTTTCCGAGAGAAGGATTAATTTTGTATATTCCACCCGTAGCGAAAGTTTAAATATATATGTGAGCATGTTATGCCGCACATTGTGATATTTGCATTTGTTCCCTTTTTACTTAAAAGAAAGCAAGATACCCTCTTCCACGGGATACGAGAAATTGATTTATATTTTTTAGGGATCCAACATTAAGTTATTTAACCGCAATTAGTATAACGAAGCATTATTACATTTCAGGTGGTATTTACCTTAATATATTTCACATTCAACGCCACAAAAACGAACACCTAATAAGAAGTTAAGTCGCGCTCAGGAGTTAGAACCATTTTAGCACAATTTGTTCAGACTCAAAACAACTTGGGGTTGTTAACCACCACTGTAGAAGGGGCTTACTCGAGTTTCGAGAAAGAGACTAGGATTAAAATGAAGGGAGGGCGTATGGACGTATGGGAGACAACGCTCTCTGGAATCCCTTCTGAGGAGCGTTAGACCTCTGGGAGGACAGAGAAGAGGACTATGGAGAGGTGGTCTCATCTCCTTCCCCACCTTCATCTTCTTTTCACTCCCTTTTGGCACCCGAAACTCTACCTCTCTTCGTCCTACTCTCCCTCATCTCGCAAGTGTCCTCGGGATCACAGAATGAAAGTGAGAGAAGTGAGTTAGACAAGGTGAAATGGGGGAGGCATTCCACCGTCGAGATGGGAAAAACAAAAGGGAAGAGAAAAAGGGTTCGGGGACCGGAAAGGGCGTGGCAGCGGGAAGGAGATTATCTAACGAATGTTTTTACGACGGGAACTCATATCGTAGAAGTTCGCAGTCGTTGATTTTTTCAATTATTAGTGCAGTATATGGTCACATGCAATCGTAAATTGAGTCCTGATTGATATCCCTGCATTCTTGTTCATTAATTCGGCCCACATTTAATTAATGCAATCGATTTGAATATAAATTGTGCAAAAATCATTAAAAATGATGCTAAAAGATTAATGTCTAATTTTAAGTGCCTTCATTTTCAGAAGTATTTATAACATCAAAACGCGATTTTCGTATCATCATAAGCCATTCAGAACAAATGAATAGTATTAAGATGGATACATATTACCGACTATTCCTGTAATATATTTAGAAACTTAAAGCAATAAAACATGATAATCAACTTTAACAACTCAATGTTTTTTGAAACTAGCATTAGTTCTCAAAATATCCATCTAGTCCAGGCAATATGAATTACATAACTTATTGCAGCTACTAAGAATATTATAGATATATGTATGCAAATATATATGTAAATATGATGTATATATATACATAAATACATATATCTATCAAGACAAATACATACATATATCTACTACAAGATAAAGTGAAGACATTGAATGGTGCTCCCGATGCTTTCGCCAAAATTCATTGCTGAATGCTGGCAACGAAGAAGACTAGTAAAAAGGTCTTCAATAATGTAATATGAAATCTTAACGGTAACTCTACCATGATTACGAAACTTCTCAGAAGTCTCGTATATCCTTTTTAATGTATCTGATGCCAAAATTTCGTCTACCACTCACCACATTTTTCGTCCCAAGCGTATTTTATTTTAATGAATGAACTTATAAAAATAGTTTCCAAGTTTTCCATTTATGACTACCTCGGCATAAACCAGCAAAGTTGCCTCATGCTTAAGGGACTACAATTTCTACAAGAAATAACGGTGAATAAAGTCAGCGTGGTTGGAGTAGGATTGCAATGACGAAAATACTATTTCAAAATAAATGTACTTCATTGTTGGCGGCCAAATGTGAATCGCAAAATTCTATCGATAGAAAAATTTTCGTTCACTGGTCATCTTTGGTCATTCCAGAAACTCGGCACCCGAGAGCGTAATAAGTGATTTAAGTCGCCGTAACATTGTACCGTAAGTATCACCAGGCCGTCCATTCGCTATTCCGGTTATTTTCATCTTCGTGAAAACATACACCCTACCTATTTCCGTGTATCAAGAAAGAATGAGAGAAACTCAACCGATTTCAATACGTCTCAAAAGCTCGACGGGCGAGTGAGCCACTCTAATCTCCGGAATCCTCTTTTTCACGGTTCCATTCCTCTCTTTTACCCCCTCTCTGTTCCTCTCTTACTCTTCTCTCAACCTCGATTTTCATGGAAGAAAGGAAACATCTTACGCCAAGTCCACCCAAGTATCTCGAAACAAAAGGCTCTTTGTTTACTGCGCCCTGATGCACATTGCTCCTTAAAAATTCTTTTCTTCGCGAAGTAAAAATAAAAAGAACTCCCTTTGAAGTGATCGAGGAAAAGATTTTTTTTGATGCTCCGCTTGCCCTCCTCTGGATAAGCACGGATTGCCGAGAAAGAGATATATTCACAAGGCTTACGAATGTATCGGTCCAATAGAGAGGTCTTCCTCCTCGTTCACCCTACGCCTCCCTAAATCTTCCATTTCTTTTTGCAGCGAGAAGCCTTAAATAAAAGCGACGCTGAGGTCAATTCGGATGTAGGAGAATGCAATGCATAAGAATGTTCTACAAGAAAATGTTACTGAAACAATAACTCAGCGCAATCAGCGAGGTCTTGACGGACGAACAAGAACAATGTCGAGCGTCTACAAGGGTCTGCAACGGCATCGTTACAATTCCCCAACCCCCTTACAGTCCCGACTTGGCACCAGCAGACTATTTCCTATTCCCAAAAGTGAAATATTTCCTCAAAGGACAGCATTTAAGCACCCTTAGTGCCGTCAAAGAAGCTTGCGCGTGTACCCTTATAGGCCTTCTGGAATTCGCCTACCAGAGAGCCTTCAAGTCATGAAAAAGACGCTGGCAAAAGTGCGTCGACGCTCAAGGGATTTATTTGGAGAATTTTCAGGCATTGTAGCAATATCTGAAATAAATCAACTTTTCCGAAAATATTCCTGATACTTTCGATACAAATCTTGAGTAGAAGAACTCTCATTTTATACAAAGTCCAGCTTCCAATATGAGAAAAAAGTCCACCAATCAGGCAACATTTAATAGTAATTACCGTAGTGTGAACGGTGGAATGGAATTCTTAGAATTCTTAAAGCCTAAAATCCTGTTTGACCTAGATAATTTTCTCCTTCGTTTCTTAATACTTTATACCACCTAACCTTAACCATTTTATCTCGCTTTTCCATCTTCACTCTCCATCCACTATTTCTAGCATTAATAAAGCCATTTAGTACATTTATTTCTTCCTCCACAACACTTAAAACTTCATCATTTGTCTCTCTCTCTGCCCAACTTTTTTTTTCTATAATTTTCCATTTCCTTACCTCAAGTGTTTATTCTATGCTCATTCTCTTGCCTTAAAAGAGTTTTGAATTTCACACAGTTCGACGCATCATAGTGCAATACCGTTTATTTATCAACGTTCATGGCGCGGTACGAAGTTCTGTATTTACTAACCTGTTCTTTTAAGTCTTTGCTCAGTGTAAGTATCATTTATTTCCTACCCTTAGCAAATTCTTCTTTTACCAACTCGATTCTTCTACGTACTATTGCTCACACTACTACTCCCTCATTCATTTTAAAATACTATTCCGTGAAAATAAATGTTTCACCAGTTTTAAATTAACCCCTCCCAGTTTAATTCATAGGAAGAGGGAATTGGTGAACGGGACGTTGAGTAAGGAAAAGGATTAGAAGAGTTAAGAAATGGCTCGTCAAAATCTTGATATGGGACGTAGTTATGCACGACGCGGAAACATGGACAGTGAAGCAGGATGATAGACGTAGATTGGAGGCGCTTGAAACGTGGGTGTGAAGAAGGATGGAGAAGGTGAAGTGGAAGAAAAGGAAAACAAATGAGGAAGTGCTAGGTATGATGGTGGAGGAGAAGGAATTATCGGGTGAAACCGTACGGAGGTAGGAAAATTCGATGAAAAGCACATTGATCGGCAGTGGGATGTAGAAGACTATGATTGAAAGGAGAACCGGCAAACGAGGAAAGGGTAGGAATAAAATAGATAGATAAACGTCTTTCCTCGAGCGAAATTAATGCCATAAGGTACCTTCTTACAGGATAGGGATGTCGAACGGGATGAAAGGAGAAAGAATATTTACAGAGATGAAGAGGGGTCTGTTGTATGTTTGATCTTGGGTTGTGTTTTCTTAGGAGAAACAAAATATTTATTTGGTTGTTAAGTCAATCCGAAACCTACATCAACCGGTGTATTATCTAATAATAATAATTCAATGGATAATTTACACTTATTCCTTGATTATATCATCACTTATGATTCTTAGGGAGTACGAATTCCTCCTACTTGTCTGTGTAATGTCCTCCATGTTTCTAAAACAATTTTACTGACGTAAATATGTTCTTAGTCTCAGGAAACAATTTACTTTTAAACGTTACTTCTTTGTCATGGAAATATATATTTAAGATGACACGATTGGAACATAGCAATAAAGTGTTGGCCTAATCGAGTCACTCGTATCGAAAATTCCATGAATTTGTTTAGCACATTACTATACTGATATATCGCACTTTTTAAGATATCAGTCCGGAACAGCACTGATATAGCATTCAAATTCAAAAGAAGGGTCTAATTCTTGAGTCTTATCATGGGTTTAGGATGCTCACTGCTCTCTCCATCAACCATATAGCGTCTTTGAGTGATGTACCAAGGGAACTTAAAGAAAAAGACGGTTTGCAGGAGCAACGTCTCATTGGTATATTCTTCACAAGGACACAGCTAGATGAGCACAGTGATAACGCATTCAGGGTGAGTAATTATACATATATGTCCCTAGGCCGGAGGCCCGCAAGGGATTTTAACCAATGAAGGAACTTGACTTCAGCAGAGGAAACTTCAACGCTCGATGGGAGTGTTGACAGAGGGAGAGAGAATCCCTTTCTAAACGCGAACTGGGTACAACAAACAGCGTGCATGAAAAACTCCGCGAATTTGTAAGGAGAACCAAGTGTTTGTACAGCCTCTACCCTGCACGACTTTAGTATTCGAATAACAAAAGGGTAGCACATCTCAAAGATTCCATCAAATAAATATTTCAACGTATTTGAATAGTAATCATCTAGACGAGGAGAATGCATTGAAGCTTCGTAAATTAAACTCGAAGTGCAAATGGGAGTGTTTTCGTAGCGTCCTCACCTCCCACCAGCTATGGCTAACATTTCCATTTCTGATAAAAATACACTGGAAGGGATACATTCTTACATTCCATGTAAATTTTGGGAGTAAACTGGCTTGCACGATATTCGTAGGAGACTTCTACAAGGTTCCCAAATCAGATAACTTCATGTTTTCTTAATTTTCCTTCTCGTGTCTCCCACCCTCAATAATAAAACCGAAGGTTTTTCTAATCGTTCGTCAAAATGCGTCATCATGAACACCATTAAATCATTAGGTCGCATGATAAATGTGAATGTAGTTTGTAGATTTAGCATGAAACCTTTTATAAAGCCTTCAAGCAAAAATAATTATTAGTGACAACGAAATACATTCGTTATTAATTAAAACAAGACTAAAGAAACCCCCAATTGTGATGATAACCTGAATTTTGATGACCAACTATCATTACTATACATATAAAATGTATTTTCGTAAAATTTTCAAACAGTGCCTCAACGTAGAAACAAAAAACAATGATAATCATTCAGTTAATATTAAAAAATACTCTAAAAGTGAAAAAATCAGATTTTACAATTACCATTGAAATTACATGTCATGACTACTACTAATAAGATCACTGACAAATGTCCCTCTTGTCAAAGCTGCAATCACTTTTTTCCATAGGAGAAGATCATTAATGACTGGGAGTAAAAATGGTTTAACCGGCACTAAAATCGCAGATACATTTGTGACATTAGTTATCGTCTATCGAAAACAACACTAAGACGCAATATACTCTGTGCTGTACGAAATTAAAGATCATTTCAAACACAGCCATTATTCTGCGGTGGTTGATGATAGAATTCACCTACATAAGGGGTGCGATATAAATAAATTCGCGGAAGTCTAAGCCAGTTCATTTTCCACGTACCGCTATTCGTCTTACAGTCCTTCTAAGAATTTCAGGTAGCCAGAAAAAAATACTTTTTGGTTTTACTAGGGGATATCTAGAGGCCTCTTAAGATTCGGAGCTTGGTTTTGGCCCTCTGTCTAATCTAAACGAACGCTCTATCCACTAGGCAACTAAATCACCCTCTTTAAGAAAAGTCTGAAATACGTAAGAGAAGCGTAGTCGGGACAAAGAATTCCGCGGGGTCTTGAAGTATGTACGCTGCTCTGCTTTCCAGATTCCCCCGGCTGCTGAAGACATCAGGAGGATGGCTGGAAAAACAGTCTTAATCAATCATAAATCCGGAAGGGTAACATTTGTTGTTAAGTCACCGCTTGAGATTCGAATCCAAGAGACTGATTTTTGAGTAGAGTAACAACGCCTGTAGTCGGCGTTCCCCAACCGCCACCCTTGGCGTGTGCGAAGATCTCCGGAGGATGAGAAGGAGGCGGACGAGGTGGCATAGCTCAGGCGCGGGAGGAGAAAGAGAGGGAAGGAGGGAGGGAAAAAGAGCATCGAAGGCCGCGGCCGTACGCGGCGAGTAAGGGGAGACGAATGAGCGGGGAGGGCGGGTGGAGAATCCACGGAGGCACGCGGCTGGACCAGTCTTAAAAAGAACGGCGTCTTGCTGTATACCTACCTACCCAACGGACGGACTCGGCTCCTCCTTGAGGCGGGGCGGGGTCCGGGGGAAAGGTAGGACGAGGAGGGCCGAGAGGAGGGGGTTCTGGGAGTAGGGGGGCCCGATGGGTGGGCGATGGGAGCACATGCGCTGCTTGGGTTCGCTTCTACCGCCGGTGAGAGAGATTTGAACGCGCGGATATGACGGAGGGAAGCAGTGGTGGCGGCGCGGCGTTGGGGAGGAGGAAAGTAGAATTTGAACGGTGAGGGAAGGTAGCGACGAAAGAAAGGGAGGGCGGAGGAGGTGTGTGGAGTGAGGAGGGGGCGGAAGAAAGCGAGAGTAGGGGGAGAGGGTAGGGAGAGGCGAGGAGGGTGGAAGATTGAGGGAAAGGTGTGGGGCGGCTCAGCTCGAGCTCCTCCTCGTTGGTCGGCGCCGCTCACTGCTGTTTACACTCAACGTTCGCCGAATTTGAAAATTTGCGCGAGGGAAGCCGAAGCAACGGACTTCCAAAGGTGGTTAGAGCGTCTTGCATTTAAAATTTTGAAAGGAGTTTCGTGACCTTGTCCACCGTGAGTATACTTGTATATTCACTCTTTTCATGCACCGAAGGATTTAAAGTATGCCTAGTCTTTGAGTCAACCAACAATCTGAGTTTGAGTGAATATTTCCTCAAAGTACGAAATACTATTCCTTTGTTTCTTGTGACAAAATCTAACAACGCATAACGATGACTTATTGATAAATACAAGTACATCAAATATTTCCTGTTTAACGTTCAATTTGATTCAGCGACGTGAAGAGAAAGATATAAAAATTAAATCTTTCCAATTCCTATTATTTAGTCTACAGGTTCTAGAAAATTAATACATTAATATATAATACATCATATATATATATATATATATATATATATATATATATATATATATATATATATATAATGGCCAAAGTAATTTTCCTACTTTTGGCTCAATTCTAATGTTTCCCAAAATATGATATATGGCGTGTTACAAAATCTCTGGTCTTTCCAAATTTCATACATTTCCCCGAGTCCAATGAGAATTTCATCAATTTGAGGGAGTTTTTGTGATTATGAGAGATAAAACTTACTAAAAATCATATATAACCACTACAACTTTAATGAAGACCGACAAATATAACCATGTCTTCATGTGGCCGTTGTTAGTAAGTGTAATAAATTATCATGGTAAATATCATCAAGCTAAAATAAAAATCAATGATCGCAAATCCCCATTGAAAACAAATGAAAATATATGTTAAACCCAAAATTTTGCCACATTTGTATACAATGTTGGCTTCACCCAGAAATTTAAAATTAATGTTTGCCATTTAACGTCACGTATTTTCAATAGCATCACTTAAACATGCGTATAAAAATCTACTTCTTTCCAATGTTTATTTGTATAAATCACCAAGTTACAACTACCACAGAACCTGAAGTGCATATGTATTACGGCAGTGCTAGGATAATTACTCTCTTATTCTTTATACAATTGAGCACAAAAAATTCACGCAATAATCATAGTTGATTAAATACTTTTATTGAAAAACAATAGGGAATAGGCATTCTTACCCTTTAAAAATAGGGTTAGAAGCCCATGTCTGTAGTTTCAGGTTAACTCACTATATTTATGAATATTTTTTTACAAAATCTATTCTCAACCCGAATAACTAAATAGAAATACGCCGTTTCTTACGCAGGCAATTTGGGAAAAATCTGACCCCGTTTAGCATTTGTTTAACTTCGGTGGAAAGGAGAAGACTGAAAAAAAGGCATAAAAAATAAAACAATGCGATCGTTTCATCTCTCTCACTGTTGCCATTTTTTTACGGCCATCAACCTAGTTGGTGGATGCACGCTCTTTCTGGCCGCTACCTCCCGACGCTGAATTCTTCAAGGCAGTACAAATTCCTTTCCTTCTCCTGTTACATGTTGGTCCTCTGGAAATCCGCTCCAGTTCCCGTATAAAGCAATGGAAAGGCAGTGATCCTGAAGTCTGGGGAGGTAGTAAGTGAGGAGGAGGATGGGAAGCCGGAGAAAGGAGAAAATATTGGATACGTCGAGGTTGAGACAGAAGGTGAAAACTCAAGTGGACCACTTGAGGATGAAATACGTCAAAATATCGGCGAGTACTGATGGTATGGAAATACTTCGATTACAATAGAAGGATTTGGGTAGAAATAAAAGAGTGTATTTACAGAAAATAAAGTAAAATGAGAAATTAAAATAGGATTGTCAAACGTTCTAAATAAAACACTATTTTTCTGGATTGCAACGTGTACGTAGAGTACTAAATTTTAAAATATGTTGAAATTATCTATTACCATTACCGTCAATTGCAGTGCTACTATTTTGTGGTCACGCATTACTTATCAATTTTAAAATTATCATCATGTAGTGGTACTAGCAATACTCAAACCTACTAAACTAAGTTAGTATCAATAGAGAACAATATTACAACGTCCTGCTGCATTGGTTTCCTTCCGAACCTACTTGAACAACAAGGTAATGGTGGATATTAGTATCCAGTTTCACTTTTAATATTTATTCAATATGCACGTAGAAAAGGATAGGTGATAATGAAAAACCCAATCTTAAAATCCCTCTCAGTAGCAGTCCAACCGGATTTTCCATCCACTGATCCACTGCATGCACATGTGTGAGTAGGTGTGTATGTATATATATATATATATATATATATATATATATATATATATATATATATATATATAACACTTAGCACTAGTGGATAAAGACAAAAACACACAAAAAAGAGACTCACTATTTTTCAAATTTTCGGTGGTCGTGACCACCTTTATCAAGGAAGAGAGGGACAGAACTGAAGGGAATACGATTGAAGGGATTACGATCGTATTCCCGTCAGTTCCGTTCCTCTCTTCCTTGATAAAGGTGGTCACGACCACCGAAAATTCGAAAAATAGTGAGTCTCTTTTTTGTGTGTTCCTGTGTCTTTTTGTCTGTGTCCACTAGTGCTAAGTGTTATACATTATTATTCACGTCCGTGAGACTTTCAAAAGGTGTTATATTATATATATATATATATATATATATATATATATATATATATATATATATATATATATATATATATATATATATATAAATATACACATACATACATATACTATATACACACATGCATATGTGTGTATATATATATACACATACATACACTGTATTAATTATGAAAAAGCAGTAAGTATTTTCTAACTTCAGTAAAATTGTCAGAGACACAATTGACATAACTAGTGTGAAGTTACTAAAAAATTCTATTGAATTTCTTCAAGCACGCTACATAGGTAGGTATTTTCAGCTATTTAATGTCGTGGAGACTTTTTCGGGATCAATTTAAATTCACAGATACTTCAATTAGTAGTTCAAAATAACAGTTCAATTTTAATAAATTCATTTATCAACAATGATAATAATTCATTTTTGAATCACCTTTGTCCTGCAATAACTTCATCGTGTTATGGGTCAAGAAAAATGAACCTATAAGGAAGCTCAGTAAGCGACGCTTGACGATGAAGCCCCTCTATGCATGTGAAGTATCTTTAACAGGATCAACGGAAATGTGATACCACCACCAAACCAGCAGGGAAACAATAAACATAATCCTTAATCCTCTTTCTTAAATTTATGGGTCGAACATGAGAGTTTATTTGAAACTCGAATTCTCATCCGTGGTTAAGTGTTAGCTCTCCAGAACTGCAGTAAAATATGCGTTCTTTTTCAAAATAATATTTTTTGTTAAAATCACCCGTAAACAATAAGTCCATATCCGCCTTAGCAAGTTATAGTAAAATTTAAAGGCTATAAAACATAGCGGGACAGGGTAATCCAATTGGTAGAGGTTGAGATAGGGCTGGACTACTGACCCTAGTGGGCCTAGATTCGATCCCCTAGGATTCGACACCTCTGGTTACCCTCAGCTTTCCCCAAACTGTGTGATTTCCCTCTTATTAGGTTTTCCTGGGAAACCACAGGCGACACAGGGTATGGAACTTGCTCCCTTAACCTGAAGTGTGAATTTTACACGACGTGGAGCTTGGTATTAGGTTTTCTCTACCCTCAACAATCCGTCATTAGGCCTGATAGCTGTGGTTTATAAGGCAGGATAAGATGCAGGTACTGAAGTAGCCATTGAGATT
This sequence comes from Hetaerina americana, assembly GCF_022747635.1. Classification (NCBI taxonomy): domain Eukaryota; kingdom Metazoa; phylum Arthropoda; class Insecta; order Odonata; family Calopterygidae; genus Hetaerina; species Hetaerina americana. The sequence continues at coordinate 55,141,383 of NW_027286070.1, forward strand.
CCGCCAAGTTATCGCAAAATTCTAAGACATTCGAACACGGAAAAAATATTGTCATTTTCATAAAATATCGAGCTTATGCTTATGTACGTCATAATATCTCATAGATAAAGTACGTTCAGCCACATTTAATGTAATTAGTATTCATTTTCAAAATAAGTTATTGTAGACATCAATTATTTCGTATTTCACGATAACGCCATGAGATTCTCTCATATAATGAGAGAGAGTAGTGGGACCGTAGGCAGATTACTCTCTCTGTCATTTTCCTTTTGGTTCGCAAAAATTGGCGTTTGCATTACAATAGCTATCACTATACTAATATAATATAGTAATGTAGTCATATGTCGTTTATTTTTCTTGATTATAAGGAATAGACATAAGTATCTATGCATTATTCGAACAGAGTATCCACTCTACCTTTCTTCTTGCTTGAGCTAGGAACGACTCCACAAGAATTTCTACATTTCTATATAGCCTAGGGAATATTTAAGTATCCACTGATCTGTGGTTAAATCTTAGATGGGCCAATGTCTCCAGAATCACATTCACAAAAGCTCTCAGCCTTCGTTCTTTTAAAATTCAAACTTTGAGATCCACACGTTTACTCTTTACACTGGAAAGTTTTCACAGAGTAAAGGCCTATCCAAAGTCTCGGATGCTTCTACCGGGGGATGATGTTTCATCACCATCGCAATCACCCACCTACATTTCGCCATCTTGAACTTAATGGCTTTGTACGCACACGATTTCATTCTTGGGATGCCAGAAGAAAGGGAAGAGGCGAGAGGAGCCCACGGAGCGTGCGTGCGTGACTCCTCCGCAGGCTAGCATTAAAGCGGGGAAAGGATCACGGCGACCGAGACGCCTCACGCAAAGTCACACCGAGCGAGGAAGACGCGTAGCGTCGTGGGGCGAAAGTGGGTACCGAAAGAGGGTGGTGGAAGAGGAGAAAGAGAGGAAGAAGAAGAGAGGGATCGCGGGTGGGAGAGGTGTGCCTCTTTCGACCGACAAGGGGAGCGAATGAATTATTCCGCGCGTAGCACCAAGGGGAGAGGAGGCGTTGGGGAGGAGAATGGGAGGGAAGATAGGAGTGGAAAGAAGGACAAGGATTCAGGGGAGGGGAGTTAGAAGAGGTGGGTGGGTTGGTGAGAGGGAGTAGTTGAATGCGGGCAGAGAAGGGACGAGGGGGAGTGCGGGATGTAGCGCTGTGTACAGAGTCAACAAAATGAAGACTCTAAACCGGAGAGGGGTGTCCGGGGAGTGAGGAGAAAGGAAAAGGAGTGAGGGGATGGGTTGGGCATAGGGGAGGAGAGACTAAGCGATGCCATAAAAAGGAACCGTGGAGAGAATTCCTTTAATGGGATAAGATGGAGGGTTGAGAGAAAGGATGAGGGGGGTGGGAAGAGAGCTGTTTTGGAATGGATGAAAGAAATGAGGAACGAAAAAAGGAGTGGACGGCTCTATGGGAGGGAAGAGGGTGGACGTTGAAGGGGAATGAATGGAGGAGAAGTGGATGAAGATAATTCTGGGCACTCTTGTTGTGAGAATTGTGAATCTGTTGATTCTGGTCACTCGGCCTTTAATTCCGGTAGACGAACTGCCAAGCCATGCCCATAATAACTAACTCCGCGCATAATATTTATTTCCATCTCAGGAAGGATGCCTGCTAGGTCGAGTCAGGTGGAGTAAAACAACATCAGCACGCTCATATTCCACCGAAACCCAATGCATTCGAATTTTCCACAGGGATTTACGGGCATGAAAACTAATATCACGTGTAAGAGCCGCATTCATGGGAAATGCATTTAATTTTTGTGAGATTAAGTTTTACTGGAGTCCTATCACATGGAAAAATACAAAGGAAAATATTCTGGAATGAGCAAGTCTCTAAAAATGCTCTATCAAAGGGATCGTATTTCAATGCCGACAGTAAACCGATCCACGGTATGACCTACCGCAAGATTTTTCTTAGCGTCTAAGTAACCAAGATTCTACTAAATTAGCTGGCATGGAAATGGGATAGAAAATAATTCATGTTAGACTAAATTCAATTAATATTCTGTACAACCCTTGCAAAACTATCCAATAAACGGTAGGAATGGTTGGACAAGTTGAAGCATTGATTTCAATGAAATAATGAGGAGCCTGGAAAAACAAATCAAAAAAATTTTGCAAGTAGATTGATTATAAATACCAAGTAGCCAGTAAGGAAGCAAAAAGGGTAACAAGACGGCTATATTCAATTATGCAATGAAATAATTCGGATGAAAGCTTGGCTATAGCATTGAATTTTTTAACAAATTAAATTGCAAGGAAGTTGACGAAGAGGCATTAAGTGCCATGGACAAATTTTTTCTCTCATTTTGTGTGTTGTTCCTTAGTTCTGCAGGATTACAATATCAGAAAAGCAACGAGGGAAATGATACGTGCTTTAATTATTATTTTATTTTATCTGTTACGCTCCATTTGATATTTTTAAATGTAAAAAACACATTAACATTTAATTAGAGCGTAAACAGCGAGCTTCGATTCAGCTACCAAAGCCATAATTATATCAAACTTTAAATAGAAAATATATACATGTGTGTATTTATATATATGTATGTATATGTATGTATATACATATATATATATACTAATGTATAAATATATTTATAATTATCTACATATATATGTATATAATTTTATATGTATATATATATATATATGTATATATATATATATATATATATATATATATATATATATATATATATATCCGTCCGTCGGATGGGACGTTAAGCCGCGGACCCCTTGGCGCCTTTCGTAAAGAGTAGGCTAATGCCGACGCCGGGTTTCTCTCCACCCTTCATCCTTTCCTGTCCTTCCCCTATGGCGCAAATGACCTTAGCTGTCGGTCGCCTCCCATCAAAACTACTACTACTACTATATATATACATAAAATATCTTCGAAATGGAACGCTCTTCGGCGACGCACAAATATATAAAAACACAGATGTAGATTTTTAGAATATAGAGACACAAAGAAAGGACACTCACAATTTGTTATTTGACGTTTCGACAGCACGGCTGTCGTCTTCAGAAAAGACTGAAGACGACAGCCGTGCTGTCGAAACGTCAAATAACAAATTGTGAGTGTCCTTTCTTTGTGTCTCTATATTCTAAAAATCTAATCTGTCTTTTTATATATTTATATATATATATATATATATATTAATATATATATATACATATATATATATATATACATGTATAATTTCATCCAATTTTACAGCCATATATAATTTATAAAAATGATTTTCATTCCTACATTAGCTGTTGTTGAATTTAATTCATTTGTGAATAACATTTCAATTCACTTTTCGGTTTTTTTTTCTTACTACCGGTCAATTAGAGTGCATATATTTAATAATCTTGATATGCCCTTCTAGAAAACGCTGATATAACACCATAAGATTTGAATTCACATTTGAGGGTTCTACGAGCAAGCTATGCGATGTCATAGAACAACATCCATGACGCATATGTATGGTATTAAGAGAGGAATGAAGGACTTGATAGAGAGAGAAGGGCACCCGTACAACAGACACACGCCCCTACCAAACCCTACTATACAAAAACCAACGTTGCATGGCAATGGCTGCCGATGCGAAAATAGGTCAGGAAGAAATTTCTCCGGCACTAAATGTATTTTTCGGTCTCATTCCGTCATGTTAACCATTTTTCACCCCCGAGGGAAACACTGAATCCCCACGACGAGCAGAGAATCGAACGCCATGCCGCCCCTGTCCCTATCCCATTTTTCGTTACGCCTGTTCAAAAGGAAGAAAGGACTCGATGACCTCCATTTTGCACGAATCAGGTCCGTCTCATCTCTCCTGCCCTCACTACACAGGCCCGCAATCTTCCCTAACCATATCTTCTGCTTCCATCTCACCCTCCTCACTATACTCCCCTCGCCGCTCAAAACCAAGCTATGATATGCCCATTTATCAAGCAGTGCTCTTGGATCGTGAGGGGAGAGTCGAGAGCTTCCCCAAGGCCCGCCTCTTCCTCTCTATCCCCTCTCTTCCCTCTTTCCAGCCCAGTCTTTTATTCTACCTTGACTCCTCTCTTATCGCTAGCTTCTTATGCCTTAGGCGAAAGCAAAGTTAGAATGAGCGCAAATATTTTTAAGTGCAAAGCGACAGTTTAGTTGGTAGTAAAATAACGGAAGTATTTTTAATTAATGCACATTTTTAAAGGCTATTATTTCAAATGAAAAATCAATTTACATCAGTATAAAATGAAGCACATTAAGCAGATTTGCAGTTACGTTTATTACGCTTCAAATGCAGCCGATGTTTTCATGCCAATAGGGAGTGTTTTATCGTGAACCTAGAGGCTTCAAGTTTACTTCAAACGAAGCTCTTGTGTGATATTTGGCGATGCCGAGTCAAATGGAGGACAAAAATTAGTTTAGAAGACAAGACTTTATGGTCCTAGGAACCATCATGCAATCAAACATGCCTATGATTTAGAACAATGTGTTACCCAACCCCCTTAAAACACCACGCTGAGGAGACAAGCTTTTTCTAAACTGGATTGTATTTTTTATCGCAAAATAATATATTGTGGTAAAGAAAGTATTTACTAGTAAACTCCCATCTACACACCTCCTAAACATTAAAATGTTATGTCCTACGTTCTTCCAAGTTTCGCGAACTTTCCATGGCAATTTTTATCCAATTAAGTTAGGATTATTTGACCCTAAGATGACGATAGGGTATCCTTATCTTTAAATGTTTTCATTTCAGAATTCTGCCTCTCACCAGCACCGGGAGCGAAAATTGATTAGTGCTCTAGGTACGAGATGAGGGCTCTTCACCCAAAGTACTAATAACTACTACTAAAACATCAACCAATCTACCCAAAAGATAGCTCGCTTTGTCCATTTCACGCTCCTTTTAAGCATGATAGTTTACGATAGATGATGACAAAAAGAAAATTTTGTGAATCCACATAAAAATAAACTTAAATTCGACCCAGGTTTCAGTGCAGTGCGGCATCATCAAGCATATATGTATATATAATATATATATATGTCTCTCTCTCCCCTTCTCTTCCTTGAGAAAGGTGGCGTGGACCACCGAAAATTCGAAACCTAGTGACTTTTTTTTTTCTTTTTTTGTGCGTTTCTGTGTTTTTGTCCTTGTCTACTGGTGCTAACTTCATATAAATTATTATTCACATCCGTGAGACTTCCACAAAAGTTATACATATAAATATATATTATTTATATATATATATATATATATATATATATATATATATATATATATATATATATATATATATATATATAAGGAAATCATCATATTCAGTTTTTCAATACTACGATGGTTTACTGCAGCCCTCCATTCTACTCTATTTAATGTCAATTCACTTAGTCCTTGATACCTTCTCTGTTTTACGTCCTTCTTAATTTGCCCTTTGTACATGTCTCTTGGTCTTTCTCGTGGAAGCTTCCCGCCTTTTTTCTCTTCCAACATGTTCCTAATACATCCATTGTGCCTCAATGTGTGTCCAATCCATCTATTTCCTCTTTGCTGTAGGTCCTAGCCTCTTCTGCTCTTCTATAGACTTCTTCATTTCCTGCTTCATCAGCCCATTTAATCTTCAGAAACACACAAATATATATATATATATATATATATATATATATATATATATATAAACATATAGATTTTTAAAGCATAGAAACCCAAAGAAAAGACACACACTATGTAGTTTTGAAGTTTCGACGGCACGGCCGTCATCATCAGGTTCTGACGTATCACCATCATCCGAATCTTATGATGGCGGTCGTGCTGTCAAAACGTTACAACTACATTATATATATATATATATATATACATATATATGTATATATATATAGAAAATATATAAATATATTCATTCGCTTTTGGATCCCCAATTCCTAACTCCCCCCGCATCCTTAGCCTTCCATCCGTATCCGACCTCCGCAGTAAACGAGTAACTACGACAGGCCCGTAGGATATGCGAAACTCACCGGGCTGCCCAAACACAAGCCCCGACCCACACCACTCTCTCCCCAACACTACCTCAAATCTCTCTGTGACAATGTCGAGTGCACTACCGACGGAGGCGCCTCATGCGGAAGGGAGGGGCATTCAAAAAAGTTTGGAACGGTTTCGAGGGCGTGGGTCTGGAAAGCGGGCACTCTGTGTAACTAAACGTGTCACCCTGTTTCACTGTCGTCCCCCGCGCTCCCCTTACCATTTCTCTCTCTTCTTCACCCTCCCTCCCTCCATGACTATCTTTCTTTCCTTCCTCCACCCAACTTCCCTGCTTTCTCTCTCCCTCCCTCTGAACTTCATACCCGAGTAGAGCGGAGCGAGCGGTGAAAATGAAGTTCGCTAATGCACCCGAGAGAGGGCTCCGTTACGGCATCCCCGAAAATCATTTAAACAAACCCCTCCCTCCCTCCCCCACCCTACTCTCTCTCTCTCTCTCTCTCTCTCTCTCTGTCTCTCTTACTAACACGTGAATGCACACAAACACACTGTCTCCGCTTTTCTCTTTTCACCCTAACAGCCGTCCGGAATCGGCTGGTTTCATCCAACATTTTCGTGAATATAACGTATCTTGGTGCAACTATCCTATCCGCGCTGTTCCCACAAATCTAGGACCGTGTGAAACTACAATGCATCTCGCATCAATCGGCAATATTTTTTTAACGTCGAATGTAAGTTTAAAAAATATAAATTTTTTTAAGAGATACTGTTCGCGAGACGATAAAGACAACACTTTTTTAATGTCCATATCGTGTATCAAAATCATGAAGACAGAATAAAAATGGAGGTTAGTGAAATGTCGATTTGTCATCAAACGTGTTTGAATCGCTCAGCTATGGCTTGACAAAGCTTTTCTATTCTAATGTGCATTGCGACGTAAAATGCAATACTATCCATTTACACCGTGCAGAGATGAGGGCATATCCGACGTGTTGTCTCTATTGTGCAAGACAGTCGAAAAGGTACGTTATATTGAAAATCAAAGCATTAAGTCTCATATCTAACTTTACTCACGTGATATTGATAAAATATTACTCCCATTGAAGCCCTAAATACATCCTTGTCAGATTGAATTTTTCGAATCACATACTAGATCGACTCTACGAGGAGCGCCAATCGTGTCTAGGCTCAAAACTATCGTCAGCACTTATATAGTTAGCAAAGGTGTAACCAGATTAAACAAGAAAACTTTCAACACTAAATAAAATTCAATGGGTTATTTAAAACTCAAAGCATAGGAGATATAGAAAGTGCGCAGTTTACTCTGTTCACTAATTCGACCTCGAAAATGTTGTCGGAACAATCCTATTAACTCGGATGGTCACTATTATAGCAACAACTCAGTGTCAAGTATCAAGCTCAGAATTCACATGGAACTAATGTAATAGTGGGTACAAGTAGAGTTAATGTCGATCTTAAATCGGGGCTACTATGGGTTTCAAATACAGCGTACAATCCAAACTTTTAATCGATATTTCGATGCACCAACATTTTCTTCAAAACTCGATATATATCGATTCGCACGAGGCAAGTCGAATATGCTAAAATTGGGATTCGCGAAGCCATAATTCTAATCCTGTATCTCCGTCCTCGCAAGCCATCACACGCACTTGCGGTTTTACTCCTGCTTCCTCCATTCTCGTCCTCTCTCGCTCGCTTACTCCCGCTCTTTCTGCGGCCCCCGTCTTCGCTACCTCCTCTATCTCGTGTTCCTGCGGCTATTGATCCAGATCCAGTCGGAAGGATTAGCCCTCAAACATTTTTGGCAAATAGTAGCGGGGATGGGAGGGGGTTGAAGAAAGCGGAGTTCATAAATGGCGCGTGTGATAGCGGAACAGCAGTAATTCACGCTTTAACCCATCTTTCAATTTTGTATGGCAGCATTACAGCCGATGATCTGATCACGCCAATAAGTCTCTCCCTGCGTGATGAGGTGCTCACGAAATTGAGAGGTCTCGGCTTCTAAACGTCTCTTCAAGGAAGGATTGTTACAAATGCTCGTCAGTCATGCTGTCAAAGAGTCAGGCAGAGATGGTAAATATATGTTGGTAGGTAAACGGTCTTTACGAAATACTTTCTCTAGCAGTTAAATAACCAATCCGATCTTAAAGCATCATAAGAGTGTATTCACAGCTGATTCTTAATCTAGTAATAATTCAAGGTTCACTTTTCCAACATTGGATAGGGTGTGGATCCTATTACATATCTCCACCAACAGACAATGGTGTGGCCTCATAAACGCATTAAGATGTACAAAGTTGGAAGAAAATGAAATCTTATATTAGCCAAACACGTCCAAGAATATATTTTGTCAGAAATATTCTTAATAAATACAAAACTATAAAACAATATCAATTAAAAGCATAGGAATTATGCGTTTTTTTAACTAAATGACCGAAAAAAATATATCATTCAAGCCTTAAAATTAAAACAAGTGTAATCGAAGGAAACATGACGAACCCCTCTCCATTAAGTAATAAATTCCACAAATGTTGTTAATTACAATAAAACATTTTATTACTATGTCCCACACTAAAACATCTGATGACAAGACGAAGTTATGAAAGCTGAGTCATGATAATAAAAATTATTGCGTGCAAGCATAAATTTTGAAGATTTTGATCATTTAAAAAACGGTCAAAAATATTCTTATATTTTCCATTAAACCTTAATCATCGTTGACCTTTTGACCTCGTATCTTTGTCCAATGAAATAACCATCACGAAAGGACCTAAGAAATTCACGATTATCTCAGAGCGTCACCTATGAAATGAAATACTCTTCTTCTAGCTGCACTAAGATTGTCTATATTGATAAGGTGATTAACACTCATTTTCTAACTCCATACGACCCTTGTTACGAGCCACTAACCCCATCCCGTCCAGATCTTCTCTAAATGAGATATTAAAAGGCTGGTAGGATATAATTTATGGAATCGAAATACAAGCACCCGAAATCATATGATAATAAAATGTTAAAATGCATGAAAATTGACTGGAAAATATTTTACACTAGTTTTATTTGGTAAATAATTCCTCTTTTGGCAAATTTTAAAATTAAGTCTTGAATTGTATCACCGACATGTTTGGATTCGATCATGCGACCAGTGACAAAATATGGCTGACCATTTCACGCTCGGCTGCCAATCAATGGATATTTTTTTAACATTTCTCAGCTGTGTACCCGATAAACCAAATATTTCAACGTTTAGCTCATCAATTACATGATTTTATGTCAACCAAAAGCTGAACTGCGAAGACACTATCAGCATCTGGACATGTATAGCATCGAGTCGTATTTAAAGTGGTGATTTCGGAACAGAAAGAGGGAAGAATGTCCAAATATTTCACAAACTACAAAAACAGGCGAGTCATCTCGTTATTTGAGGCACTAAGATATCCTGGTGTATTATCCTGGATAAAATACACAGCGGAATATGTACTTCTATGGAAATGCCCGACCACAGCGCTCAATTTCCTAAGCGCAAACTCGGTAAAACATCGAGGCGAGCACAAAGGCTAAAGCGGATTGAAGCTAATGGTGGGTATGAAGTGATGAGTCACAATGGTATTGTTTGGACGGTTATCGATGTGTTTGGAAATAATATATGCAGCATTGTCAGAATTTTAAGCAATCACAATTGCTTTGGACTAAACTGGCTCCGTTTGTGGCATAATTGATTGTCACCGATATGTGCGAAATTTTAGCTGTTCTTGACAAAACTGTACTTGGCTCAGGAGTGAAGGATCTAAATTCACAATTAAAGGTTTTCCACCATATGCGTTACCTAGAAATGTCACTGAATATAACGCACATGTCCGTCTAGTAAATTATGCTATGTAAAACTGGACATCATACAATCTCTTCCACACCACATTTCCTCTCACAGCAATGGAAACTATTTCCAAAGTAATATATAAATAAGTACTAGAATCATTGTAATAAAAGTTAGAACAAATTAACACAAATGTTCACATGTACGAATAGTGTCTAAGCATGGAATGCATAATAATTTCTAGAACCAGAACTTATCCCGGTCTTTAACTCTTTAAAAAGCAGAATATATACCTAAAATTTCTCAAGGAACCTATTGAAGATTTCAAATTAAAAATTATAGATGCTGACAAATATTATCATATTTTTATTTGAAAATATTTTACAAATCAATGCGCTAGTCTGACTTCAATCCAATTGTCGGAAAATAGTTCTCCTTCTTTCATAATTTTAACTTCATCTTTTTAAGCGTCAGCAATGAATTTTTATTGAAAAAAATAAATGGGTGGGCACGTATTCAGGAGCCCATTGCTGGGACCAATGCACGACACATTGCAGTGATGCAGTTGGGTGCTCAATAATTCACATAGCTGGTCGACTCAAGGTACCAATGGCACCAATATTAAAAACCTTATTAGCTTGAGTGAGAAAAAAATGACTTAACATTTGCATACATTTTTCCTACCATCTCCAAAACGTGCGAACTGCGCAAATACTAGAACGACAGCCTTACGGACAGTCCAACGTAAAACGGGCCAGATAAGTCAACTGACTCTCATAAAAGATAAGAAGAATGGGTTAGCATGCAATTTACGATTCCACGAAAGAGTCAGCCCGAAAATAATGTCACGTGACACATAAAAGTCACGAAAAGGCCGCACTGGGAGGGATTAAAACCTCCACGGATGAGGATCTAATAAGTTTTTCTCTCATTCGTGCGACCGAAGAACGAGTTGCTTCCTTAGTGGATGGCAAAGCCTTTACATGGAAGTTCAGCAGGAAAAGTGTTTACATTTAATACATCAATGAATATATTACATTTAATACAGATTCCTTACGTAGTATAGCATGAGAACAATGAGGAAGTTGGAGAATACGGCTTGATGGTATGACAAGCACAGCCTTAAAATATAGTAAACAGTTCATGCAGAGTAGAGAATAGCAACTTTTCTTGCTAACGTTCTAAATTAGGAAGCACTAATCCAAAATCTTGTAGGTGACACTCAGTTCATAGAAACAATCGAGGGCAGAAAAACTAAAGAAACAAGTTCATATTAAATCCTTTCAAGACACGACAGAGCTTTCAACAGATTTCCCTTGAAAACGTTTTCTCCACATTAATGGTCGATTTGACTATTCTTTAAAATAAGAACCTGTCCAACTGACTTAAAGGATTTCACCACATAAATACATAATTTTTGTATTCACGGTATCACTTGGCTAATCAGAAGTAGTTCCGACAGAAATCAAAAGGCCGGCAACCAAAAGATATTTTATTGATTAAAATCGAATTTCTAAAATTCCTGGAAAGGTTCCGGCTTTCATTGTTGACTAGTAAATTAAATGAAGCGAGTTATGTGATTAACACTAGATCTTTGCTCTGAATTACAGACACCGCCATTATTTTATCATTATTAGAACCATTTGAAGAAAATTATCGAAACTTAGGGTAGGCAAGGGTACCGAATGGTAGCCAAGCGCGTAAGTGAAATTCAAACAATTCGCCTTTTGGACATTAAAGCGTCACCAAACCGGTTAGCCTCGCCATCATTGTCGTGAAAACATAAAAATGATAATGCGCGCGTCAAAAGTCTGCAAATTGTGTGCCGTCTCTCCAATTACGAAGGAGGCACGGAGTACTAAAAGCAGGCGGACATGCAACGTTATTGCATGCAAAACCAGAACAACTCCAGATCACCAAATAAAGAGCAAGGGAAAGAAAAATAATAAGCAAGGGAAAGAGGCAAGAAGGGTGAAAACAAATTTTGAAACCGCAAAGAGCAACAAATAATGGGCGCGGGCTTACTGGGTCGATTTTGCCGTTGTGGGTTACCAGAGCATATTTTTCCCGGGTATACTATTGGGATGTAGACCAGGATATTTCATACGTAACTTTCAGACCTTAGCCCACCCGTATTGTACCTGGCACTAACTTTTTCTCATTAATATGCGTTGAAAATGGATTTACTGCACCTTCTCGTATTAGAGGATCTTTCTAGCATTAAAATAGGTTTCAAAATAGGTAGAGTATTGATGCAAATAATTGAGAGCAATTTCTACCATTAATTGGACCTTTTTCCCCTCCAGAGTTTTCAAAGTTTTTTCATTCGTTTGCTGATCGCCTCGGGTTTGAGGATATCGGTTTACACGTAAATGAATTTGGTAAATTCTTGGGGTTGCTAAAAATTTGGAATCAGAAAAACAGCAGTTTTAGCTCGCCTGTTTTTCCGACCCGAATTCTCAAACACACGCCGATCCCATTGGGTCTCGACCGGAAAACTACAACCCGATTTCAGTCCCTGGTTTAAACACGAGAGACGGAGAGATCGTCCCCTGTGACAGAGAACGAGGGTGGACGGGCCGGAGGGAACGGAGGGAGTGAGAGAATTTTGCGGGCCATGGGCGAGTGGAAGGCTTATGGCAATAAAAGACATTTTTCTCTCGAAAATGTTATTGGAGGCTTACTAAGGATTTTCACGGTCCGACATAGAGAAAGAGGGAGAGCGAGAGAGAGACACACACACATACATACACACGCAGAATAGGGAGCAAAACGGCTGGAAGCATTCCATTTGGGGCAATGGCGCTGGCGACGGGGAATGAGAGGGAAGGGGGAGATGAAAAGAGAGAGAGAGGGAGGGAGTAGTGGAGTGGGATATCACGTGACAGAGCTCCTTTGGCGCCCTCACTCCCTCTCCCTTCCCCTTCCTCTTCCCCTGATTTCCGGCGTCGGCAGTCATCTTTCGTGCGGGGTGAGACGGGAGGGGGTTGGGCGGAGGAGAGGGAGAGGCCCGCCTGGAAATGGAATGGAGGGGACTGTGATGGAGCGGGGGAATATGAGGGTGGGGTGAGGATATGAAGTAGAGCGGGGGGAAAGGAGGGTGCAAAAGGGGATTTTTTAGGGGAAGGTAAGGGGGTAAGGTGAGGAGGAGGAGAAGAAGGGAAGGGGTGCGATGAGCGTAACCCTGTTGTTTTCGCTTTTCGGTGGAGGAAGGGAGAAAAGCGAGAGGGAGAGAGAAAAAACAAAGGAGGGAGAGAGAGAGAGGGTGAGAAAAGGTGGAAGGAGCGTGGGTGTTTCTCAGGCGAGGGACTGAATGAAAAAGGAAACGGAGAGGGTGGGGCGGAAGGCGTGCAGGTGAGGTGGTATGAGGGGGGTGGTGGGGAGGATTTTTTTAAATAAAGGAGCGGTGAGGGGAGAGGGACGCTTATGAAAAACAAGAAGGGAACGAAGGTAAGATGGCGGTACTGAAATCCAAAAGGGGGCTGAAAGGGAGATGGGGTTTAGAGAGTTACCGAGGGGGTTGGAAAGGGAGAGGCAGGGAAAAAAATTAGGGGGAGATGGAAGGGAAGAATGAGAGTTTCTGGGAGGGAGGAGAGGGAGAGAGAGAGAGGAGAAAAGAAGGCGAGTGAAAGGAAGGAGAAAATGAAGGAGGAGGAGGGAGGTGGGCGGGATGGATGAGGGGGAGGGAGGATGTAGGAAGGGCTGGACCACAAGTTAGATCGATACAGCAGCGCCAACCCGGGAAGAAAGGGGAGAGAGGAAGAAAAGTGTGTGTGTGTGTGTGTATTCGTGTGTGCGTGTCCTTAGAACGTGCGTGTGTTTACGTATGTGGACTGGATGAGACGTGAGGAGGTTCGAGTGAAATGAGAGGAAGAGAGAGCATGGTGCCGGTAGAGCACGTGTAGGTGGGAGATGGAAGGAAGCAGTTATGAGAGAAATGGAATTAGACAGCCTAACGGACCATTATAGCGTCTTTCTCCCCTTAAGAGAAATTCAAAATCATTAGAAGAAATAGTCATATGGGTATTAATTTTCTTCCGGCTTAGTTAGTGCTCATCAAAAATTTCATGATTCAATTTGGACTGATTGCTACTCATGTGACCCATTATTGGATGATCTACCTTTACGTAGATGACGAGTTAATGCTCGCTAATGATGTCACTTAAACATGCCTACAATGTGAACACTGAGCAAATTTAAAAGCAAGAGAGGTGCGTCATTAGTAAAATAACAGCGAAATAAAAATAGAATATCAATTTTGCATTTTCGGTAATTGTCCACCCTTAATCCAATCGATTGCGACATTGGTGCATTGATTTCAATGATTTGGCCGAGACTATCAAACGATTTTATTTATAATTTGAAACTCAAACCGAAATCAATCTTTCTTACTTCCTGTGCATATATTTATTCATTTCATTTTTGTTTGGTATTCCTTGCTGAAAATGTTCAATGAACATTTTTTTTGTATCAGAGAAATTTTATACGCCTATTAACCCGAAATGAATTTTAATTAACCTACTTCGAATGGCACTTACGATTGATTCGTTAATCAGAAACAATGAAAGAGCGAAATGTCACCTGCTGTGCTTAAACCACAAAGAGAGACAGATGGGAGCGAACGGGGCCAAACAAAGCAGAGAAGGAAATATTACGAAAGAGCTAGTTAGAGAGTAAAGAAGAGAACCGGCATGAAAGAGATTGTGAGAGTAGGCTGCAATGGGAAGGAAAAAGATCGCAGGCAAGGAGAAGAAAAAAAAGAAGTTGTTTATGGTGATTGGATGATGGAGAATGGGAATATGTAGACAAAACAATTTTTTTGTTTTCAAATTTAGATCGGAGAAAAAACCTTTCTGTCTTCAGAGGTGGCAGAAAAATGGGTTGAAAGGAGTAAGAATAACAGAGAAAAAAGGTTCCTCGCAAGGAAAAGAAATTAGAGAAAAATGGCAGCACGTGGCTGCAACAGGGTCACAAACCTAATGTATTACAACAAGATATATCACTAGAGTTCAAAATATTTGGAAAGTCAAGACCCAGTGGAGCAATAAATATTTTTATTCCCATGTATCTATCTAAAGAAATATCCGCTTCATAATAATCAACAATTTATTGTGAATCTATTTTCACCTTATTTACGGTCGTATTCGTTATGGTAGAGCTCTTAGTTATTCAGAGTAAAACTTTTAAGTCACACTTGTTAATCTTACGACACTCTACCCTCCTAGTACTCTTCTAGTCGCAAATGTCCTTCGCTTAGTTTATCCGCCTTAGAAATATAAATGAAATTAGGAGACATTGCTGGAAAAGCGTAGCGCGTGGTGATGAGAAGAATAAAATGAGGGAGGGAAAGAACATCATAGCTGGGCGTGAAATAAAGATTGCGAGAGAAAGAAGGTGATAATGACAGCGACCACAACGCGGATGAGTTGAGGGAAGAAGGGTGAAGGGAGGGAAAGGCGGAGGTAAGGGTCGGATGGGAATGACAACGAGTAAGGGAAAGGTGGTGGGAATGAGAGAGAGCAGTAAGTGAATGCCTCTCTGGATTGGTGAGAGAAGGGTGAGGGAGAATAGAACACACATTCCCACATACACTCAGACACATACACACGTGCGCAGATACACATGCGCGAATACACACACACACACACACACACACTAGCGGAATGAAAGGAAAGGGTCTGAATTGGGTCAACAATTGGCGACAAGCATTTCCATTGTTACGATCCCTTGCTTGTATTTTAGAGCGAGCTTGTGTTTGAATAGAGGAGATCATCTCGGCAGCAGGAAGAGCGGATGATAGGGATAGAGCAGGGGAGGGAGGGAGGGAGAGACAACGGAAAGAAGGGAATGGTGGTGCACAAGGGAGAGTAAAGGAAGAGAATATGGAATGATATTATGGAGCGCAAAGTCTCGGGAGAATCCATTTGAGAGAGAGAGAGAGCACTACCTTTTTCATGCCGCCCGTCAACGTAAGAGTATCATCCGTTATTAAAATACTATTGATTGATATGTCCATGCCCTTACTGTTCCAACAAGAGAACTCAACACTGCCGCGACTCATTCTCAGCTTTGTTAATTAAAATTCTCTTCCATATTGGAGTCTAGGAAACACTTTACACTCGTCATGAATATACACACATTAGCGCTTCATTAAATTAAATGAGGAAATCGCTACATGTGTGCTGAAGGTCACGAAATAAAGTTGAAAACACAACTATTTGGTACATGAACTGTTCATTGACTTACTCTCATAGCTCCCTCAAGCAAGTGAGAAAAGTAGATATTCAATTATTCAACATTCACCTTCTGTTTACCTTGTGTACCTTAACTAGGATCACAGCATTAATGTCAGTAGATTTTAATTTCCAGGTTTTTCCCAAAACTCTAGTCAGAAATTGGGAGTTTTCTCCATATGCTACCTTTCCTGATTACTCCAATGCGGTTTCAACTTGCGTCAATAAGACTGCAGATTTAATGAATTTTTGTATTTTAAAGAATTAAAAAAATGTTCCACCATAGAAATACTAGGTAATTGAAAATAGAGAACTTCAAATTAAATTTTTGTAATCCCAAAAATAGCGCATGCAGCAACTTTTTTCAAAACTGATATTATGGATATAGATATTCTTAATTGTGGACAAACTTTTGTCACTCTCCATTAGTAAAAATTTAGCATTCTTTTCTATTACTTTCGACAGTTATTTTTCTTAATTCCTTTTAGCTATTCTTAATTCACAATTCTGCACTTTGGTATATTTTATTTCTTAATTTTAATGCTAGTTGTCGGTTTCCGATAGAATTACTTCTTACACCGTCTTTAACACAGACACACTTAATTTTTTTTAAACTCAAAAACGCTGTATCACAAGTCACCTACGGAAATTCATGACCATCGCCTGCTTAAAGCGTAGAAAAAATCTCGCAATATTCTCTCCAGTTTTACCAAAATAACTTAAGCAATAACGTGAAAAGCCTTAGCCTGCAACAAGACAAGCCATCTGGGAAAATTCATCAAAGATTTCAGTATATAAACAAGGATGGCTGTTAAGGAAGAAATAAATATCATTTAATATTAACAACATAGTTTTATTAAAAATATACAGAGATGTAGGAACACCACCCAAGAAACGTGAGGCATATGACTTGATTCTTAAAAAAATGAAGAGCGAGGGACACCCTTTCACCCATTTCCCTACTAAGACCTGCCTTATTTCATACCCTATACCTGTATTATTATTATAGTTCTTTCGCCCAAAGTCATATGGCCACCCAAAGTGAATTACAATTAAATAATTCCTTAACAGTGGCTTGAACCTTGCAGCCAAAGTATCGTTTAGGATTTACGCACTCAACGACCTTTCATAAGTAATGTAACGTGCGAAATATTGTTTGTAGGGTGATAGCTGATTGAAATAACGGTTTAGAAACTCTTCGTGAAAAACAGTTCATTGGCTGCGGAATTTGTCATTAATTTAACCCCACTCCCTATGAACATTTAATAGTGCTCAGAGCTCTAAAAATTCACGCACTTTACACTAAATTCCACAATAATAAAAAATACCGACAGCGAAGTTATTAAGTTAAGAAGTATTATTTTCTAGATTACGAGATTGGATCTAAAATTAGTTGGCATAAAATATTTTGAAACGGACGCTCAAGCAATTTATTTCCGGTATCGAAAATAACTATATTTTCATGTATACAAATATGCTGGTTGTAGTTTTAAACTATGAAAGGAACGTCGCATTATTTCATTTGTTTTCAAATGATAGGTGGTTTTAGGGGGAAAAAAGAAACGTATTAAGCTCTTGCTTTGCGAAATAGGAGGGTGTTAAGAGTTGTATCCAAATCCACTTTCGAGTCCACTCTTTCACCTCTAAATGCTTAACGAAGGCGTTTTTTGAAGGGGATTTTTGATTTTTGCCTTTTTAATTGAATTATCTCATAACTATTCCTATGGATATATACAGCAAAGGCAAGCCAATTTCCGGAGAATTTATGGAATTATGGTATTTACACGATGAATTCCCCTTTTTTCCAATTTCACTGTGGAAAACCACCATGACCACAATAGGTAGCTTCATACTTTAATTTAATAATAATAATAATTATGAACTCAAAATCGACAGAGGGATTAAATAAAACTGTTCAACAAGAATGTTGGCCTATGAAAGAGAAAGGGTGTTTTAATAGAACTTTTCAAGCTGAATATCCACACGGAATTTCCTACATCCATATATGTATTCTTCGCCTGTGTTGAAGCTTCTTTTACTGGTTCACGTGGTCTGTGCGATAAATGCGCGAACTGGTACAATCTAGAGGCCATGACACGGACTATAGCCCCGCCCACCAGCGGCGTTAGTTTCCTGAGACCCAATGAGCCGTCTGTTCTTGGCGGATCGTCGAGCTGTGCGTATGGTGCCAGTTATGTTAGTTTCTATTGTCCTTGTTTTTACTGTTATTCCAAAATGGTAATTGGCGAAATCGCGGAGAAACGAATCAACATCAAGTTTTTGGTGAAGTGTGGTTAAGGTTATGAGATATTACTGAAATGTTGATAGCTGTTAACGGTGATAATGCTTTGGAGTAACATCCGTTTTCAAGTGGAATAATCGTTTTAAAGATAGCCGGCATTACGCCACGGATGATGCAAGGCCGGGACGACCTTCAACCACCCATGTTGACGACAACATTGATCGTGTGCGGTCCCTTGTCCTTACTGATCGTCGAAAAACTGTCCGAATGATAGGTGATGAACTGAATTTAGGAAAATCAACTGTGTACCCTATTTAACCGAACGTGATGGATGGATCCTTCACCATGACAATGCACCTGCACATTTAGCATTGACTGTTTGCTAGTCTCTGGCAAAAAATTCAATCACCATCCTTGATCATCCTTATTCGCCCGATGTCACCCCGTGCGACTTTTTCGTATTCCTAAAATGCAAAATATGATGAGGGGACATCACTGGGAAGATGTAAACGCAACAAAGCAAGAAACGACGAGATAACTGAAAAGCCTAACTGACGAGGACTTCCAAGGGCGCTTTAAACAGTGGAAAATAAAATGGAATAAGTGCATATTAACGAATGGAAAATACTTTGAAGGGAAAAAAATCGATGGAGACTAAATTTTGCAAAATAAAGTTTTTATGGCCTCAGTTCGCGGATTTTTTGGGCAGACCTAATATTTCACCATTTGCTACCTGAAAATGGTTATGTTTTTCAGCTTCCATAACGATGTTTTCCTTTAACATGAATGGTAAAATGATTGCAAAAAGTGTATTTCCCTGAAAGTCTAGCTTTTCGATTCAGTTGATAGGTTCACCGTAACCAACCAAGATTCGGAACATGAGGAAGCTATCGAGATTCAAAATGAGGAGCAAAATGATTTTACTTTGGAGTTAAAATTTCTCTTCCTGTGAATATAATTTGTTAGCTCAATGTAAATCAAACCACCTTGTTCGAGATTTTAAGTTGTACAAAGAGCAAGTCGAACTTACGGATTCGACGAGCGTCGAATTAGAATCCGCCTCACCATTACAATGAAGTGTTTCTTTCGTTGTCATAAGGAACAGTTTCAAGAACTCAAATCTTAATTAAATGGTTTACCTTATGAAAAAATTATTTTAGCTTTGAAGGCTGAACTTGAAAATGACGATAAAACAGGAAAGTGCAGACTGTTAATTGACTTTTCAAATATTAATTTGATGGCTGACTTTTGATAAAATGGGAATATAATTTCTTCTCTGCCATTATCTTATGCAAATAACACGGATAAAATAAATTCTGTGGTACTCGGCTCAAATTTTTGGAACTTCATGTTGAGATTTGAAAAAAAAATCTTTGCAAACTCCCCTGAATTTAATTTAAAACGACCAGTTTCGTTGAACAGTGGACCTCATCCGCTCAATCATCAGGTCGCCTGATGATATCGACTGTTCAATGAAACCGGTCGTCTTAAATAAAATGCAGAGGAGCTAAAAAAAGTTTCTTTTTTCAAATTTCATGAATAAAATATATGAAAATATGTAACTGTTGACTCAACATGGTAAGCACCATTGGGTAATAATTTGTGATTTGAGAGTCATTACGTTACAATTGTGTTGTTTGCAGTTATAGGCTACATTTACATCAAATAAGGTACATGTACATTAAATCTGTACACCAAATTTTGTTTTCTGTGGGAATGATACCCCATAAACAGGTGAAATCATTGCTAAAAGGAATGACCAAGTTTCCATCGCATATACTTAGACATGAAAGCCTTGTAAATTCCTCTCAAGTCAATTATGATGTAATTACTTAATCCCCACCTCATATAAAACATCGGAGTTTTCACAAAATTTGTTAACGCTATCGCTTAGACCAAGTGGTGCAAATTTTCATATTTTAAAATAAAATGTATAAAACTATTACAGTCATTCAAAAATTTGGGTGATAATATATTGTCCCTCATAAATTATATCTAGCACTCCCAACTTTTATTTCTTTCCAGTCAATCTTGGTAGCGGTAATTTAATGTTTAGGGACAATGATGATTCAGATACCGTCAGAAACAAGGAGAAGGTTTTCACCAAGACATATCAGCATTCGAGACGATATGTCTGGGAAATTTGAGGACAGGAATGCTTGCTGATTATTGCTAAATACTAAAGAGGGATGTTACAGATGCCAAAGAGATGATAACAACGCTCACATTTTAAAAAAGAAAATTACTGCCACATATGCATGTAAATATGCACATTTATTTCACATGTATCCAAAATACAACAAAATAACATTCGTTATGAAGAGAAGCTAGTTATAAATTTCAGAAATTATTTTTTAGAATCAGGCAATCCTCAAGTATAAAAAGAGAGCTATTTTTTCCCAGAGTAATTTCGTCAAGGATTTTGCATGGACGTATGACCATGAGCAAAATCTAGTTAAGAAACAAGAACCAATGTGATAAATAACTACACCAATAATTACAAAAGCAAAAGAATAAACATAATAATGTTCGCGTGAAAATGGAAATTCCTAACTCTCGAAAAGAAATGGAAAACAGAGTCGTATGTTATTTCGTAAACGCCCAACACAAATCTCTTGCGATAAATGAAAAAGAAAAACTTTGTTCCAATCCACCACTTTATTTCAGGTACGACTAGTTTCGACGCTACGGCGTCATCCTCAGGTACTTTAAAGACACAATCATTGTATATATACCCTCTTCAAGAAAGGATGGGGCCCGAAGAGGAGTCTATCCTAAAACGGGGTTTCCGTATTGTTTTTGTTATGTTTCCACCATATATTTTATATATCTCTTGTACACTGTTCTAATACGGAAATAAAAACCTATAAAACTGAAACTGAAAGGATGGGGGAGTTGTGGGAAGAGGGGGCGGGGAGGGGAGTACGGGAGTAGGTACGAAGGAATGTGGGAGAGGGTAGGAAAAACCAGGAAAAGCGTTAGTGAGCGGGGGGGATTGGAAGGTAGGTTAAGAAAGGGGAACATTTCGTTGGTCGGTATGGATATGGCTAATGGGGGTAAAGGTACGGATTAGGAGTCAATGGGAGTTAGGGGAAAGGGATTAGAGGTTCTGTTTTTCTTTTATTGCTAGGGAGGCTTCCAGGAGAGGTAATACGTTCTCAAACAGAATGTCATTGAGTAAAGGATGTTTCTTCATTGTTCTCCGGATCTCCAACTCTTCCTTCTTGTCCATCCTCCTCCCTTTTTCTTCACGATGTAGAATTTTGGGGATGAAATCACTGGTGTGATGATGATGTGATCTCTTGCAATATTTATACGATATTCATTCGTATCATTACTCAAAATTCCATTTTAAGTTCAATTTTTCTTTACGCAGAAAAGGAATAACTAATATGAAATGTGGGCGGAGGAAACAACACGAATTTGAATAGGATCACATGGATTGAAATACCGGTTATCTAGAAAAAGGCCTCCATAGGATGGATGAGTTCTCTTAAATAATCACAAAAAAGTTCTTTCCCATTGTTTTAATTAAAGTAGCGGAAATTATAGCTCAAAAACGTTCATCAGGAAATATAAAAAATTTGAAGATTTTCTGGATAATGTCTCTGCGCAAGTTATTGATCTGTTTTAGTACCGCTAATCTTAACGGAGTGTGCTGAGCCCTTCTGAGCGGAAAATTCGCGCGCAATAGGCGTTCTAAAATAGCTCGAACAGTTGACAATGACTTCAGGAGCCATTGACACCGAGGCGAGGTCGCGACCCGAATCCTCCTCTCTCGCGCCCATTCTCGGCGCATAAAGGATGCGATAACTCTCTTTTGCACCCTCAGCTTCATCTTTCCCCAGGCTGCCTTACAAACACAATGAATATAAGGGTCTCTCCCTTGCTCTAAGCTCTCTTAATACCATTTCGCTCTTTATCTCTGCCACAGACTCCCAGCATCCCCGATGCATGCCAATGGCAGGCGATAATTACCCTTAAGGACACAATGGCTTTCTAGTGCACCGAAAGCAGGTAGAGGCGAGAATGGCATATTGGTTCAATATTGGACCAAAGAGGGATCGAGATGGTGTGGGGGCTAACGTACTGGCTTCCCACCCTGAGGGCGCGGGTTCAAATCCCGGCGGTGTTGAATATTTTTCAGAGGTATCTCGATCCCTACTTGAGGTGCTTTGTGGAGGGCACCTTGAGTGAGTACGCCGTCCGTCGGATGGGACGTTAAGCCGCGGACCCCTTGGCGCCTTTCGTAAAGAGTAGGCTAATGCCGACGCCGGGTTTCTCTCCACCCTTCATCCTTTCCTGTCCTTCCCCTATGGCGCAAATGACCTTAGCTGTCGGTCGCCTCCCCTCAAAACTACTACTACTTGGACCAAAGTCAAGGAAGGGGATAGGCACGTACATTTTCCAATTCAAGTAGCGCACAACAAGAAAAATATTTTCAGTAGCAAGTAGCAGTGAACCGACAATAGTGGAGGGCTCATCTATTAAACGGATTCCAGTAAGCAGGAAATAAATTCGCTCCCACTGAAAGAAATTATGTTCCTTCCATCGTAGCGGGGCATAGCTTTCATAAAATAATCTCAACTAATATACCGTATTGCACATCTGTGGATTTTATGATCGTGCAATTTAATTATCTAAAATGTGAAAAATGAAAAGCAGCTAGTCATAAAACTTTCTTAATATTTTTTTTCAAACGAAGGTAAGGAACTGAATTTTCTACCAGTGTCATGAAACAAATTACATTTTTTAAATCGCACAATCAAGCGTAAAATTGAGCACAAAACTTGCCGTTGCTCAATAAATTGTTTTACCACTGAATTTTTTCCTGATGCATTCTTCAAGTATACAGAAAAATACACTCGCGAGTATGGTCTTTTGGAGTGCCATCGTAATAATCTATTAAATCTTTGAAATTACCGCAAGGACATTAATCTAGTAGTACTGTAAAAATCACAATGTCTTTCAACACTGACAAGAGTACAAAACTGTCCTCGAATGCAAGGCGGAAGCTCAATCCAGGGAGATTCACCACTTATTAAACAAAGTATTCGCATCTCCTTTTCTAAAGAACACGACGGGAGGGCGCACTGGCGGCTGTAAATAATACCTTCCCCTTAAAACTCATCGCCACCGATGCCCTCCATCCTTGAACCCTTAATGAAGTTCGTATCCTTCCTAATATCAACGTTCAAGTATTCCCAGACGTGGAATGGAAACATTATCGTTTAAATTGGCGCCGCGGTAGCGAACACAAAAAAAACCCCGCGATGACAAATGAAGGATGGCCCTAACATCGCAGCCTCTCTCGTAGATGATGCGAGGATGACGACGGCGTTCGGTTTATCAATCTGCCCATATTGACCGTGCACCGCAGCCGGCTAATTGGCTGGATCTTACTCGCTCCCCGTCCACTCCGCCTTTCCACCCTCACTCCTCCTCGCCCGCTCTCAGCGATCCGGGAACACGTCGGCCCCAGCGGGAGATGAGGTGAGCGTGCCACGGCTAATAACCACGCTCGTTGCGAGACGAGCACGAGGGCTTTCGGGACGCCCCAGCGTACGAAGGACCGCGGGAGGTGGAGGAGGGTGGAGGAGATAGGTGAAAAGGGGTTGGCGGGCGAGAGGAGACAAATAAAAAGAGGCGGGAGACGGGCGGGTAGTGGCATTAGGACGGGACTGCAGCGGATACGTGGCACTCATTACTCCCTATCGCGCGACAACAAAGGCGAGCACTGGTTCTTTCTTCCTCCCGCTCCCCTCCTTTACTATAATCAATTCCCTTCCCCCCTCGACCCTTCCTCCTCATCCACCTCTCCCCTTCGCCTTCCCCAGGGTATTTTTTGGAAAATGTGTTGATCAAGCCAGGTTCCTCCTTTTCGCATGAATTCACCTTGTCTTTTGACGTCCCCGATCAAATTGGCGTCGTGTCTAATGCACCATCTTTCCGCATCGACGATCTGGGCTGGATTTGCTTTTGGGGGATACACATAGGATTAACGTTTTCGGTAGCTACGCTAACCTGACAATGTTTCTATCAAGGATTATGTCAAATTTAGAGAACGGCGGTCTGAGTTTTACATCTTCAATTCGCTTCTTTCGTCAACAGCGTAAGGAGTGCATGTATGGCTATGCCGACGCAATGTGTGTTCTTTACCCTCACACCAACTCTCACAAGAAAAATAATCCTATGCTTAAACAGGATTGCGATCTCAGCACATGCACATTTTTTTGCTATCTTTCCACTATCAATTGACGGTTATTTTGATTTGATTCACTTAAAAATGTATAATTATTGATAAAACGTTAAAGATTCATACATTGTCTTCTTCTCGAAGGTAGTGATTTTGATAGAAGGGAATAAAGCATATGGGAAAGCATAAAATAAAATTTGTGTAATTCTTAAACGGAGAAAAACATTAGATGGATAAATATTCAAAGAAGCAAATGTAAGAAAGCCAAGCACTTTCAGATAAAACAATGTGATATGACAGTTTTAATTTTGGCTATGGGATACGAAAATAATATTTTAAATATTTTCTCTTCCCCTAGCCATATTTTCCTCTCTTCGCATTTCCATTTTCTCTGCCTCTTTATTTTCCTTTCTACTCCCTGGCTTCCACTTCCTCAACCTCTCATCTATATGCCTTCCCCGCATGCTGGTTCAGAAAGGGATCACTCTTGGGAGTAGGAAAAAAGCATTCCTACCTCTTCCATCAAATCTTATTTTTTGCCTAATGCTATTTTCGTATATTTCCCCTTGGTTATTTTTCAAACATGCTGGAGCTCTTTACGTTTTCGCTCGTGGTGAGGTCTTCGCTATCTACATAAACTTGACTTTGCGTGTTTCAGGCATGTCTGAAAGAGTATACGTAGGTTGTTGCTTAAGCTAATTTGTATAAGGACATATTTCCTCCTTGTGTGTTGGATTCCTTTGCTTTGCGGCTTAGTAACTTCGTGGAATTGGGTACATGTATTATGCGATACCATAGTTTTGATTGGAAAAAGTGTAATATTTTAATTTGTACTGATTTATTCAATTTATCGCAAAAATATTAGATTACCTTTTACCTCTTGTTCCATAGTTTCTACTCACGGAATGCATTAGTACAAACTTCAATCGGTTATCCACTGGAATATGCACGTAAAATGTCTCTATCAGTTACATTAGATTTAGAATGATCCAGTTCAGTTTTTAGAATCTCTACTACCATGGAGTACTTTAAAATATATAAATATAAATCTTGCAAAACGCTACACTGAATTACATTTATGCGACAATTATTGCACTTAAATACTATGCACTCCTCCTGATAATACCTTTCAACTAAGGGCAATTAATTTATAATATCACCTAACGTTAAACAGCATCCTTCAAACATCCCTATCGTTATAGGCGCACGCTTTTAAGAGACTTGAAAAAAAACTTAGAAATGAGTATAAAACTGCTGAATATAGCTAAAGAGAAATTCAAAATTCACATTCGTGTCCTCATTGCTTGCATGGGTTCCTTTGGCATTCCATTTAACACAGATTTCTGATTATTATTATTATATTATAAATACACATGTGCTAATAGACATTGTCAGGTGGCACACAAGTCCCAAATAATTGCAAAAGATAATACATAAAACCAGACAAACACAAATCTCTTTAACAAAACAAGTGAATCCTCATCCCATTTACAACCATTAATCAGCAAGAAAAAAAAGATACATAAAAAAAAAATTAAGCTATAACATATAATACCATACACCACACATAAATCAAATTTTTACATATATACCTTACATCTATTCTTAAAAGTATACACTCTGTTAGGAAAGGGCTCGAATATTTTTGCAGGTAAGGTTTTCCACTCAACAATTGTTCTATTTAGAAAAGAAAATTTTTTTTTTATTTGTCCTCTGTGCCCGGCATTTTATCTTAAATTTGTGATCATTTCTGCCTATAAAATTTGGGTTCCCCGCCTCTTTCCTAAGATCTGCCCAAGCTTTCTCCCCCTTCAAAATTCGGAACATTCCACAAAGTCTGCTTACTTTTCGTCTAGATTCTAGAGGTTCCCAGCCCAGCGTTTCTAGCATGTCAGACACACTCTCCATCCTCCTATGCTTCCCCAGTACATATCGGGCAGCCTTTCTTTGCACCTTTTCCAGTTTTTTAATATGACCTTCTTCATGAGGGTCCCACACAAGAGAAGCGTACTCTAAAATTGGTCTTACTAGGGTCTGATAAGCCTTCTCCTTGGTTGCTCTAACGCTCCCTTTGAGGTTTCTCATTACCCAATGAAGAGTTTTGAAAGCTTTCTTATAGATGTACTCCACATTTAGCCCCCACCCTAAGTCCTTAGTTAAATACACACCTAAGTATTTGACAGTATCACTTCTAGGAATGACATTTTCTGAGAATTTATATTCCCTATTGTTTCCATTTACCTTATTGCTAAAAGTGATGGATTTGCATTTGTTAACATTAATATCCATCCCATTTTTTGTCATCCCTGATGAGTGGATGTAAAAAGCAGGAACATCTCCCGGATTCAACTTGGCTCGTCGTATGAAATGTCGACAAAAGAGAGCTCAACGATTCATTTAACCGCGATCAATTTTCTTCAACATGTCCTTTCTCACTAGTTTTGCATATGCATAATGAGCATTAATGATATCCTTCGTAAGTGAAAATGGGCAGCATATTACGCATAACCTGATTGTTGCAATAGTTTTACCCTGAGATCATGCTTTAATTTGACTTTGCCCCTTATCCTTGGTTTCAGCGGTATTTGGTTTATCGAGTATCATTCGAGTGTAGCAATGGAGTTCCTCGGAATCTGAATTACAATGGACATCTAGATGAAAATGCTTAAAGAGACAATACTCGTGGGCCTGGCAATAAGAGTAGCATTCACCAATCACATCTATGCTGCCGTTATAAATATCAGTTGTATGTACTATAATATAGTTTTACCATCAATTAATCCTACCAAAATGATGTTAGTAGGCAGTAAAAGAAAACTACACTCACAAAAAGAAGTAGAGGGAGAGGGAACTTGATGGAGAAATTAAAGAGTTTCTTTTGTATTTCGTTCACACCCATAGATTTTATCGGACCACTGCTTGTGAGAATATTCACAAACTTCCCTTACCCAAACTTTTAAAAAATAAAACAAAAGATTAAATGGTGGCTATGTGAATTCCGTACGGTGAATTCTCCGGTACACATTCAGAAATTAATTTCACTTAAAGCAAGGGCTGTGGATTTTTTCTCAATTTAAATAGCCACAACTCGTTTACACATTTGGCATCTTGCTCAATTCGACCTAAACATGCCGCCCAAACTGCTTTCAACATCTTTACGTACATAGCATTCATTTTGCAAAAACATTAGATCAGATAGAGTAAAATGAGCACTTCGCCGTTTATTGTGATTCAATCCAGGCTTCAAACTTGTTAAAGAACTGAATTTAAAGCAAATATTTGTCTAAGTTTTCTACGCAAGTCATCGAGACCACGAAAAATAAGAACTGAGCAAAGCGTATTTTATGCGTAATCACTACGATCATGAAAATAAATTTCTTGGTACACCTAATTCACCTTCATTAGGCATAGTAATTCAGTTATTTATATTTTAATAAATCTACCGGTTAAGGTAGGTTTTAGATGAGCATAACCACCAAATAAATATCTTATCTCTCCCAACAAAATACAAGTACAACCCAATACCACAACAAGCCCCTCTTCATCTCCGCATTCACCATATTCACTCATTTTTTGATAATTGGATGTCGTTCTTTAGGTTTCTAGTGTTGCTTGGTACTTTTATGGGGAGACCATAACTCTATATATGATTAAGTGGTGCCCAATAGAAAAAATTCCACCCAGCAAGTACGAAGCAAGTCATGGAATCTCTGTGAGATGGGGTTTTTCGTAATGAAGAGCTGACGCACTCTTGGAAAGGCCCCGTGAACCCGCGCTATAGCCGCGGACGAAGACTGAAAGCTAACCCTCCCTTCTGAATCCCCACCCAGCTCTCTTCGGGGGGGGGGGGCGAACAATCGCCCGCGGTCTTCGACGCCGCCGTATGGGAGGGTGGCTGTGCGAAATGGCGGCCAGAGAGGAGCTCCGCAGACTGTCAAAGAGGGGGGGAAGAGTGCCCGAGGCTATGCATTTGCGTGGAGGCGGGACGGGGGAGGATTAATTAGGAGGCGTGGCGGCGGCTCGCCATTGAGGATATCGACCACCTTTGCGGGGGTGTCGGATGGGGGCACTCTAGGGTAGGGGGAGGCCGTGGCAGGACACGAGAAGGGGGAGGGGTCCAGGTCAAAAGCTCGGAGGGATGGGGATGGAATATTAATGGCCGGAGCTCTCATCCTCGCTCCAGATTAAGCTCTA
The DNA here is from genome assembly GCF_022747635.1 of Hetaerina americana. Lineage (NCBI taxonomy): Eukaryota > Metazoa > Arthropoda > Insecta > Odonata > Calopterygidae > Hetaerina > Hetaerina americana. The sequence continues at coordinate 55,170,100 of NW_027286070.1, forward strand.
CTGGGTCTCCAGGTTCCCCTTATACTCCTTTCTCCCCATATTATATATATATATATAAATCTGAAAATGAATTAATTGATTTGTTTGTTAGTTCGGGGATAAATCGCGCCAAGATGGTAGAGAGCAAAGGCTTTATTTTTTTTGCGTAAATAGGGCGAAAATATCGAAAGTACAAATGAATGAAGGTCTATGTCAGATTTGCATACATTTGTGGAAAATTCTGAAATTGAGAAAACCAACTTTTGAAAAACATTTTCGCTCACCACATATGGTGGCACATGTTTATGTCAGAATTAAGATTTGAATTCATTAACAAGGAGGAAAAATTAAACCATCGCAATATATCTCTTCATATTTTTTTTACAAATGTGTATTATGATTAATGACGACAGCTGCGCAGACGCTAGGTACATTTGAAATAGTTACTGCGAAATTGAATATTCTCGAAATATTACTTTTAAAATAATTATTTTTCGGTAAAATGCTGATACAAAATTTCCGATGGTCTCGAATTATTTCTTTAGAAGATAACTTTAAAAGTGTATTAGTTCATTTATTCAAATTCTATGTTGATTATGCTACTATCTACCTGATATCCACAAGCTATCGCTAAGATTTGTGGCAGGAGATGATTACACAACAGACATGCAACATCAAAAATTAATTTTCCTCAACTCATAGTCACAATATAGTTTTGTAAAATAATTCAAATAACGTACAGCATTTTAAATAGAGAACACATGTACCACAGAATCTAAATCTACGATACTTAAAGAGTTCTAGGGGTCATGTGAACGCACAAGTCCTTCCACCACATCAAGCTTGTAGCCCATTTGTAAGGTTATATCACAACTTCATTATTTATATTTCAGTCACCTATTCTTTAAAACTTTTTCGTTGTATTATTGACGCATGACATCTTCAATCAAAGAAGAGACTTATAAGTTTAACACTGGGCGAGATTAATGCAAATTAAAATGACATAATAAAAAAGAGTTGAGATCAGAAGGGTCTAAATGGTTTCAAGAACTTCCAAACTTTAATTTTCAATGTTACCATTGGTTTAAAAGGCTTCCAGGATCAAGTTTTTTCCATTTTTTTAATGTAATAACTATCGAGACTGTCTTTATACTCGACTTTGTTTTCAATTTCAAATCATTTATTTACACCGTCAATTCATAGATTTCCAATTTTTTATGTCATTGGCTACTATTCCATGCGCTGAAAAGAATGTTTCTGGAGAATACTTTCAGCATTGTTCATATTTGCATTAAATAATTACTTTCGAAATAATTTCTGAACTCTGGAGCGCAGTAGTACCATGAATCTGAGCCACTAACAGGGGGGCCTTGGTTTAGATTCCGGGTAACGCCGCTAGTGTGTGTGACATAAAAATATTATGCCTTTTTTAATTTTTTGCTACAGTTTATTCGCGTAAAATTTCTGCTTTTGTTTTGTATGGCGCGGAAACATGGTCAATAAAGCAAGACGATAGACATAGTTTGAATGCTATTGAATTGTACGGAGGTTTGGAAAAGGATGGAAGAAGTGAAATGAATAGGAAAGAAAACTAACGAGGAAGTACTAGGCATGGTGGGGAAGGAGGGGAAACTGTGGAGTGAAATCCAAAGGAGGCAAGAAAGATCGATTCAGAGCTCCCTGGAACCGAATCAAATTTGTCCAAAGTATCTTCGCAAAATGCGAAATTCACGCTCACAGACGACACTGTGACAAAGAAATAACCGACTCGTATATGAAAAGGCTTATATTACGAATCATAGACCGAGCATAGCTGCTAAATTATGAGGGGCAGTCACATGAAAATCGAACCCACTGGCATCAACCTCATGATCCTCACCAACAAGGTCATAATCTAACAACTACGTGCGCCAGTGAGCAGTCACTTTTTCAGTTCTCCTGCCACAGTGATGTCATCATCGATACGTAATAACAGTGCTGCCACCTTTCGCGCGGAATATGTGTTATGGCGGGTGTTTGGTTTGCATTTCACTGCCCCTAGTGTGTGAGTGCGTATATTTCCCAGTTAAAATGTTTCTATCCTGTCTTCTCACCCTCACCTAGCCCCCCCACACAGCCCCACACCATAGCTTCTAATAAATTTGGAGTAAACAAGCGTTCGGCATCTACAGACGTGTACGTACCCCGGATTAATTAGATTATTGAACCATTCCCCTCACCCCCAACTGCGCCCCCATCGACGACCAATTCCCTTGACCCTTTTCACCTCCCAGCACTCTTTCCCTCTTGGCGATCTTCCCCCTCATTCCCACACCCTTACAACCCACCATTCATTTCCCTCGCTCTTTCCCCACATCCCTTTTCCCCTTCTGTAATTCCTATTCTTTCTTTGGAAGATTTTCGGTTGGCACCGATCCAAAATTAAAATAAAAAAGCTTCTGTGGGAGTAACTTTCATACTTGTGTCTAAAATTTATATGTATATTTAAGTGTATCAGTTAAAATACATGAAAACACACATTCAGATGCATGAAAGGGATATCCTGGTGACAAAAATTTTTGTATAACTGTATCTTTGCGAAGCATAAACACATTTATTTTAATATTCCACTCCTCCTTCACCCTTCAGCCTCCCTGCCGTACCTTTTCTCTCATTTCTGTTTACGACCCCCGCTGTCCTCCAGGGAGGTGTATGAGCGCGTACGTATGATCAAATGCATGTGCAATATTATAACGTGAAACGCCAATATCTCGGCAGAGCTGGAGCTAGACCGCGAAAGGTAGGGGAGGTTGGGCGGCGGAAGGAATGGCGAGCGGACTCGTTGCCCGTACGCACCATGTGCACATGGGGGCTATTCAGTGTATGCGGGTGAGGCTCTTTTTCTGCGAGGATTTCAAGGGGTGCAGGTACAAGAGCGGTCGGTGTATATTCGTGGAACGTAAGGGTATTTGCAGCGCCGCAGCAATTATGCGAGCCCTGCTGGATGGGAGTTTGGTCGTATTTTATAAGGCCGTGTGTTACCAACCTCCTCGCCTCTTCCATGTTTCCACAATGCTCATCCAATTGGCATTTGCTTAGGAGGGAATAGGGACATCGGAAATAACTAAATAATGTGTCTTGCCTACAGCATGTATAATTAATCTTTCCAATTCTAAAAACGTAAAATTAGGGGGTTCGTTGAAATTAGTATTTTATATCGGAATGGAGAAGAAGATATTATTTTTTTTGGAATACTCACCAGTTTTCAACTGGATATTAATCCTAACCTTGAATGATCCACAGCTTTCTTTCCATCTTTTTGGTCTCCTTTATATCAGTCATACCATGAGGATGTTATCTCTTGCAATGAGGGATTATCTTTTCCACATTGCATAGAAACGCGAAACTAGTCTCTTGTCTAATTGACAACGTCGCAAATGTTTGTCTGTTGCCTCAACTCAATGTGATTTTCCTACTCAAGAGTGTTACCCGTGATAATCCTTATCACCTGTATTTCCGGTCTTTTTATGTGCGTTTTATCGCATCTCGTCTCTGCTCCGTATGTAATAATATGATAGAGGTGACTCATGTTTTTTATTTATTTTATCGAAATTCCAGATTGTTAAAATATTACGCTCTGGGATTTTTCCGCTAGCTTCATTATATGCACATGGTCCTTTGAACAGGATGATCCAAAATAAACCCTGTAATTCACTAGTCAAAATCGTTGTGAATTAACCAAGGTATTTTTAATAATCGCGTATGCTCTCAAATATATATGTACACACATATATATATATATATATATACAAATATATATATTATACAAATATACATATATACATACATATATGTATATATATGAATTAAATAAAACTAAATAAAATTTTAACTGCTGGACTAATTACTATAATTCAGAGTAGGATACATTAAACAAAATACGTGAAACATAAATATGAACGCCAAATAAAGATACTATGACTTTTCTTAAAACTAATAATACAAAGAGCTCACACGAATATTTACAAGCAAACAATCCAGATTGAATTTGTGCACTTACCATTCAGGTGTTTTCCCCACCAAAACGTGAGTGCACCCAAATGCATATAAGTATGCAGATACACCGAGGGCTAAACACCCGTTGCCTTCGAAGCACCCTGCGGGATATTGAATAAACTTAAAAATGAATATACGCCAGAATAATCAAAACGTGTCCGCAGACAATAAAAACCGTTTCCACTGGAATCAAGAGGCTAGATTTTATTGCCTACTTTCTACGAGGCTTGCATTGAGAAAAAAGATGTTACCCGCCCGCGGACCAAAAGTGAGGCATTCACTAGAATGCCTAAAGGTCCATTGTTTCTCTGAATTATTTATCGATGAGTTCCTCGGCTTAAGCAGAAACAAGAGCGAGCCCATAAAATTTCTGTCCGGCTGCTTAATGACATTAGAAGAAGCAAAAAACAAAAAGACAAAAAGAAGAAGACTGACCGAGGGAAAGGAATAAAGAGAAGAATAAAAACACTCCATAGGCACAGTGGCGGTGGCAAAGGGAGATTGAAAATGGAGATTCAGGGCAAGGGAAGGGGGCAGTAAGAGGGAAGTCGAGAGATGGATACGGAGATGAAGAGCCCTCGCAAGAAGCGGATAATGATATCGGATTAAAATGAGTCTCCTGGGCTCGCGGCAAATGTGCTTTTAAAGAGAACAAACGCTGGCTCGCTCACTCACACACACGCACGCGCTCATACATACAGAGGGTGTAGGGAGCCGTTTATATCGTCCGCTCGTGAGGGTAAGGGAGAGAGAGGGAGAGGAAAAAACGTACGAAAATAATAAATTTTTCGAAGCCGAGAATAGCAAAGAGCACGAAGCGTTTTCAAAGCGTTTAACAAAATGTCGCCGCTGCCTTAAAAGCTTCGTTAGCTTAATTGTCGAAAGTGGGAGGAAGGGACGAGAGGGGAAGAAGGAAAATAGGGAAGTGGCGGAGGGAAATGCTGAACCAAGGGCATGGGAGAGGGTTGCGGGAACGGATAGAAGAGGAATAGAAGGCGATGTAACCTCCAAAAATGCCTGCACCCTCGCTAACCCACCCACCCCTCCTTCCCTTCCACTCGCATCTTTACGCCCTCACCCTCATGTCTCTTACCATTCCCGTGTGCTGTGAAACAAGTCCCCCTCTACCCTCCCTCGTACCAGGGAATTAAGCCCCAATTAAAATTCGGAAATCCACGCCTACCAACATACCGCTCTCCCATTTTACCACTCTTTCTTCCAATTCCCCTCTCGCCCACTCTCTCACTCTCTCCACCCTTCATGCACACCACGCATCCAAAACCCCTCACTCCAAGCGGAATTCAGTTCCACACGGTCGACGATTCACAAATGTATTTTGCAGTCGAACTACCCCTGGGGCTGTGAAGACTGTGTTAAACGAACGGGAAGGACGCGGGTGGGGAGGGAATAGGGGGTGGGATGTAGGAGGAAAGAGAGTGAGAGAGAGGGAGTGATAATAACATGAGCGACAAACAAAATCGTGCACCAAAGATCACTCTTTGACTCTTGCTCCTTTTTTTTCCTCCACCCCCATCCCCTCCATTCATTTTTCAACATCCCAGAAATATGACGGCTTTGGGCGAACGAAGAACGGCGCCGCCGCAAGCGAAAGGCGAAAAGTGTCGCGCTGGGACTCCCGCTGCTCGTTTTCTCGGGGGAAAATTATCCTGAAGAAATTAACTGTTGGTTTTGACTCAATTGGCCCTCGAGACGTGGAGGACGTGCACAGCACGGCGAAACAATGGAAACCCCGTGCCTTTAGTCTTTTTTTTGTTTCACCCCGGCGAGAGTAAACAAGGCGCACTTTCCGCAGGAGTGCACGGGGTAAATGCGGATAACGGTATTTGGCAAACCAGCGCGGCCCACTCGTCGGCGTAATTCATTCTTCATTAAATTTCAGAAAAAATTCCTCCAACTCTCAGCTCCTTCGTCCCGCGTGGAGCAGACTGGGGCGGCTGAATGAGGGAAGGTGCGAACGTGACGGGGAATGCTAAAACGCTGAGAGGTCGGACGCGATTCCAAGCGCGAAATTTGAGAAAGAGCAAGGGGTGATTAAAATAATGAGGGAAAAATATACGATTGCTACGTGAAACATTTCTAAAGACTATTTTCGAACGAGTACTGAAATTAAATTAAACGAAAAATAAGGAATAGGCAACGGAGGGAGCGTGCAGCATTACACCGACGGACTAAAAAAATTTAATTGTAACCGAAAATATTCATTTTTTTTAATCTGCCTGTCTCTACCATTTCAGTGAGTTTCAAAATTAAATACCGTTTTCACGTAGCCTGATGATAGAAATTAGTGAGCAAATTGGCGAAATAATCACAAAAATGAATTTATGACATTCATCTCAACAACACTCGAGAACAGCTTATGTTTCAAAGCACCTTTGACATTCCACATTTATTAAGACTTAAAAACAATCTCCTATGACACTGGCCAGCATAAGAATGAATTTATGTTGAACCACATGGCATAAATTCATTCGTCAATCATTGAGTCTTCTCGATGACGATGTTGAGCAACATAGTTGAGGAAGGAAAACTGTGTGTTGAAACTACATATAAAGCCCTGGATGAGAGAGATAAAACATATAACAGAAGATATTTAGAGATAATAAATATGTATGGAAGGCATGGGAATGTTAGCAGATGGGATAAATTATTGGATAGCTGTGTCAAAACAATGTTAGGATTGATGATCACCACCATGAGGTTATTTGTAAATCAAAACCGCTTCGAGGGAAGCTTTGAAAACAACACAGGTTGGTGAATAATAAAGAGTTAACACTTAATTTTTTATTACGACCAGCGAGTTTTCATATGCATTTTTATCATATTCAGCCACACGCTTTGTAAACATGCAAATATTTAATAACTATGTAAAATCTTATCAAGAAAGGAGGAAAATGAAGGAGCAAAAAGAAATAATTTCTAGGCGATAGAATACTTCTCGAACCGGAACGCTTTTCCTCATCAAACCCGCGCCTTATCATCGTATACATAGAACGGCTCTCGATCAGGGAGACGATTTAAACTTCCAATCTCCCCAAACCATTCTTTCAATGGTATAAATTACCATAATTTGGTACTTATCTATGGTTCTATTTATTTAATGGTATGGTTTCACCCATCGAATAGCTAATTTAATTCTTACTGACTTTGCATACAACGCATTGAATGTTTTACCGTGCAAGAACACTGTTAGTCCGGAAAATACTTGAGTCTACGTGATGAAACTGGCCTTTTGGGCATTATTTTTATCTATAAAAATAAAATAAATTTCCATGAAACAGCTCATGCCTTTTTGTTGTAAATTGTAAATTACACTTAACAATTTACGCGTATCCACGTCATTACCCACCACCAAGAGACTTCTCTACGAAACTTAATTGTGAACATTGTTTCGATCTTATCTATACCTGAAATTCCTAAAATAGTTTCCTATTCACTTTTCTCAAGCATTCAGCGATAGCTAGTGAATGATTTCCTAGCTAGTGAAACCTGTATCGAAATCATGATAATGGATTTTTGTAGTGCTCGTCTATGCGTTCTAATGTATCACATCAGGGTACGGGAGCCAGCCACTCGTACTTTTCCATCTGCACTTTTCCAAGTAGACCTCATTTCCAAAAAATGACACAGCTTGATTGAAGCTTTAGACCTCCAAAGGCATCATCCTGCTCCTATCAAGCCTCCAGAGTTTGATAATCAAAAATATTCCTTTCCGCAATCTAATCACATCGCGCGATCTCAAAAATTCTTTAAGTTTCACATAAGTAATATACTTGCGGGGTACAATCAAAATTCCCTAAATTGCTTATTAAACTAGGTTTGACAAATCATACACATGCATTAAAAATACAAAATGCATTATGCCTAGACTATCCCACTAGCCATCATTCAAGAAGGACTCAATTGATAAAAGAAATACAATCGACGCAAATATCACCAACTGAAGGGCGATTATATACCGATATGTACGAAATATATGCAGAAATCAGTCTCTGCTCAAGGACTAGATAGGAACCAAAAAGGACGATACCCTCAAAGGATTAGCAGAAAGCGTTTTTAGGCCATCCCTCATTCTCATCACACTTATGGAATTCTGTCTTAAATATCTCGCCCGTGAGCTAGGAAGTCAAACCCTTTATCTCCCCATTTTCTTTCCTCTGCAAATCTCCACAATCCCCCGCCTGACTCCGAGAGCGAGTGGTACATTAGCGGATAGCGGGATGAAGCTACTTTGTTTCCGGGATCTGGAGAGTTCGCCACGGTCGTCCTTGAAACGGCAACGTCGACTCCACGAACACCTCCCATCTGGAGGAAGACTCCTGGAGACTTCGAGGGCGAGTTCCCTACCATCTATCGCCCTCGTAATGCAGATGCCTTTTGGAGTATTCTAATTTGTTGACCACCGTGGGTGCACGAAACAAAGAACGTTGTTCAAGTAAGGGTTTGAACAACGGTTTCGCGGCGTGTTGTTACGGGGGTACAAGTTTGATTCATTTCGCCACCAGGGGCCATGCCCTCATAGCTACGAGTCATTTCACAAATCCTCTGAAAACAGTCTAAAATTTGGCATCACACTTTCAAATAAGAGTTGGTAATCGCAAAAATGCCCTGAAGGATAGTTGTTTCAGAGTGACTTTTCGGAATGGATTTGATATTACCATTTTTGATGTCAAAATTACTCTGCTGGGAGGTAAATTCACAAATCAGCATGAGAATACTCGATTCTTTCCCCTAAGAATTTCAGGAGAAATTGTATTCCTAGAAAATCATGCAGCCTGGGCCTGGCAAAGGGTATCCAGAAATGTCACCCTGATTTGAACCAGGGACTCTCCAGCCAGAATACAAGCGACAAATAAACCGTAAAACCAAACTTTCAGAAGAGTCAGTTTTTAAAAGGTGAAGTAGGGCCGTCACCAATGGAAACATTATGGAAAAAGCAGATGGACCGAGACAAGAAAACTTGTCATTCACATTTACAAAAATAACCATCAAAGCCTACGAAGAGTTTCCATTTCAAAAACTCGAATAATGGACGGTAAATGGCAGCAATGAGAAACTGTTACTCAAAGAAGTGGATGAGTGTTATATACAGGTAAACTGTCCACTTTATATCAAATGGCAGATTTAATAACAAATGATCACAATTTACGAAGTTTAGGGGGTGTAAAGAAGTCTATGGAAGGCTCTGAAAAAATATTGGATATACTAATTGGACTACAAATATAAACGCCTAGTAGGCGTTATTGACAACAATGAATGAAAAATAATGGAAAGAGTATATAGAAATAAATTAAATAAGTTCGGCAAATAAAACAGATATTGAGTGATCTAAGGCAAAGAAATGCGATGGCTCGGACCCATTCAACGTCAGGGCAATCGAATGGAAAGTTGTGTAAAACTAATAAAGACGGTAACTGATGAAAAGTCACATTAATTTAAAATATATCTGAAGTCAATATTTAATCAATTAACAAAAATACATACTTTCTTAACTTGCTTATCGTAATATAATTTCATGAAATACTTGTAACCCTAAGCTCTAAGGGTCAGGGTCAACTTCATTTGAATGAATTTCACACTCTTATTTCTATTATGGAGTGGTTAAAATATGCATAACTTTAATACCTGCCTTAAACTTTATGGGTACAGTTATTGATAAATATCTGTAATCATGAATTCAAGTCGATACCTAGCTATGATATTTATTGCAAATGTTAAGCTTCAGCCTTTATTTTTCGCCATGACTATTTTTTTGGGTTTCATTACGTACTCAACCATTATGCGAGAATTGATGGAAATGGCTACTGCCAGAGAATTGTCTATGATAATTTCACTGGAAAAGGTTACAACGTCTAGTTATCATGAATTCATTTACTTATTAGATTCAAATTATCTGATCATTTTGAGGTGCGTCAACGAAATATTCATTTTGGATTTGGTTTGAACAAGAGAAAAAGCTTGGACTCTAATCAAGTCTAGTAGAATTTCTATAGCTTTGATGAAACTTAAGTATTTCACTGCAGTTGCCTATAATGATTCAAATATTTTCCTTGGTAATGTTATTAATATAAAAATTAATACAAATTTAAAAAATGATATTATTGATACCACATATTTCGCTTCAGAGGCGGTATAATTAGCTTTACATGACCGGTTATCACACTACAATGTTTAAATTTTTATATAAATTAATTTTTCACCGATTTCTCGGTTTTCAACGGGTATAAAACTTCTCTTTGAGGCATTTATACTCGCGAATATTTTCTTCAGCCAAAAGTCTCATCACTCTAATTGCCATATTTTATCCTTAAAAAAATATTTTCTCTAAGAAAATTATACATATTCGTAGGCATACGTATTGTTACAAAAATTAATACGAATTCGTAATGAAAAACCTCTTTATTTGACTGAAATTTTAACTAAAAAATTATTTTAACTAACTTCCATCCAACTATCTAGCATTTCAAATAATTTGAGAGATTATGGCAACGGGAAAGCACAAACTTTAAGCTTGAAGTTATCAGTTAAAGTGCGTGAAAAATATCATCTCATCTCAGTTCATTTTAACTCAATATGTCCCGATTGTCCGCATTATATGGCAAATATTATGCTGTATATTTTTGATAAAACCTTTTTGTTAACATTTTAATGGAACAGAAAAAAATCTTCTTCTGCCATTCCAACATAACAGCAGTCCAGGGGCTATATTGACTGATTCAGTATGCTTGATTATCTTATTATACGCACAGGTAGATTCATGTTCCTGACCCTCGCCAATCCTTCTCACCTTTGTCTCACCAGTTCCCCGACTTTTCCCCAACTTCCCCTCGTCTCTATTTATTTTTATTTATTAATGTATTAAAATCCACATGTGCTGATAGGCAGTGTCAGGTGGCACACAAGTCCCAAGTAATCACAAAAGATAATAGGTAAAATCAGTCATTAAACAAAAGCACACTTAAAGGGAACTTCAAGACACAAATCTCTTTCACAGGACAAGAAAATCCCCATCTCATTAACATCAATCAATCAGAAAGAAAAAAAAGATAAATTTAAAAATATTAAGCTATTACATATAATTTTACACCTCACATCAATCAAATAATTGCATGCATTCCTTACATATTTTCTTAAAAGTATGCACTCTGTATAAACTCCATATCATCATCCGCTTCACATATTCTGTCTTCCTAACACCATTACCCTTTATTCATATCCATCATTCTTTAACAGCTTCCTGTTCCTTTTGTTACCTCTATCTATCTCCTTTCCTTTCGAATACCTCCAACACTTCCCATTTTTCCTTCCTGCTTCATCCATCCCATCTTACACTTTACCTCTTTCTACTGTATCACAACCTCATCCTCTCACCATTCCTCCGTCGCTAGTTTTGACACCGGGGGCATAATTAGAGGGCCCTTCTCATTCCTTTCAGGGACTGTAATGGAGGGAAGGGCGTCACAATGGAAAGGAGCGAAGAAAGTGGAGAGCGAGGCGTTGCGGTTGGACGGAAAGAGAGTGAGAGAGAGAGAGATAGTGAGAGGGAGGAGTGGGGAGGGATGGAGATTTTAAAGGGAGAAAAAATTCGATTCATGTCTTCCACACATCAGGGAAAATTGGGAAACTCCTCGGTAGCTTCCGTGCTTGCATACGTGAGCACGAGGATTCTCCATCGTGGGCAGCGAAGTGAGGGTAAGGCTCGCACGAGCGTGTAGCAAGGGGAGTGGGGCAAATAAAACGGTGGCTCCGCCGGGTAATTTCCTTAAAACTTCTTCCACGACGGGCGAGTGAGGAAATAAATCACTTAGTGCCGATTAATTGCTTTTATAGAGGCGTCAATTTCCAGGGATCTGATAGATGCAAATGACTGCCGTGGCGATAAATCCCAAAGGAGAATTTAACCCTTTGCGAAGAACGGAGACGGAATCGATTTTCACGCTTTGTGAATCGAACAAAGGCTCCCTGCATCGGAAGGGGGTGGGGGTTAAGAGCGTCAAATCCTTTCAAGACTAGGTTCTTATGGTAGAAGGCCTTGGTTGAAACCTCCTGCGCCTAAAGAGACAAAATTCTAAATGAAGGGATCCTTTTTATCCGAAGCTCGTATCTATGTAAGGTGAATAATATAATTTTACTTGCTTATGTTAAAATATTACTACGCACGGCAAAAAATGAACCCTTTATTTTCCATTATTATTCCTACTAGTGTGTATTATAATTTTCTTAATGAATGACGTGAACAAAAAGATTATGTTAATTACTTTGGAGTTCCAAACATATTTCACCCCGAAAGATTCAAAAATTATAAATAGAGTTTAATAAATTTTTTGCAATAAAAGTATCCAAATGAACGAAGGAAATGAAAACATATTTGAATTCTGAAAAGGTATTAATGTTCTTTCGAAGCACTTTTAGCGCAGAGAGCGAGAAACCAAAATATAGACAGTGCCAACATTCTGTGGAAATAATGCAAAAATCATGGATTCACAGAGAAAACAGCAGTTTTTCCATTAGTGAAAACTTGAATTTTATTTTCAGTGTAACGACAGACAAGTCTCCTAAGATGCATGTAATGATAATAAGAAAACCACATTCCTATTCCTTATATCTGACGATACTAAGTGAATTGAGGTGCAGCCCACATTCATTAAACCCTCTCCACTCCCCTCCACCGAGAGAAGATCAAAAAATACCAATACATCAGTTGGGAGTATGCAACATAGTGCCTCCAGAATTAATGTGAAATTAGAAACTCACTGAAATCTTTTGATTGAAGAATCATTTCAAACACTGATGGAAAGAAAGTTAAACGCAAAGAATGGCAACAACAAGTCCCAAACTGGAACTTTTCCTTGTCACAGTTGGCAGGCAGAATGATTTCCCCTAATATGACTTTCCAGTAACAGTCAACAAAAATTCAACCCGAATCCCATCTCCTATTCATCAGTCGGATGACAATAACTATTTACGTATCAACGCGGCTTGGGTAAGGTCTCCCCGTTTATTGGGCGGCTGGGCGGATGAATTGATGGTACTATTCCCATCTACATCCCGCTGCGGGAAGATTTCAACCCAGTTGGACGGAAATTTCTTCCACCCTCCTTCTCCAATTAAGAGATGAAAAAAACACCTTACGTCATCTACTCCCATCCAGGTGCCATCTTGATTCCCATACCTGAAACAGAGTGTGTCTGCGCCGGAGATGCCTTGGGGTGACAAAGGGCGCAATGGTTCCCACCGCGAAAGAACGGAACGCCTCTGAATTAAGGAAATCAATCCTCCCTCGTTAGGGTTTCGACGTGGTCGGTCTCCAAGGCAACTTCAGCTCTGCTTTGCCGGGGAAGAAAAAGAGAGCTTTGCTATGATAGCGAAAGGCATTACAAGAGAGCCGAGTGGTTCCCGTCATCGCCACGAGAGAGCATCGATGTTCCGCATCACTAGCTTCCTTCACTAGCATTGGGAACGGTCGGAAAATTCACATGGCCTTAGAAACAATGAACAGATAAGCGAACAACTGCCGAAAGACAGTTATGACAGCGACGAGCTGTTTATTATTATTAGGTTTCCTATCAAACCATAGCTTCAGAATATATCTTTATTTAATATGTTACACAAGACCTTGAGCGTTGCTGAACTAGTTCAAAGAATCAAAATGTTAGTATTTTGATTCTTTTATAAAAGTATTATTTATTAAAATACGTTTATGATGATTTTTTCTCGCAACAGACGGATTTATATTTGCATTTACGTATGGATATGCAAAATCGCAGGAAAAACCTGAATGTTACCCTCAAAATGCATGTCACTCTTCCCTTTCTATACTCCATTGCTAAAAAATAACTAATAATTTCTCGGAAGGGTTGGGAGATATACACTAAAAGGGAGAGAGCTGTGCTGAGGTGGACCGATGGGTCTTGCCTTCCCATAGGGGTTCCTTCTTGCCCTGAATATGATTTCCCAGGAGCCAGAGATTCCTGAAAAACCGCAAGCCAAACAGGTTAAGGTTAGCGGCCCCATATTCTGACCCTGGCTTTGTGGCCCTGATAAGAAAAACAAAATAATGAAGAAACCCATTCACGTCTGGCCAACTACTCGTAGATAGTACAGCATAATGTCGAAGTTCTACAGTAATTTCAGGAAAAACTATGTTTTTTAACGTTATATTTATATCATGATACACAGTGTTATTTTTCGGGCTGACAGAATGGAAATTTATGGAAGAAATAAAGTTGGTGCAGATCCAGAGCTATGGAACACTCACGATTTTAAGTTTTCAGCTAAGTTAAAAATCTGTCTGGAGTCGACTTACAGCTAACCAAAATACTAATGTGGATTTGAAGAAAGGGTAAATAAAATAAATAAAATATCAAAACTTTGCTTTTATAGAGAAATTATATAGATAAGGGAAACATCAAATTAGATCTGGGTTTTAAAGTTCACATGCACACTGAGATGAAATCAAGACCGTGAGCAGGAATTTCATAGAACTGTAAAATGGATTAATGTCAGACGATATACGAGAGGCCAAATAAACATTTATGTGCCCTTCTGAGGTAGTAGCAGGGGAATGCAGCTGGATTTCCAACGGCTAAAGCTGTTTTGGCCTTCGCATATGGTTCAGGAAAGAACAGGATTTCGCAAAACCACATATCGTACTTGTGCATTTAAAAATCAAAATTAGTTCAGAAATCCCATAAATTTCAGTAGATGTTCACGCTATGGTTAAGGAATTAAGTTTAAAAGTAGAATGATGCATATGAATGGGCATATGTCGCGTAATCATTACTTTTTAAAAAAAGTAGTTTTTGCCCGAAAATTATAGAAAAATAATAAAAAAATAGGAAAGTTGATTCCACTAACGATTCCTAGAAACGCTGAAGCTACTACATTCGTACAGTTCGACCTCTGTATTCTTTTTGGATATGCACCCGAGTCCCTAATTAAAATCAACCCACATTCAGAGGAATTATCATTCATGGAAAATTGAAAATAATAAGCATCCATCTGATAAAATTAATTTATAAAACAAACCATCGGAATTCTCATGCAAGAGCGCTCATTACCATTCCGTGTACACAGCAGTAAACTTTCTATCCATGCTTTAATCCAATTGCATAATACTGTGTAATCCACATAATTAATGTCACCTGAATCGATTGGTAATTACGTTCCAAACGTATTGTGAATCTTTTGAAGTCTCCGATTCTCACCCGAGCTTCACGCAGAGCCTAAAATAATCCAAGTCAAGGTAGATTTGAACGCGGTGTCAACACATTTCTACAATAATTCTAATTAAAAGTACAACAAATGATTATGCTAAATGAGGATTAATTCCCTCGCATGAGCCGAGAGCGGATTAGATACCCAACTTTGGAAGGGCCGTCCTGCAACCAACAGCGCACGTGCCAAGTGAAATAGGGACCGAGGTGGAAGATGGAATGTTCGCATGATGGAGAGGGAGGGAGAGGGTGTACTGGAATGAGTCTGCAGGGAGGAGGAGGGAGAAAAGATAGAAAGGAGAGCGGGGAAAGAAGAGAGTGTGAAAGGCAGATAGGGGGCAAAAATGGAAGGGGGCGGGGTGAAAGAAGGGGAAGGCGGGTTAATAAGAGTAAGCAACTGGGCAATATTTGAAGGCTTGGGGTGCCTCCGCGGGAGCCTTCCTCGTATTAAATTGGAAATTAAATTAAAGATTGGGGCCCAACAGGGAGGCGAATTCATTAATTTAAAGGGATTTATATGAAAGACTCATTTCGCGTGCACGCGGAACGGAGGCAATGAGGATTTGCTCTCTGGGAGGCTGGGGAAGTTTTTCCCCTTCGACGAATCTCATTACGTACTGAGTCAAGAAATCATTCGAGGAAAGCCGCACTACTAAGAAAACGTCTGAGAGATAATTCATCTGCGGCAACATTTAATATTGATAAATCGGTGATAATCACTAAGAATGCCTGGATTGAAGCCATTATTGACTCATCGTACAGCAAGCATCAACACTAACGAACAATTAATAATGGATATGTTAACTACATGTTCCTTATCAGCAAGACATACGGCATGTCTGCTTCAGCCGAGTGTCAAACTCTCTCTTACAGTGGGTAATTAAAATAAGACTGTTCCAAATTCTGAAGATAATTATCACGTTATTCAATCCGTTTTTTTATTTCTGAGCCCACTTCCTCCTAAAAAGGGGCCTTAAGATGTCGACAAACCGTATGAATTTCGTAATTGTTGCTGCAATTAAATATACCTAGTAGTGAGTCATTACAGCTCTAAACCCGTTCCAATTGTTTTGTCTTTCATCAAAGATTTAACTTTCTAACATTGACTCTACATTATTTTTACCTTCAAATAATGCTCCGCATTTCCTTAGTATTACAATCTGACGCCAGACTTCGTCTATACCAACAAGAAATCAAGAAATGAATCGAATCACATAAAAAGTACTGGCTCGTTCCAGCTGAGCAATTCAGTTATTGTATCGTACGTATATTATATATATATATATATATATATATATATATATATATATATATATATATATAATATAGCTATATATATATATACTATATATATATATATATACTATATATATATATATACTATATATATATAGTATATATATATATATATATAGTATATATATATATGTATATATATATATATATACATATGAATGTAGCACATTTAAATGCCGAACACAATTTGCACCTATGAAGTAATTGAGACCAATGATTCCGCAGTGGCATAGGGTTCAGGTGTTTTTTTCCGTGGTTTGACGCCACAGCCTTAGTAATTTGAGATTCTCTCCCTGATTGCCACGAAGAGACAACACATTAGGCGTCCAAAATTCCCTTTCACTGAAAATTATGGTTTCAATCCAGAGGTATAAACTGTCATGAGTGAATAATTACGGTCTCAGAACACCCCTTAAACAGTTCTGGAGTTGTGCTAAGTAGATATGAGAAAATATGAGAGACAGGCTGAATTGCGAAGGGCTGCTACACACACTAAGTTTGCAGTTCTGCGCAATTTTTCATTTACCCTTACCACTCCTACAAGATTCTTTTCAAACGCATTGTACAGTAAATCAAAATATCCGAGGAAGTGGTATTACTAGTTTAGGCAAAAAGGCTGTTGGTAAACAGGCGCAATACGCAAGTAAAATAAACACGTGATTACGAAGCGAAAGATGCCAAAACCACTATGGCGCATACCAAAAAGATGAGGTGGTACTGCTAATGCTATATCACGAGAATTTCATAAACATGCTTCTACATTATCATGTATAATGAGCACTACAATTTATTCCCGGATACAGTCATTATAAAAAAACAACACCATCGTTAGCGAATGACGCGACCAAAGTGGCGGACGTAAACAATGCGGAAAAGGCCGCCATCCGTGAAAAAAGAGGAGGCAAATAAGAGCGTTAATCCAGAGAAGCTTTGGGAGAAACTCGGAGCCAGAGTGAAATTGCAAGAGGAACACCGTTGGTTTTAATGAAGTGATGGCTGCATTACTGCCGGCCAAGAATAAGCGAACCAAATATTACGGCAAACAAAGGCACGAGTACAAGGTGCTGGAGCATCTCCAACGTTGAATGAATGCCGGACGAACAAATGGATGCAAGTTACGAAGAGACTAGAGGCCTTTACCGACTGGATGGACTAATGGTGTATATGACATTACTGAGCAAACACCATTTACATGTTTCTTTTCATGGCTAAAATGCTAATATTCTGATTATTAAAAACATAATGACCCATACAGAAAACTAGTTAGCCTCTGCATTAATAACTTGCTCACGTAAACCCAGATTCGCCGGTGGCGGCGGGGTAACGTCCTCTTCCGCCAATCCATGGGTCGCGGGTTCGATTCCCGCCTCGGAGGGTTTTCCTCCACCTAGGGCTTGGGTGTTTGTAATCGTCTCCATTCTTATCACTGTTAATATTCCGATGTAAAGGCCAAAAAG
This sequence comes from Hetaerina americana, assembly GCF_022747635.1. NCBI lineage: Eukaryota > Metazoa > Arthropoda > Insecta > Odonata > Calopterygidae > Hetaerina > Hetaerina americana. Next base: position 55,188,101 of record NW_027286070.1, read on the forward strand.
TGCTGTTTTGGGACTAAGGCTAAATAAATGAATAATACATCAAAATAAAAATTTACTCAACATGACTTAAAGGTAATTATGTTTTAAGGGAAATGTTTCATTTACTCTTTATGAAAAAATAAATTTGTGACATCAAAATACATTATCAACATTTTGTGAAAATGATTGCAGCAAAAACCATGAGGTAATCAGTTTATCCAACAATATTTTGTGAAATAAAAAATACTGAGGTACACAAAATCTGAGAGAAGATATAGATTTGATGACTGACCACGTAGCTCAAGATGAAGGGGGGAAAATTCCAAAATGCGGTTTCAAAAATATATCTATTGCTTTAAAATGTCACTTGAGCAATCCATGCTTCTTCTGCTTGGAGAGATGAATGAACTTTCAAAATTTAATAACATAATAAATGACATGTGGAATTATACTTTCCAAAGAAAAAAACAAATGCATTCCACACAATGAGATGATAAGTGAAATTTTTCACTACACTATTATATTTACAGCTCTATTTTTATCAACGCCGATATTTGTGCCCCTCATGCTCACCTTTATCAACAGATTTTAGGACAAGAAGCCTTTGATAATATCATTTCAACCGCAGGCGAGAATACAGCATTTAGTCGCAATGCCATTTATTTATTTTTCTTGTCATTTTTATCCGCTCGGCTCAATCTCAAGGAATTCTTCCCAAAATGGCCCAGGCCTCTCAAAGGCTTTGATCAAAAGGAAGTTATGGCGCTGAAACGCGGCACAAAGACACTTTTTGCAGGTGTCGGGTTGCAATGAAATTCCATTATGAACGAGGATCATTTGGATTTATCATGATCCATCAGCATTAATTGAGCGTGCAAACCGTGAAACGATGGGTTTATGTCTTCAATTACATTACAAGGGCAGGGATATGCAGGAAAGAGGTCTTACTATTATCTTCCCTTCTCGCTCCTTATCCACTGACGAAACTGAATCCTTACTTTCTCCTTCGACCCGTGTTTCAAGAGCGGATGTGCCCATCCCCATACACACTCGCCTCCCTCCCTACCTTCCCCCCCCCCTTCAGCCTGCATAATCCCGGGCCCGCATAATCCCCTCGTCACCCTTGAAGCACTTCCCGCCATCTTGCTCCCTTCCTTGTAAGCCTTTCCTTCCTTCCTCCCATCTCTCCTTCCCCTCCCTCCTCTCCGACCGTTCGCCCCTTCCGCCATCTCCCGAGTTTTCTGCGACACTCGGCTCTCTCTTCCTCAACCCCTCCTCCCTCGTCCCTTCCCCATCTCCAGCCCTCTTCACTCCCCCTAATTAGCCACATTTTCTTTGGCGCATTAGCCATGCATGCACAAGCTCCCTCTAAAACCTTTCTCCTCGTTAACAACTATGAGAAGCGACAAAAATGCTCCTCCGCAGGTAAAGGGAGTGTCTACCATCTTCCATGTAAAACCATTGCTTCCTATGCCCTTGCTTCCCATGCCTTTTCAAGCTTAGGTTTTCGTTTTTTGGCAAAGGATTCATAACAATCACCTTTAATGACTGAATATAGTCTTAAGGTCCCTTCGACTATAAGCTCTCGCCCGGAGATTCCCGAGGAAATGATGCTTCAGCTTCCGAGGGGGGCTTTCATGGAAACCAACTATTGCTCACGCAAAATTAATGCGCTCTCACTACGGACCTTATTTGTAGAGTCGGCCGGAATCCCGAGCGAATAGGAACTTCATTCAATTATATTTGAATATGATGAATTGTATTCCGCTGTGTAAAGCTTGCCTTATGGACCAAATGCCTGCTGAATTGATGAGGAACTAATAGCATTGAAACCATTATATACTTACCGGATAACTGAAAAAATCCTTTGAGCCTTCACAGCTCAAACTTCCAGGATTCTAAAAAATGTTCTCGTCTCTCGAATTAGGTATCGTTTTTTAGGGTCCTAAATTCATCTGCTGCTGGCAAAAAACGCTGTAAAAAGCTTTATTCCTTTTATTAATAATATCGGTCCATGACATCACTTGTGAATCTTCGAAATTTACCTCAAGTATAACTTTTTTGGCCCAGCACAGCTAATTTCATTTTTATTCAACTCAAAAAGTAAACGCAGAGTCACAGGAAATGTGTAGCAGTAGCTGCTCTCTTATACAATAACAGACAAAGTAGCCTGTCTTTAATTTTAAAGCTTGTCTTTCAGGATGAATTACTTTTACCGAATCTCTAGTCTTGCTTAATAGCCTGAAATACAGATGATATTACATTCCCTGGGCGTATTATAACACTATGAAAACCATTGATTATAACCAAAGAAATAAAATTAATTAATTTTACTTCACCGCATACGAACGAAGATATAAAAGTACTTGGTTCCAAAGTCGTAATTGACCACGGGTACCCTAAGTCAGAGCAGTCGTTCTCGTGGCTTCACCCCATTAGTAGTACGGAACTGGGTCAAAGAATGCGTCTAGATATGTCTGCTTGTTAATATATATTAGGAAGATGCAGATAACCGATTTGATGTGACAATAGGGATATCTAAGCGAAAAAAATATACACGAGTCTCGCGCTTTTATAAAAATCCTTTCACATACATTTGGCTATAAGCGTACATTTTGCGATATCATTACAAGATCATCTCAGCATGATTTTTTTCTAAGCTTCCGCAGCATGTATCTAATGATATAAGTATTCTCTTGGGAATCTAGCATCCTGGGGATGTACCGGAGAGAATATAAAATAAATATACTCCCTACGCTGACCACAGTAAATATGAATTCTTATCCTAAGAACGTAAGTCAAGGATTTCGCCTGAGATTAGGATAAGTAAGCAGACGATAGAGGACGACCAAAATATGGCTGAAAAGAAGGATGACGCAAAAAAAATCTGTATCGCTTGGATTTGGAGATGGAAAAAACAAATGGCAAAAGCTCATTTTCTTACGACAGAGGTTTTTCATATTTTGTATCTCAGCAAAGCTATATCAGCGTGATTTTTAAGAATATTAGCCACTGACTAATACTCGCCAAGTGATTCTCAATAAAAGGTAATTTCCTCTTAATCGTTTAAAATCGATTGAAAACACCTATAATACAGAAATTGAGTCAATTAGACGATTAAATTGACTGAGCAATTTAAATCACATGGCACTGCCAGTTAGGTGTCATCATCCTATTTAATACATGATTGTACTCCTAATATCTTAATCGTTCCCAGCTAGGTTGGCCAGTTTGAACTGAATGATTTGAATCAGGTTAAAATATAGTATATGTAATTAATTAATAACTTGGTGACACTGGTTTGATAGTAAATCCTCAATGAATACCAAAGATTGGAATCCAGTCATGAAAATGTTATACTGCCCACAGAATGCAACTGCAAATTAAAGCTACTTAACCACTCCATTAACCGAAATAAGGATTCTTCCAAAAATATTTTTTTAATCTTAGATATAGATGAAAGAGTCCCAATTGGGGCTATCCCGTGGAAAACATACAGTGCCTTTAGATACAGGTACTGAAAGATGTATTTGCTGTATTTTATGAAATATTTTCCATTACAATAATGGCGACACTGCTGACGTATTGCGATCGCGGAATGTTTGCCAAGCCGTTGACAACGCGTCCATCTGCCAACCCAAGTGTTACTGATTCGAGTCCCATTCCAGAAATGGATTGCACCTCTCGTCGTAGAGCCAGATCAAGAATAGGATCCTGGGAATCAAGAGAGCAACCAGAGTAGTCCAGCGAAACCCAAAGGGTTACGAACTGCCTTTCGGTAAAAGGGAAAAATGGACCATATCAGTATTTTTGCTAACGTATTTTGTGTTCTTTGTGGGTAGGGGTCCGTTTTATTTAACTCGAGCGATATAGCATCGCCATCACGGCCCGGAACCTTAGTCGGCCTGGCGCTTGGCTTTTCCACCGCTTGTCGACGCTTACGAGCCGCCTTGATCGCGGCGCATCCCTTGAGCTGCTGCATCTACATGAGTTGAATTACCACGCAACCCACTCAAAAAGTTTCACGACAGGGTGAAACGGCTCTTCCCGCTCACCGCGGGATGGCGAGGTGAGCGGAATGGAACGGAGGCCGTGCCGTTGCACGAGTAATTCTCCTCACCTCCCCCGCGCCTGTCCATCAGTCGCTCTCCGAGTCGCACCCCGCCTCCCCATCCCCCCTCCTCTCTTTCCTTCTTTCACCATCCAAGACCATCCCCTCCTCACACCGCCCTCCATCCCATTCGGGTCTCCTCCCACCTACCCCGCCGGGAATGCGACGGGCTGCAGTCCGGAATGCCGCCCCTGTGGCTCACACACGACACTACAAAGGGTGCCTGCCCACTTCCGGCTAAAAACAAAGGGCTTCCAAATTAAGGGGTTAGCGGCTCTCTCTTTCTCGGGCCGCGCTCTTTATGTGGCGGAAGGTTGCGTGAATGGCCGTGGTCATTAGCGCCTATTGAACCCTTTGGACGGATGGATGCATTAAGGGGAAAGACGTAACGAAATGGGAGGCAAAAAAAAACTGAGGAGAAAAGAAAATTGTTATTTCACTGCCGTCAGCCCACACACACACTGACTTACGATCGGATTTACGAACTAATGCATGGTATCCGAACCGCCTTTAATCCAACGGATATGGACGCAATATTTATTAATTTTTCAGTACTCCTTGGCACTAATCCAAATAAAAAAGTATATAGAAAAGAAAAAATTAATGATATAGTAAATGTAATTTAAATAGGGTATTTCCAGGGGTATTGACCTTTAGAAGATGAACTATTTCAATGCAGAGGTAAAAATAATAAAACCATAAGGTTACATTGTTGAGGCAAGAATATTTTTCAATTTTAAGGAATCTTATATTTTATTAAGAATAGGTTTTAGGCATTAACCCACGTCAAATGCGGCAATTATCTACATTTTATGGGAATAACGAAAGATAAAAGGGAGCAACGGGACTACAAAGTACGAAAATATCCAATTGTAATTATCATTCTTAAAGAAAAGTACCTACTCGTGTATTACTCCCACGTATTGCCATGTACTTCCAAAACTTACTGAAAAATAGGCTTATTAATATTCGTTGCTTACTGGCTTTCGTCATTCAAATAACATATCTATTCACCTGATTAAAGCCACTTTAGAGAAATTATTACCGTTACCGCTCGACCCCGGAGGAGAGGAAATCCAAATTAATGATTAAAACATGAACACGCAGGCTGCAATTATTTTTCTTTTTACTTTTCCACAAGCTAGTTGTAGGGAACCAGGATAACTCTACTCATCATCTAAAACATCCCTTATCATTTATTAATCATGGAGTTGATGATGCCATTCTATGCTCACGTGAGCAGGGCTTCATCAATAAAATTCCAATCCCGCAAAATGCGCCAACTTATTTCCTCCTCGCGCACCAGTTCATAATTCAAACCTAATTCATAAAACCACACTTTTTGCTGACACATTATGTTGCTCACCTACATTCGATGTACGTGTGCAATAAATTAAATCACAAAAGAAATGAATAACGCCGTTTACATCTCTATCACCAGCGCATAATCATAAGCCATTGTAAGCTAATTAGGGCATCATTTGGAATCCATTAAGCGAGGGATTACGCTGCGCTGCAATTTCAAAACTGTATCAATTTTTCCACGCTGCTAATTTGCATCAACTCCGAGTTAAGCAGGGAATTATCACTTCACCATGTGCTTCCGTTCAATATTTCCCAACTTTCATTCAGCATTTTTATTTCCTGAGTTCCGCTAGGAGACTGAAAACGCCGATAAAAATGGAATTAACTCGGTATGCTCACAAAAAAAAGTTTTCATTTTTAACCACGATGCTACCGCTTTCACAAAAGCCTCATTTGCTCCCTCCAAAGCGTCGAAGCGAGTCGTTCCTTCGACACCATAGTCGCCGCCGTCGTCATTATAATGTCCTCCCGGGTGCATCCCCCTCGCCAAACATCCCCGTGTCTCGCTTCCAACCCACACCTCATTCCCACCGAATTCCAATCCCCAAGTTACAAACACCACCACCCTCATTCGTTCCCGCCACAGCCAAAACCTCGCAAAGAGGGAGGGGGAGGGAGAGAGAAAATGAGAGAGCTCGCTGGATCGCTCCGGGAAATCGTTAATCACAGCCACTGCCTGACGCATTACTCTCTATTGCTCATCATGATCCAGCTCCCATCCTTCCTCATTCCCTATCACTATTACGGGCGCCATTCTCCCCCTCCGTTATTACAAACCCTCCCTCGACTCTCATGACGCTATCTCCTCTTATTTCCTTTTTTTTTCTTTAGCTCTCCCACGACTCTTCAAAATTTATGAATTTCATGATTTGTGATATCGCTCCCCGTGCAACGCGTTGCCCTTTATGTATGCGTGACATCTATGATTCCGAGAGTCTTTTTTGGACACGCACGAATCTTCTTGCCTCTTCCACGTTGAGTTCTTATTAAGTCATTCGTCTCCCGAAAGCGCTCCCTCTTTTATCCCATGCTCATAATCTCTTTCGTAATTTGTGGGCTGGGTGGCAGAACGGCGCCGTTTTGGGCGAGCTCTTATCAAAATACTGAAACCCCAATTCCCATCATTCAAAACTGGAGTTTGCCCCTCAGGTCACTATTAGGATGGAAAATGAGCCGCCGGGAAGGACTTCTGATTCCCTGGAGTAATACAATTTTTTGTCTCTACTTTTTGCGGGAAACGGATCTCTCCAAGCTTGATGCAAATAATTTTTTTCTCGTTTCCCCGTAAGGGGGACGTCTAAAAACAAAATAAAACGCAGTTTCATGGCATTTCCTACATCCCGTGATAAATAATTTACGATTTTATGGTAAATTTTATTGCTTGTTTTGGAGTGCAGGTAACCTCAGGCGATAGTGAATAACTTAGGAAGAAACCTAAGCGGTTCAGAGTTTAAATACTCTATATTTTTTTCTTTCATTTTAGACTACGTATTTGGTAAGCAAATAATCTTGAAAAGCAAGAGCAATTTAAAATTATACCAGATGAATCGCAGTGTAGCTGATATTCCGCGCCATTCTTGATAGATGATTCAAATGCATCACATGGTTGTCTTACGTTAAACATACGAAATGCAACCCGGGTTGAATTAATAAGTGCGGACTCCACTCAAGTCTCCAAACACGTCCAGTGGTATGGACTACACCTATGAGGCCATCAGACGGGGAAAACGACTGATTCGAGCATTCCGCTATAAATTTAATGTTTGGGAACTCGGTCATTTATATCATGATATTCCCGGATATTTTGCCCGAAAGGCGGACAGAAAGAGGGAACGACAAACTGATATGACGGTTTGACTGGCTTACCTCTTCGATTGCATGACCAAAATTAGGTGAAATTTTTATACGGTACTTTTATTTTTTTACTCTACAACTGGGCGGAGAAAAAGAAATGCGGTGCATCAAAAATTGGAATTGATTTTAAATCCTAGTTATCCTGACGCCTTCCATTTGAAGTGCGCAGATGTCAACAATGAATATCCCCTAAAAACAGATTTAACTATAATATGTCACGTGTATACCTACTCTAGTCTTGCACGGATAGCATGAATTCTAAAAAACCGCGACAATGCGAAGAAAATAAAGATTATATATTATTGTATATAGTCGAAATTAAAGTATAATATTAATGACATAACTTACGTGTGACGATCAAGGAAAAGGCCCACCGGAATGTTCTAGGGTTGTATCCCTCTCAAACTTTAACTCACCTATAAATAAAGATAAATATATTTTAATAAAATCCCCTTCGGAAGAGAAGGTGAAGAAATGAAAGTAATAATACTACAAGAAAGATGCAAATCGACAAAGATATTGTGGACACTAGCTGAAATAGTGAAATTGTAAATATATAAATTCATAGTATTAAGGCAATGATTCATAATAGGTACCAACTCGTACAGATTTTTTTCCAAACGAAGCATATAACTTCTTGTGTTGATCTTCTTAATACAGTATGTTCTAAATTTTTATATACATATATATATATATATATATATATATATATATATATATATATATATAAACTGTTTCCATAGCATTAAAACCGCACCATTAAAGTAACTCATTATATAAAAATTAATTAAACAAAAAATTCATGGCAACAAATTACTTAATATGCTATTTAGTCTACAAAGTGTCACGCCAATTACCTTAAAAATTGTAATAACTACAAAACTTAACGGATTAGAAATAACAGCTCCACATGTGGTAAACACCAAATTTGGTTCGCATCGATGAGGGAGATAAAATGCAAAAATAGTCTTAACTATAATTGACTTGCAATTGAAAATCCGAAATAAATCTAAGGCAGTGTAATAGCTATTAAAGGCATTTCTAATATTTTAAGCAAGTAAATAGCACATAAGGATAATCAAATCATCAAAACTGAGAATTTATACCAAAAATGAGACTGAATTTGTCATTTATTTCGTTAGGTGCCAAGGTTATATTTCATTTTTCCATCGATTTCAACATGTTTCTTTCGTTATCTGTTTATTTCAGGCAACGCTTTCGATTAGAACATCGCTCCCTTGATCCCATCCCGCATTATAATGTTAACGTTCTGGATTCTCGATTGACGGCCGTCTCCTTTGAGAGTCTTTCATAAAACTCCTCCATTCAACAAAAAAAGAACATCCTCTAGATTAAGACACGACATGACTGTTAGTGAGTCTTTCACAGCATCTCTACCACGTCATCCAGCTCCGTCGCTCACCTAACCGATTCCGCGTTCCCAACAATGGCTCCCAAGTGAAGCGCATCCTGGCCGCCCCGCAATACGTGCTGATCCGAACGAATGGGGGTAAGAAATCGCTCCCGTAATAAATGAGTGAACGCCCTCCCTCCCGCAGTCATCGCTCTGCGTTTGCACGCTTGAAACGAGCTCTCCGCCGCCGTTGCTCCGGATTCCCTCGGAACGGGCGCGACAGCCTCTTCCCCTCCATGTCCCCCGTAACTCCCTACCATCCTCACTCTCGCTTTCCTCCTCCTCCACCCAGAGGGGACGACCTCTCTCCACTTTCCCTTCCCAACTCCCGTCCTCTCCTTTATACATCTTCCCTCCCTCCGCCACTCTCCCTTTCCCACCACGCTCGCACTCAGTTCACGCACTTCCAAGTCTTCCGACCGACCCGCCCCCATCTTACTCCACTCCCCCCCGTATCCCGCCGAGACGAAGACCCACAACGCAGTAGTGGCGACCTCCAATCGGCGAGCGGTAGAACTGCACTCAACCGCATCTTCGGGAACCCGTTTTCTTCCTCCCCCGGGCACCTTTCTCTTCCTTTCTTCCTTCCTTCCTCACATTCCCATTCTTTCTTCTCCTCTTTCCATTCCCTCATTCCTCGTCCCACGCGCGTCACTTCGGTTGTAAATCACGCCGCGCGCGTTTGTTTTCTTTCGCCCTCGATGCGGAAAGAGCTGGGGATTAGAAGGGGGGTTGGAAGGGAGGGAGTGAGAAGGAGACAGACGAGAGAGGAAGAATTCGCCCTTTCACGGCACCGGCCTTGTTGTGCGAGAGGGTGAGGGGAATGAATGGTGAAGCTATTCTCCGTGAATAAAATATCATAATTGACTCGAACGCCCGCCCAGCCACCCCCCCCCCTCTTCCCCGTACCCCCTACTCCCTTCCTCCGCGGTTTTCCCGCAGACTCCCACGCCGGCCCCGACGAGGCGTTGTGGGTGAAGGGAGATCGAGTCGTGTTCAAACGAAGGGGGAGACAGCGAATGGGAGGAAGGCACTTTGGCAAAGAGTGAAGGGGAAAGGAAGAGGGAGGAATGGGGAGGAGTCCCAAACGGCAAAACCAACTATGTACATCCTCGTAGCATACCTGATTGTTTACTCGATATTTATTCCCAAAAGACTTGCTTCTTTACGCAGAGGCGAATCTACCAGCTTTCATCAAGGAAGGGTGTAGTTGTGCGCCATTAATCCAATTAGTGTAGAATATGTCAATACGCACCCAAAATGTTTGTCAAGGCTGTTGCCATTCATTATTTATAGGCTCGTTGTTCATGCGTACATAATTACAACATTTTAATACCTAGGTTATGAGCATGGCGGCCCGTATATTTCTCCATTTCAATTTCCTGAGTGAATGAGGACTCTAAAGTAGCAGATATCTCGTAGGGGAGAACTTCTTGGGATCCACCCCTGATGGAGGTTATTTTGGGAAATGGGGAATATTTGAAAATTTTATATTTGAATAAGTAAAAATTTACGGAATTAGTCAGGTAGTTGAAACATTTTTTGCTGATAATATAATGTAGAGTTACATCCTATTAGTTAGAATATACTCGTACTCTCAAAAATAAATATTAAAACGGTAGTAGTTTTTTTGTAGCATGATAGTACGGTAGTCATCATGCATTTTTGCTCGCAGCTAAATAATCAATACAGTGTTGAAAACACATTCCAATTCTCATTATGTGAGATGCAAGTGACTAATAAGTGTCGTCCAGACGAATTTGGCGGAGTGGGCAACACGATGGGCTTGGGGTCTAAGGAAACTTGGCTTGGAGTGCTACGATCTTATTAGTTTGCTTTGGGCATAGAAAATCCTCATATGCCCCTGAATGGTGTTCGATAGCGAACGAAGCCTTTTCCGTCCAAAACGCAAAAATACGCCGGATATTGTTTTGACGAAGGTTTGCATTCATTAGAGTATTTTACATGAAAAAAATACACTAAACGAACAAGTTAGTTATGGCGAGGTAGTTAGCAAGATAGTTAGAAAAACTACATGCTATTGACACAAGGGTATTTACTTTTCTCAATTTACAAATGTGAGAAAATGTGATCCGTGTGACTTCCGCAATATTCCGCCAGCGCAAAGCTATTAATCAGACTCTAAATTTGATTTCTCGAAATTGGAAAGGAATTTTTTACATGAACATAAGGGAGCTTCTTCCCTGCTTCACTTTTGTAGTGAAAAAACCAACGCAACTTCACACAAAAAGGGCACGAAAGAACGTGTGAGGATGAGTGCCATAGGCCTGTAAAAATGCCCAGCCGCGGTTGACGGCGCAATAAACTTAAAAGGCGAGGAAAGGGATGAAGGGTATGACGAAGTGAACAGAAGATGAAAAGGTGTGGAAAGGGAAAGGTGAGGAGGGATGTGAAGTTGTCGAAGGGGAGAGGCAGAGCCGTGCGGCAGGAGAAACCGTGAATTTCGCTTTCATTGGTGGCGTGAACAATTCTTCCGGTGCACCCATCCATTCCATTCAAAGGGCCACCGAACCTTCTCTTCCCCACATTCTCGATTTTTTTATTTTTTGAACAGGTTTTTATATTCGGCTGGTTGCTACGAAATATGAGTGTAGTGGAGGCATTTTGATCTAATTCAGATCACCGCTACTTCCCCCTCTTCCGGCAACCCTTTTAAAGGGGTTAAAAAAACAAGTTGCTTATTTTATGAACATCGCGTCAAGATTCATATCGTCCGTATAATTAAAAATGGAGGACAGTTAGAAAAGAGGAGGGTACGTAAGCAAAGCGGCGAATCCTTTCCGAGAAATCCTACTGACCGGTCTATACGACCTACCTCATCACTGAGGTCGACCATATGAAGTCTGGGAAATTTGACTGTCTTTTGTTTCGCAAGATAATCTCCAATAAGCACTATTTCCTCCAAATAAACTCATGGTAAGGCTGATGATCATGTCTTAAGACATTAATATGCTTGAAAATTGCATGAATATGTCTAATAAGTAATTCAAATATCTCGTATTATGAAATTAAAAATAAAAATAATCAAATTAAATGTCGCTTTTAAGTTTCTTTACTCAACCTGATATTTCTAAGTAACAAAAATAAACGTCAAGGAAAATGAAGCTTTTGAGATCATAAATGTACGTGTTTAGGCTCATTTTAACAAACAAATTTGTGCCCTCGGCAATCTCATATGAAACAGTTTTACAACCTACTGATTACATCTCGTAATATGTTCCCAGCCAAAGTCACTATCACCGTTTTAATGATGAGTGTTTAGATCCCGAGAGAAGGGGCCTCTTTTCTTCAGCCAATGTTTTAATCTCATTTCACCGTTTTGATCAGACCATAGATTTAAAGTATCGGGAATGCTCTTCCTCGCCGAAAAAAACTTCCAAGCGATGCAAACTATAAGGCAGACTTTCAACTCGAAGAATCCTGGGACTCCTCAGATGCCTCATACCCTCTCCCCTCATTCACTTTAGACGTCTAGTCGCCAAGGGCAGCACCGTTTATTATGGCTCAGAGTCCGCTCCTTTGACTTTGACCGAAAATCAACCGCGTCACTTAAGCGCTAAGAGACTCAAATCTCCAGATTACTTAGGGAAAATTAAGTGCGCCGGTCTAAAGCAAGTTAAGGGGCGCGATAAGGGAGCGTGGAGGAGCCCTTGCTAGTGGGAGGAGGAGGGAAGTGGGCTGAGGGGAAAGGTCGGGAGGTGGGAGAAGATGGAGCGAATCCCTTCGCCTAGTCCTCCTGAGGAGGTGAGAGGGCGATAGGGAAGGAGGCAGGGAATGGGACCGAAGAAGCGGCAAGATGAGGAGCGCGTATGAGTATGCTGCGTGCGTGAGTATGCGAGCCGTAGGGGAAAGAGGCAGGGCACTCTTCAAGGCGGCCGCACGCGGTCGGGGAGGGAGGGGCAAGGAGGAAGAGGTTGAAAGAAGTGGGGAGGTGGCTGGCCGGGAAGATGAGAAGTTGAGGAGGAGAGAGGGGGCGAGAGAGACAGGAAGAGGGAATAAAGGAAGGAGAGACGGCCTGATGGGCCATCTTGAGTAACTGGCCTGGGACCATCGTCACGGAAGGTAAGGAAGACGACCGACTCGTAAGGGGTCGGGTCTACAGCCGTTTCTCTCCCCCACTTCTGCCCACCCTCTCCTCCTCCACTCTCGGAATTCCTTCGTCTGCACTCCGCCCTCGCTCCAACTTCGTCCCCCTCCCACCACCTCCTACCCAAGGGCTCACTTCCCTCCGCCTCCTCCTTCTCCTCCCTTCCGCTCCTCGCAAGCCCTCCTCGCCTCGGCATTTCTCGCACGGCGACGACCTCTCGCGGCTTCACAGACCGCCTTCCTCCTCCGTTCCTCCTCTCCATCCTCATCTCCTCACCTCCACATCTCTCTCTCTCTTTTTCTCCCCTCCCCGTCCTCCTTTTCCTCGTAACCGCCGCCGTGGTCTTATCCCACGGACAGCCGCAGTCCGGAGCATCCGTCCGATTGCGCCTTACACGTTATTGCGAGCGTTGAAGTCTCCCCACTCGGAATACGTTTCCTTGCGTGAGTCGAGTCGAAGCCCTCCCTCTCTCTCCTCTTTTCCTTCGGCTTGGTTCCTCATCACGAGTCGCTCCTCCCCCCGACGCTTTCCATCCAAAAGGGATCAACCACAAGCGCTTAGGACTTACACGCACTCGCCATAAGTGAGTACTTACAGCATTGCTCCCACAACAACGAAACTAGGCGGACAGTCCAAGGGATGTCAAATCAATTTATGATTTGAATGATTCACAGTGCCTCTAAATATGAATATGGTTATATTTTTCATTTGAAAAAACAGCATGGAGTTTTTGGTCACTAGTTTTCAAGCAGATTTAATCAATGATAGACGGTAAATTACCACTTCACCTATATAAGTGCAGACCAATCGGCGACCCGAGGTATTAATCAAGTGCCAACCTGTAAACCCAAAGGTTATGGAATCGAATCCACCTTGAGAATTGTGCTTTAATTGAGTTGATTACTAGGGTTTATGATACGATAGTGCTTTTAGGGCATAAAAAATGGAAATATACTATTATCTGTTTTAATTGGAAGTCATACCTTACTAACCGCAATATTTTAAGTTATTACATGCAGGAACATAGGTATTTCACTTTGCATTATGGTTGAATGCGATACCGAAAACATCGCGCTTTCCTATCGAATCCGAAAGAAACAATGACCTCGAAGAATATTTGGCGAAAGGCAGGTGTTGCGTGAAGATGCTGAGGAACGTGAGAAAGGACGGGGAGATGGAAGGATTGGGACACGGGAAGGGGAAAGGAGAAGGAGGGGAGGGGTTAAAGGACGCTGGAGAGGAAGGAAAGGGAAAATGGGGCCCTTAACCTCGTCACCTACAAGGCTCACTCCGACTGCCGAAAACTGAAAGCCGAAAGCAAAATATCGCATCGCGGTTTTTTGGCAGACGAAATGAGAAAGCAAATTGGCGAAACTTTTACTAACAGGTATGAGAAAAGTACTTTGCACTAATTTGGAGCCATTTCAACGCTAAAAAATTACTCTTGATGGAACATAGTGATAAACCAAATTTGGCGTCATGGATTTAGATTGAGGACACGAGATACCAGAGTAGTGCAAGTAAAAAGTTGGATCTAATATTAAGTCCAAGTTTTTATTTCACCTTCACTCCAGAATTATCTGTGAAACTCTAAATGCATCTTGTTCTTAATGAAATCCATTAAAAACAAGATGCAATTAACCATAGAGCTTTTATCTTGTATACTATTCGAAGTCAAAAGAATTTTTCACAGAACTTTTGGTCCTATCAGAGACTTAGGCCCATAATAATATTATTATATGCGTACATATAGTATCATAAAAAATGCAAAGATGTTTTCATATTTATATCATTTATACTACGCTTCCTGACGTATTATTAACTGGTTGCATAAAATTAACTCGTTTGAGACCTGAATAAGTTATGCGTGAAGTATTACTACAAAAAAGTTATGTATTTTTAGGCATTGTCGAATATAAGGTTATGTTTTGTAAAAAATGCCGAGAAACTTATCGTTTTCCAGTCTATGTCTATTCAAAACCTTACTTTAATGATAGCATACCAATATTAATAATAATGTCTTACAATCAAACTAATTAAAAAATGCTGCCGTTTGCCATCAATTCGACTGAATTAGAGCGTGCAGTACATTTTTTAATTATTCTCATTTAAACATGTCTGTAATTTTAGGCCACAAACCTTTATGGGAGGCTGCCAAAATACATTTTTTGCGACATAAATAATATTTTCAGCAGTTGTGTGAACTAAATAGAATTTTTATTCCTTCATACCTTAGCTTTAGGAATACATTTTAAAGTCTCAATATCAGTTTCATTATGCGCCGACGAGAACAGAGGTATCGTGTACAAATAGAACGCCAATTTAGGATCTTTACAGTAATAACCTCTAGGGTATGGGCATTTGCGCATAAAATAAATTCCAAGAATAAGGGAGAATGCCAGCTCTCCGGGAATTATTGATGCGGAGAGGAAATGGGAAGGAGAAGCACACCGTCGTGTCTACCGCGCTGCCAACTGACTTTCAAGGAGCGCTACGCTGGGCCCATACAAACTGACAAATTCATTTCCTACTTGTCTAGATAAGTAAAATCAATATTTAATAGAAAACAAGCAACTTCAAAGGTGAGTTATCAAAAGTATTCCAAGAAACGATTTCACGTAACTCCAAAAATAAATACTTTATGGGTTAAAGAAGGGGTAGAAATAGGTGTTAACTAGTATAAATTGAAAAAAATAAGAAGAATGAAATGCATATGGTATGAGCCATAAAAGAAATAATTAATGTCATATTTTTTGCCAAATTCATACATTCCTGTTACATTTCCTAACACGCACACAATTATAGTCATCTGTCTGGGGGACGGATGCTATTTGTGGTATGTGTGTCCACCAGATACCCAACGGATAATCGAATTTGAATGTTCACGAATCCCTAAGATCCTAGCCGGAGTTGAACTTGCGCCGTTTTGGCCCAAGCGTAAGTGGTACCCACTAAATACGATGAGGGTCACATTGATCAAATATTGTACTTAGGTTTAGAATGAATGATATAGTTAAAAAATAAATGTTAAAGAAGAGAAGTTTTAGAATAAGGATGCATTTGCTCAAAAAAGGATGCAGTCAAACTGGTACCTCATGAGTCAACAAAGTGAGTTTGATATCCACAGAAAATCAGTAGAAAAAATAAATGTTAAAGAAGAGAAGTTTTAGAATAAGGATACATTTGCGAAAATAAGGAAGCAGTCAAACTGGTACCTCATGAGTCAAAAAAGTGAGTTTGATATCCACAGAAAATCAGTTCAATTTTCATCCATTAAAAGTAACCAAGAAGGATTTCAAAAATATGCCACGGTAGTTCACCACATCATACATCCCATTGGATGTATGGCGTGTTTTCCGACTATCGCGCGAGTAGTAGAATGAAACCCCGCCTAGTGTGTGGGCGTTATACGTATGCCCAACAATGCTTTATCGCACATGCGGTTTGACGTTTCCTGTAAGTATTATCTTTTCCGCCAGAAGGCTTAGAGTGCTAAAACGCCTACTTCCATTTTATTACTAGGCACTCCACATTTTTGCGTTCTATAATAAATTGAGATGTTGAACTTCGGCTTCGAATGTTGGGGCAATGAGATAAGGGCAATGGCGAAAAAAGATATGCAAAGGAGGCCGTGATACTGACTTAAGTATGACAAGTATTTCAGCAGAAATTGGAAAGAGTTTCCTTACGCAAGAAAAATAATAGGACAAAAGGTAAGTAAAAACGAATAAATAATTCAAAATATAAAGTGCAAATGGTAGAAAAAGGGCGAAATGGTGATTGGTAAAAAAAATAAGTGGATATCAAATATGAAGGAAATGCTTACAAGGTTTAATATCTCTCAGAGATGAGATGATCGTTGATGAAAGTTGAAACGATCGTCTCCTCACGGGAAGGAGGGCATCCTCTTACGCTTGGAAAAAGATGATTTTATAACAGAACTCAATGAGAGTACATGAGATGAGGATGAGAGAAAATGAAGAGTGGGAATCTTAGAATTAGAAAGGAAAAACATGCGCGGAGCCCGTTGCCAAATCTTCGTGGAAGGAATGAAACGAAGTCGTTACTCGGAACGACAGAGGAAATTCGTGCGATTGCCGAATTATCTGTTGGGGGTATGGGGAAGGAGGGGGTTGAGGCATCGATTGGAGTGTCGTTTGCACAATGCAGGAGGGGAAGTGACCGAGCGGGAAGAGGACGCGGAGGAAAGAAAAGCACCGAGAGAGAGAGAGAGCACATCGCTCAAAGAGAGCAGCTGAGAAGAGCTGTCTGTTGCGTCCTCGCTTGACCCTGAAAGCGAGCAATGGACCAGTCGCCGGCTTCTCCCCCTCGCTCTCCCTTCACTCCCCTCCGCCTCGGAGTCTTCCAGCGAAGGGAGGCGAGGAGAGAGATCAACCGCTGGGCGCCGGGGCATACTTTGAGGCTCGAGTGAGTGAGAGGTGGGGAGTACGGGTGGGGGGAGGAGGTACGGCTGTTGGCATCTCACCAGAAAGCAACTTCCATCGCACTGCCCTTGTTTACAAATGAACACGTCGACTGAGAATGCGGTTGCGATACTCCTGAACCGATTCGATTATTGTTTTTCGGTAACGTTCGTTTCCCCGGTGACTGCCAAACAAGAGGTGAAGAAGTTCGAGGGAGCAAGGAATGCCATATAAATGACGGATATTTTAGCAAGAATGCAAAGAAAATTGAAGTTGAAGATAATTCAACTGGCAATTCAGCAGAGATATTCCCATTTAATTCATTTAATTCAGTAAACTCTGTGGGGGAAATCATTAATAACAAGGTTCATTTTATCTTTTAGCTTCTTCTAGGTTCATTATATTACCTAGGGGCACCCAGATACGGATATATATATATATATATATATATATATATATATATATATATATCCGTATCCGGATATGCATATACCGGATATATATATATATATATACATATATATATATACATATACATATATATATATATATATATATATATATATATATATACACATAGAGAGAGAGAGACGAAAATGTAAATATATCCGTACAGACACTAAAAAATAACCATCAACGATCAGTTTATTTCCTAGTTCTTCGATTATTACTAGAATTTCAAAACCTCATTGAAGTCGCTTATCGCTATTCGTCATGGAGTTCGGATATTTAAAATCATGAGGATGAAAAATGTAATGAGTTAACATAGAATTAGGGCATATCAAATTGTAAGATGTATTGAAAGACGGTCCAAAAAAAAGACCAGCATTGCAAGGCCCCACTACGCCACATCCCACTACATAAGCCGGAATTTACGATATCTCAAATACTTGCAAGGAATCAACGTCAAGATTCTGCATTTTGAAAAGTATTCCATCTCATTCTCCCAGATCTTGACTTTTTCTGCTCAAATGAGAACAGATTGATGTGGAGATGCTGCCGATAAATCACAGAAATAGGATATTTTATGGTTAGCTATCTTTTCAAAAAACATCCAACAAATAGTTGGCACGTCAAAAGCCCCAAATATCTTCATTAAATTCACTCCGTATTTCTGTATAATATCACCGTCATCTATAGTTCATTCCTCGTGGAATTTCACCGCAGGTTACGATACTTGAGTGTGTGTCAAAGGAAAAGGGTTTCCTATTGTTGAGCCTTAGGAAATGAAACTTAAACAGTATACAAGACCTAGTGCAAGGAGAAAATTTCAAAATTAAAATAAAAATGTACAGTAAATTTCATCCCGACATAAACCTAATCTGACGGAGGAAGCAAAACTTTTGTTCGCGTTCTTGTAAATACCACCAATTAATAGCTACTTCTATCCAATAATCAACACACCTACAAATTTGGCAGCATATTTATTTATCATCCATATCATAATTTTTTATTATTTTTTTACTTCGGCACAAAGTGGACTAGTCATTTCCTATTCCATCAGAAAACAGAAGGAATAATATCGCGAATAGAGAATTTTGAAAAATTATAGGCAATAGTGCGAAAGTTGAAAATAAATATTTTGACCTAAATTTTGGGTTTTATTTTAACGATAAACACTATGGAAATCTATTTCCAAACCAGCATAATTGAAAACTGCCAGCGATTAACGTAGAAAATTATAAAAAAGAGTGTGAACGATCAATGGCCTCACTGAAGAAAGCCAAATTAATAACCAAAATCTAAAATTGACATCCAATCAGATTCAATCTCTTCCTCAGCTGGAGTAAAAAGATTCCAATTTTTATACTATTTCATTCTAGTTTATTCAAGTTTAATTTTATAAAAGTTGCATCACTCTTTCCAGCTAAAAGAGGTCGTTATATGCATTCCATTCTTTACCCTAGTTATCAGAATAATAACAAAGAATAAAAATAATATGGGCAACCAGTAAACTGGTCGAAAAATTTCCCAGCACTTAAATGGTTCATCGTCTATTTAAAAATAGGTACTAACCAAAACAAAGGTGTTTTTATAGATTTGTATATATTTATTAAAAATAATAATTAGAGAC
Organism: Hetaerina americana; assembly: GCF_022747635.1. Classification (NCBI taxonomy): domain Eukaryota; kingdom Metazoa; phylum Arthropoda; class Insecta; order Odonata; family Calopterygidae; genus Hetaerina; species Hetaerina americana. The sequence goes on from NW_027286070.1 coordinate 55,207,430, forward strand.
TTGGTTATCTTTTTAGGTAGAGTTTTCTTAACTGGTCCATATCGTTCACAGTAATTTTGAAGAGCTTTTACGTAAAAATAGTATTAGATTGGAAATGCTGAAAGATAAACTTGAAAGTAATTTCGTTCCCTAGAACATGGAATTTAACAGAATATATACGCTTGATTTTATTCCAAGTCACCAAATTGGATTCTCACCGGAACATAGCATATTGTTAATTGCATACGAAGGTATAAAAAAAATATCATTTTCCTGAAACCCCGCCGGGAGATAAATTTGAAAAAAAAGTGAAACATCACTTATGCTTAAGCTTACACTCAACTATCACAAGGGCATCCGCTGGAAGAATGCATTTTTTGAAAAGGTGAGATGGCTCAAATGAAGTGGTCGGGAGCAAGGGGTGGCCGCTTAATAGGGGTGGTCGCCTGGAAAAATTTTATCGCTCAGTCATGCGCTGGCTATTAAAGGACACCGGCGATGAAGAAAAAAAAAAGCGTTTTATCGCTGATGCCGCTGAAGCCAATAATGGTGCTCGTGTGTGTATGTGCGTGCGTTGCTGTGTGTGTGTGTGGTTTGTGTGTGTGTGTGTGAGTCAAGTGCTTTAAGGTCGAACCAAAGCAAGCGTCTTTTTGTTGGACTCCTCCATCTCCCCTCGGAACATTAATTACGTCACGCTTTGTTTCTCGGCGCATTACTCGACCTTCCATTTGTCTTCCAGCGAAAACCCTCTCCGCCGCCCTTTCGCCGTTCCTGGTCCCTAACCTCATTCTCCAACCAACTGCCGTCACACATGCCCCTCCCCAACCCACCCATACACCCCACGACTCGACGCGTGTCCCCGTTCCCGGCACTCAATGCGATCTCCATTTCGTTATCCCTCCCCCATCCCTTTTTTACCACGGGTTACTCTCTTTTACTGCATTTGTTACTCTCGCTCACTGTGAGTGAGCGAGAGTAACAAATAGCCCATGCATGATATCGCGTATGCATAGATACGTACTTCCATTCGCGAGAACTCTAGTTGAACCAAAGGAATTGCTAATTAAGGAGTGAAACAGAGCTGAAAGAAAATCCACTTGATTTGTTATGAAATTATTGTGAGTTCACCTAATATATTTGAGAAACTAGGTAATTGAGTCCTCATAGACAAGTAAAGAGTAAGCCATACGCAATACTTTTCGTAAGGTTCAGTAGTGAGTACAATACATGTACTTTGCAAGGGGCGAGACCTAGGGTAACTTAGGGTAGTTCTGTGCCCCAATGCTTACAAGTCTATTGCAGAAGAGCTAACTTGGCCGGGCATATAGTTATCCGATTGAAATCAAGGAAGACGAGAGGAACGAAAAGCTGCCACGTAGAACGTGGGAAATGTCTTGTCTATCTGGTTTTGCTACCTTCAACAAATTCACAAAACTTACCCTTTGGCGGAGACGGGAGAAATATATAAAGGTATAATATAAAATTGAGGTGCCAAATTTTATCGATTAAAATTAAAATAAAACTAAAATAATATTGTCAACAAGTTTAAACCAATTACGTTGGAGAAATTACATTTTTTCCCCGCTGATTGTAAAGAGAATCGGCGCGGGAAGCTGAATACGAACAGTGGAATATTGAGGAATGGTTAATAGAAGGAAGAGAGCCTCCGGCAGATGTGACAAAAGGTAAATCTTGGGGGATGATGGTGCATGAAATGATAGGTCATTCTAGTTCCCACGCCATTGCAAATACTAAAAATTGGGGTTTCACCATTTTGTGCGCATATAAGAAAGAAATCGCCGAATTCTAGTGTCCTACAATTTACTATGGTGAATATTTATTAATCAATATCAACGTTAAAAGACTAAAGATATGTTTTCCGATATGTTTCCAAAAAGGTATTTTAGTAAGTTTTACCAAATTCACGGACCGTATTGCCACAAATACGTGGTCAATGGCACAAAAAATCCAAGTTCTCCTACTTTTATTTTACTTCCCGCAGTGGTTTCGTCACTCATCGCCGAGGAAACTCATTTTCTCTTAATGATAATACGCGTGCCTACTAATTATTTCCGTAAACTTTGGGGCTTTCAATATTAATAAATATCACTATCAGTCACTTATAGTAACATTGCAGGTTACTATCGCCTATTACAAATTGCATACAAAATACATGACAGCAACATCGGAAAATCAGAAAATTACGAATTGGCCACTTATTCACAGCTGATGCGGATAAATGCATCGTGAAAAGAGAATGAATCACCAGTGTGGGGAAATATATCTACCCAAGAGAATGTAACATATTTATGGTTTCAACCTATGAATGCCATCAAATATATGGGCGATATAATCATCCATTCACGGGTTCGGGGACAAGCTTGAATGGGAAGTAAACCCGCCGTCTCCACCCGTTGGCGCCTCAGCATGCAAATATGGAATGGGGAGAGGGCATGAAATATGACTACGTGTGGGCGAAATTATGAGAAGCAAGTTGACACTGCAGCTATTGCACCGCCAGGAATTCTACAGGGTGAAAATGGGACACGGCGCTTTCCAGGACGCGCACGAGCCAAGAGGGCGAGACCATTTGGGACTCCAACGGACGCTCTTCAATCTCCTACATCTCGCCTTGGCTACTGAATTGTTAAATGGCGCTCGCAGGATACTTAATCGCGTCCGACCTTTCTTCCATTAAACGTCGATCTGGCTCGCAAAGCCAGAAACACATTCAGAAAGGGAGTTGAAAATGGACGAGGCATTCCCAGACAGAGAAGGCGAAGCCCATTAGCTGAGAAGCTAGGTAGTTGCATTGACGGGCGTTTCAGCCATACCCCGTCCAGCTATTTGTACTTAAATGTTGAGCATCATTAAACATCCAGGTCGGTATTCTAAAATAGCTTCTCTTACTTTATTTAGGACTTTTTCGGGAAGACTCAATGAGACAGGGTACCTGAGCAATTAATGTAGATGGAAGCTATGGATAATAGATTATCATGGTAGTCGCAAGTACACACTGTTGATTGGGAATTTGAAAAGAAAAGACGAGGGTCGAATCATCAAGAATAAATGTGAGAGAATAGTTAATGTGCTGATATTTAAGAGTATTAACGGCAACAACAACTAGTGTGATGGCACGAGCAAAGAAAATTTACTATACATGTGTACAAGTTTACTTTGCATAAACTTGACAACCCCACTTAGAAAAAAGACTTTTCCGAGTTATATGGTTATATTTTAATCACCGAAACCAAAAACGTGGCCCATCAATCCAGAGGCTTTGGGTTACTAATAAATAGTGCTATGATATGAAATCATTGGACAATCTCTGTGTGAGGTCGGGAACCAATGTAGTTTTGTGGATAATGAACACGGAATACCATAAATGCATGCTACCCCGAGAAAGGAACCTAGCATTAGAAGGGGCATTAGAAATTTTAGGCAGAGCTCTTGCTTGATTTATTTCGTAGGAATTCTCCTCAAGCAGACCATTAATAAAGGAGCAGCCTTCCTCAAAAAGGGCATCCGGGTGTTGGTAATTGTTTCTATCGTTGCATAATTTTTACAATTTCGATGTAAAGGCCAAAGTGCTATTTTCGGATTAACGTGAAACAAATAAATAAAGATTCATTTAAAAAAGTTTCTAAATTCTATTTTCGATGGTCACCATGGATCGTTATGGATGGTGATCCACTGAAATCCCTGAATTATACGATGAATCAAACGAGGATAGACAGTGTCACTTTTCGAATTTTGTTTTAGTAATGTATTGATCCCTAAATCAGCAATTCAAGATTATTATTAGCTAAATTATGCCGTTCAGGTGAAATTTATTTACTTTCAATTAATGCCTTTGTTAAAATGAGATCTTATTTCAATAATCTGTAGTACAGTATTTTATACCTACGTGGCATATTATTTTCTTTCATTTTACTAAACGTCAGGAAATAAATTATTCCGGGTTCACAGAATTTGGTATTACAAAATAATTAAACGTTAATAATCATAATAATAGGCATCGGCATCTATCTACTCTCACTTAGTAATATATTAGATGGACGGTGTTCCTTTATTACGCACTTGCTCAGCAATTACGAGATCAATTTTTCCGTCATGTGCGGCCAATAGTGAATAAAATGATGTATTCGCCTCTTCATAAATGCTTCATCGATTTTCCTCCCTTTCACTGTGTGTATTATCGCGAAATCCCGATAAAAATGGAATATCAATCAACCCGAAAGTGGTGACTGCTAGCAGCAGGGCTCAACTTGTACTAAGTCGTCCCTTATTAAATTCACACATTCGGTAAATATAGTTCGGCAAGTTCTAATTTCCCCCCAACAATCTGTTGTGAACGCGGAATTTTCCTGTAAATAATACAGCACCCTGTCTACTTGACTCATAAACCTCCATGTATGGAATACTCACGATGAATGCTTGAAGAGTTCATAGCACATTCTGCGAAATATTCCCTTGGCGGAAGTTTTGGAGAATTTTGAACCAGGAGTCGAACTTGCAATATGCAATCCGTGAACTTAGCGAATTTTGGTGAATTGTCGATGCATACTTTGTAAGTTTACCAGACACAAACTACTTTACACCAACTATGTAGAAGTACGTCAAAATTCTGTATTCATCATTCATAGGTTTATTAGAAGGAAATGGTGATTTATCAGGGCATGCATTAGCTAGTTCTCCAATAAATTCTTCAATACATGCAACACATGGGTGTTTTTCCGAAATAAGTAACTGGGAAACTTTCGAACTTGAGCTAATTTACATCTACTTGAAATCAATGATTTTATTTACATTACATTCCAGAATATACATTATTTTGATTATACATATATGCGACAAAGGCTATAATTCCCAATGTTCGGATATTTCAATAATGGAATTTCTAAGGGTAATCACTGTTAGAAGAGGTGCATGGTAGTTGATCAACAACTTATTTTACCTAAAAATTCACAAATAAAATTCAATCGATAGGGTAAAATGGAGAGCAAAAGTAAGATCGGTAGCCATGGATAGACTCTAGGGACTGTGCTGGAGGATTGTGCAAATGAAAGACGCGGGCATCTCTCGATGGGATCGGAACCTGGCTCTGAAAGACAAGCCAAAATGAGACGAAAAATCCTCCCATCAATTGTTTCCCACGTTGAACGGAACCGAATACTACACGCACAGGCTGAAGTAAGCTCATCTCACCGACCGGAGGAACGGGGAAACCTCAACAGGAGCCTAAATATTCATGAATGCATTCACACGGGGGAGTGAGGGAACAGGGAACAAAATCTGAAAGGGAGCATCGGGAGAGCAAGAGGGAGGGAGCGAGAGAAGGGATTATTTGTACGGAAAGATAAGCAAGGAGTAGTAGGGAGAATCCAGAGGGATGAATATAAGAGACTGGCTGGGGGAGGTGGTGGCACAGAGTCCTGGATTGCATCCCCGAGAGAGACGGACGTGAGAAAGATAACCTCATTCAATGATCAAAGATTAAATCGACCCAATTCGTCCTGATGATACGCTCCAGCATCATTTGTAGTGAGGAGAAGAAAATCCGACTGGGCTCCCCCGTTTCCAAGATCACGGCACAGCTTATGGGCAGGCGGACACACTCCAACCCCCCTCCAAAATAAAAGCAAATTTCAAAGAAATAGGATTTTGCTTCGCGGCCGACGAAGAGCATCGCCAATAAAATTATCTGTTCAGCTGGGTTCCCAGAGCCAATCAGGCAAGTTCCGACCGAGGCTTACGAGTACTCGTACTTCCTATAGTGCCCGTGACTGCACTCTAACGTAACTACTTGTGATCAATTGTTAAAATACGAAATCATCAAACATTGTTAATCCTTAAAATGTTGAGTGTTAATGGCCTTGGCCTTTGAGCCAAATTCCCAACCAAATATATTAGCTAATCAATTTATAAATTATTTTCTTTTCTTCGTACTGTCCCACTCGCAGGATGCATAATCTTAAGAAAATAACACCAAGAGGAAAAATAGATTTGGAGACCTTTTTCATCAGTGGTATCCACAACTCTAAATTTTGGAAAAATGATAATAATTGCAAGGCTATTCTCTTTCACAGTCCCATCTTATGAATGTTATCACCGGAATAATAATTTAATAAAAAAATCACATGGAACTCTGCTATCAATCCCAGGATTTCTAAGACGGTTAATTATGTCTATCCAGATAGATCTAGGGAAAATAAGGAGAATGTGAATGCAGTAAAAATAAGAAAAAATTAGCAAATACAACTAATTAATACGAATAAATCCCTTTTCCGTTCACTGGCGTTCTAGTTACTCTCTTAATGTCACCAGAGCACACAAAAAAGACAATGAATCTCAAAATGCTGTCTGAATCATCATTGCATTACTATTGAAAGGAATTCCTTGGAGAAATTGATAAATTATTATATTTAGCATTAGTCCTTCATTGGTTGGGGTAGGTTTCTGATGGACCTAGACACTAAAAACTACAGTCAATCTAAGTTTTAACCTACAGGACAATAAATATCCTTAAATGCCAAATTACAATAACTAATTCTTCAGCTCTGCTCGCTTTCTCCCCCACCCGAAAATGCCATCTCTTTTCATTCGCCTCTTCCCTAATATTCTCACTTCCACTACTCTCTTCAGTATTCCATCAGCACTCAGTTATCTACATGTATGGTACCCATTTTTCCCGACTTCTTCGAATTTCTTTCAACAAATTTCTCTCTTCCCCTATCATACCTGAACTTCTTTTCTGACCTTTTATTCTTTTTATATTCTTCTCCAAAACCAAATTTCAGAGGCCCCCAATCTACGGTTATTCTCAGGCCTCCACAATCAAAATACCGAAATATATAAAAGTGTATTCCATATCAATTTTTTCGCTAATATTTTCATAACATGTTTACTCAACACCCCTGTCAACTCACTTTACTTTGAGTAAGTTGCTTTACCAGACGCAATTCTTTCAATGTCCATCCACTTAGATAATCATCTTCTAAGCACTTTCTAAATTGTTAAACTTTTTTACCTGTTCTATTTCGCGTTCCCCAACTTTAATGTTTATATTAGTCTATCTATTTCCAGGTAACATCATTGTCTTTGCTTCTCATAATTAAATATATATGTGCAGTCTCAATAAAGTTATCAAATTTGGAAAATTAGAGTTTAAATAGATAGTCTGACCTAAAAAGCTTTCGCCCGTTAGCTCTGCTGGGTTGGAATCAATTGAACGCCTCATTAGCAGTAATTTTTTTCCACGTAGAGAGGTGAAATTTCAAGAAGATCAACGAAGTGGAAGACCCCAATAAATGTATATATATAAATGCTTCCTGTCTCAAAAAATTCCCGTTGCCTTCTGTCCCCAATTTTTCAACATTGTAGGTATGCTGCCATCACTTTTCTTTGTGCGAACTAATTTAAAGAAAAAAAAATTACTTGTCAGTTTGACCTCAGAGCAAGAATTTTAAAGGTAGCTGACGTTTTAAGAAAGAATCGTAAAAGGCTATTTTAATGACGTGAAAGCATAAAATATAAAACAGATGTTAAACACTTTTCTGTCGCCTAAATTGCAGATATAACAGCATTGTACGGAAATCAATTTGTTCATTCAGTGCTATATACCTCTATACATTGTACATATTACCATATACAATATAATTCACGAAGTACTCAGGTAAAATTATAAGTATACACTTTCCTACCAATTTCGAGAAACAAAGTATGGCTCAATGGTTCTTTCCGAAATTTCAAAAGGATGAATGCTCACGCAACTGGTCCTGCCAAGGAAAAGCTTTGCATGAGTCAAATAATAATTGAATGGTAGCTCATAAAGGAAGCAAAAAAATACGTCTCCCACGTACACCTTGACGTAGATTTCTGGGGAGGTAGTTCTTTTTGAAAGAATTACTGCAATTTGCATGTGAGGAGATCATTTTAAATTTCACCGTAAATTTTTAGTTTAATAGTATGTTCAACAGTGGCTCCTTCTGTATGTACTTACGAAGCACAGTCATTCCGCCGCCGTTTCTCAATGCCATTTCCTTTCACTTCTTATTTGCTCATAATTATGCACTCACTCATAATAACGCTAACGGCAAAAGTGAGTATCTTCCCCGAAATGGAGCATTCACACCAATGGGAAGAAACTTATCACACCACAAATGAATTATGCGTTTTACGGGTCTTAGGCCACGCTGATGAAAGAACGGACCGGAATGACGGAAATCGCAAGAAGATGATTAAAACTGGTTTCTTTCGAAAAATAAAATTAAATAGAGCACTCAGTGGTTGCTATACTGCGACACCAAAGTTCAAAATAGACTCTCGACCAAAAATATATGGCTTTAAATATGTGACGGAGGCGACAAGAGGGGGGTGCGAAGGGGCGGTTCGGCCGGCATGGGGATTTGGGACTGGGGTTTGGGAGAGAAGGACGCGCTCTTCGCCGTGGTCCACTCCAGAGATAGCAAGGAGTGGACAGCGTCCTTGACCGTCAACGTCGGAGAGGCGAGACGGGACGGGTGGGGAGCGGGACCGAGGGAAAGGGGAAGACTGTGAAGACGCCCGAAGTAAAGAGGCAGGAGACCCGAATGGTCTTAAACCGCCGCCCATTCCTTGAAGATTTCAAAACGACAGCTGGCCAACGGTCTCCCTCACTCCCACGACTCCCCTCTCTCCCTCCCCGATACACGAGCGGGGGAGCCGTGGGAAGGTGTGGGGAGAAGGCGTGATAGGTTCCCCCGGCGCTCCCACGCACATTCACGACCCTGTCCATGTGTAAAGTTTATCCTGTCCCTTTGTCATTTGCTTTGAAAAACCTCAACATTTGAACATTTTTATTCCCTTCCTAAGCAGGAAGTGTTCACTAAAACATCGTGGGAGATGTGAGTGCCCCTAAATGTTCGACCCACTAGCAATAGGTGCCACGGTATGGTTTTAAAAATTTTATTAAAAATTTTTACAAATTAAGTTAAAAATTCACGTTTCACGGTAGATTCCGCGTTAAACAGAATAATTTCCTCGCTTGACACACTTGAATATATCAAACGAGGAAATATTTCCAACACTATGTAAATATAGTTTGGAAATTAACCTAAATTTCATTCACCGTTCAGTTTGAGTGCCCATCAGAAGTAAACAATGAGCATAGATATGTTAAATAAAGGTTTCATTTCGAATTTTTTAAGAGAGTTGTATTACTAAATGCTCAATACGTAAAACAAATTGGTCTTCTATGCTTCTAGAGATTTACTTTCCATTTTATTTTTCAACAGACATGCATGGTTTTCCAAAATGTGAGCATACCACCCTCTTTGAGTTTATAATTTAATTCGCGATTTTGTTACATTGAGGCAAACAATATATTATACCCGAAAAAAATATTTCATTCAAATAATTGACTCGGTTCAACGTGGTCTGATTGATTTTATTCCCAAAGAAAAGTCTTTTAAAGCTACATTTTTAAATGAGTTAAATTCGAGCGTTGCTACGATTCAAATCCTAAGTGAAAGGGAAAGTTTTTATGAACTTTCTGGCAAACGCTCACTCTATGAACTTATTCCTTTAGTACCTAATGATGCCGAATTCCAGCACAGCCTTCTCCCAGCACAATTTTACTCTTCTACTTCATTAGCCCATTCTCACTTTTCCGCTCACCTCCATCACCTACTCTTCTTCCTCGCCTTGCGATGTTTTTCTGGTTTATATTCCACACAGCTTTGGTTGGGACTTCGATTATCATGGATGATCACCACGATCTAAAAATTTCCCATAACTGAACGAAAGGTTCACATTTATTTTCCCGCTATTGTCTAAAGAAACAAAGAGATAACAGTAATACATTACCAAAAAGCGACGACGTTCGACCTTTGATACAATTTTGTAGACTACCTCCTGAAAGCTTGAAAAAAGGCAATCCGTCCATTTAAGAAGAATAACGGTACAAAAATCGTTAAAAAACTTCCATCATTGAAGAAGTTTTATGGTTTTCGCTTGTTTTGGTAGAAATAATACATATAAAATGCAATATTAGCAATAGCTTTTACAAATCATGTTTTGATGTCGATAGTGCAAGCCTACACCTATTTTGATCTCAATGCTCAACATGCTGAACTCAGACGTCATTTATAACTGAATATAATATCCCTTTATTACAATAATTGTCCCTTGACTAGACGGCATCCATAATTCGCTAATCTTTTTAAATATATATGAGGAGGATGAAAACTCTTATATCTTCAAAGTAATTTTAAATTATATTAATCTCTGTTTACTTTGGATATTCATGGTCACTGACAACAGGCTTATCAGAACATGTTAGCGTTATTAGCATATTATAGCATATTATCGCTATGATAGAAAAAAATAAAAACGAGTATACTGACATAGAAAAGACTTACCCAGTAAGATTTTGAAATATCTCGGTAGCATGACTGCGCGCCTCATTTCGGTAAATGATTATCGAACCTACATAAAAAATGTAAAAAAAAGGCATTGGTTTCTCTTGGAAAGCTTATTGATTATGTATACAGGCCCGAACACTCTTCATAGAGCCCGTCTTGGTTTTATAGAGTCGGTTTTGAGTCGCCCGTCAGGGCATCTTTCTACAAATATTTTCTTAATAAAACCAGCGTTTTTAGGGGCAAACACTCTTAAGATCGGTAAAAATATCTCCTTTTCCCTAATTCCCTCCTGTCTCTCATTCTCTTCCCCCACTCCACAAATTTGGATCGCATTCCCCTGTCCATCAGGTCTCCTCCCCTCCCAGAAACCCTTTACGGCCCCCCTACACCCCCTCCCCCCTCCGTCCTTATTCTTCCGCCACCCCCCCCCCCATCCGCACGCTACACCACCCATACCTCCGTTCCTGCCTCCTATAAAGCGACTCCCACGCCCCCGACTCCCGATACCCGCCCAGGTCTGCGTGTGTTATGCATGCGCCCCGTCCTCTCTCCCTCTACAACCTCCCACCTCTCCCGCACATACCTCCGGCTCCTCCCATGGGCGCGCGTTGGGTCTCTATGCAGGGGTTGAGGAGACGAGCTTAGGCCGGGGGGAATGGGAGGGACACGGGCAAACGGCCACGCACACACCTGTTTCCATATCTCGGAGGCTCCCGCTCTGATCTCGGCATAATTGTGGGAATGCGGAGGACAATGTGAGGATATTCGCTCAAATAATCACCACCGACGGGAATTTATTCCTTAATTGAGATTATAAAAAAAAACAACTGAGGCGAGCCGCAGGTTTTAAAATATGCTGCCTCCCCACCCATCAACCTCCCTTCCCTCCTTCCTCTTAACTCACCGCTGGCGTAAGCTCGGCGTTCCTTTCCCGCGCTCCGAAAAGGACTCGGGGAGGGCGTCGGTTGTAGTTCTCACGGCGGTGGAACAACTCGCGCCGTCTTATCGAAGCCTCGGTCTGTCTCGCCGAGCGACACGGGTCGACGTTTTCCGGCGTCAAGGCGAGTACGAATTCGCCGGCCGGGAACTGGGGCGTACGCGGCTTTTGATGCTCGAGAGTGGGTTAGCGATATCGACATCGGTGAAGTTTTTTCGAGCAGCCAAAACCCCTTCCAGAAGTTTTATCTTCGCCGCATGGCTGTGGAGTAGACGTTGGCCATCTGGTCTCTTCAAAAGCGTTTTTCACGCATTCCTTTCCTAAAAATGGTACCAACAGTCCCTCGGCATAATTTATCTCGTTCAAAACGTAATTAATTTTGTCTAATTACCCCTTGAATCCAGCTATTTATTTTATTTTTAGCAATCATTCGAAAATTGCCTTACTTTCCGGCGTTTGCGTCCAATTTTGAACAACAATATAACATCTAAGTCAATTAAAAACACCCAAGCCATAGATGAAGGAAAAACCACCTAGGCGGGAATCATACTAGGTAACTCTGGGTTGGCAGACATGACCGTTACTCCACCGCCACTGCATTGAAATTTATTAAATATTTCCTAACCAGAAACCCCACTGAGTGTTACAAGCATCTATGTAATACCACAGTTGTTTTATAGCACATTCCTTCAACCAAATGTTGTCACCTCAAACTCCAAGAAAACGCTATCAGAAATGTTATAGCAAAAAAATTAATCGGTGTGCTGGAAGTAAAATGAAAATAATGCTTAGCGTGTCGAACACACGAGCGAATGAAATAGCCTTTGCGGATAAACACTATAACTACTAGAGAAATTTATTAACAGTGTATTACTCTTACATTACGCACTACTATGTATTGTGTGAGTACAAATTTCCATTGTGGCATTTCAGTCATGAAAGACAGTTGCCAGGTGGCAAGTTATCGAGTTACAGAACAAGGTTTCCTAAGTCAGAGAGAATGGTCTCTCAAATTTAGAAATTGAAACATTACAACGGAGGAAAAGGGATGTTTAGGAGGGAGAAAAACCTTAGAAGAATCAGTTTAACCAGCGGCGTATCTTTTGGAAAATCTTAATAACTGGGACTTAGAGAACCTTCATAAGCATGGCAACGACACCGAAGAAGAAAACTTGCCATCAGATGCTAGATGAACCACATTGAGACTCGTCCCCGTGATAAATCATTGAGTACCATTGTGCAGTTCTCCATACATGTAATCTAGATATGTCGGTCCGGTTATGCAGCGGGAGAAAGGAAATTAAGTTCATTCAGTAACATGGTTGTCTACTTTACGTAAAAGGAATCTTGCTCAAACGATTTCCAAAGGAAATATTTACGAAAACGATATCACCCTTCCGAAGATACCGCTTTAGTGGTAATTGTAATGGAAATAAAGAAAAAGCGTAGATGAAGTCATAAACGTATAGGTTAATTATTCTTCCATTTATTCCATTCCCTTTTGTCCCAACGTTATCCACACTTGTCGACGAAATAATTTTGAGCTTTCTTCAACCTCTCAAACCAATACCACCTAGATCATTAATGTGCTATCATAAAGAGTAGTTAACTAATGGTGCTGGTAATGAATGTTTTTGAAAAGAGCGGTCACAATAATCCGGAGACAGACAGAAGAATAGGGGAATTTTGAAGACAAAATAAGACAATGCAAGTTCAGTAAAAATTTCAATAAAATAGAAAAAAGAGCAAAGAGAGAAAATATCAAGGGATAATATTTCATGGCAAAACTAACCAATCTTCCCCCTGACATGTTACTTTAGATTTTTATTCCTAAGATAAGCCTATCTTCAAATTACATTTACATGCGTGGTCAGAAGAAACTTTACAGTAAGCGAAAACAAATAGGCGTAAAAACTCAAAAAGGTCGAGAGATATGATCGGTCTCCTTTCAAATATTGTGTGCTTATTAATGTAAATGATTTCTCGAACATTTCCACATTGTAAAATTTCATGATTTTAAAATGCACAGAAACTATCAAGAGATATTTTTTTAAATTTTTACTGGAAAAATATTAAAGGTTTTTCTTCCCATATACAAAATAATTAGCAAAATTTTCTCAAGTTTGGTTTGCGGAAATTTACGTTAATTTTTTCCTTGTACCATATGAGTACCCTTCCGAAGCAAGCAAAGAACTGTGATCATCCACTTGTCAACTAACAGCAACCCACACGAGGAAGTGTGATCGAAACAAACCACAGAAACATGAATGGATACTCGGAAAGAGAGTAACAAGACTGGAGGATGCATTCGATGAGGAGGAAACGGAGGAGGGACGTCGTGTAAACTCAGAGCAAGACTTTTCGGAGCGTCCCCAAGACGATGGAAAAATGCAGAGAAGAACTGAGGAAAGAAAAAGAAGATCGAGAGAGATCCGGCCTATCACTAAGACGAGTAATAACCCATTTCCCTTTCGCTAGGGATCGAGGACTTGAGTTGGCGTTCTCCGCGTCCTTCCCTCTCAACGGGGGTAATTTCCAAAGGCGCACACCACCGAGCGAAATAAAAGAGGAAGAATGAGGGGGTGGAGGGGATGAAGGGTCGTGGAAGGTGGGGAGGGGTTGTGAGGAGAGGGAGATTCGTTTCCAGTCACACCGGAAAGGGAACCGGTCTCTCTACACCTCAAGAGTGCCGTAGGAGGAGGGCCGGGGACGGTTGATGGGTATAAAGCGGGGCTTCTGGCGACGGGACGGAGCGGACGGGAACAGCGGTACGCGAGTGAAATGGAAAGCGCGGAATGAAATGGAGAGTTTGATGGATAGTAATGGAGACGAAGTAGATAAAAAGATAAGTTATCGCTTTACGGAAAATATTCCGAAATATCATTACTCAAAACAATATAATGAAATTATGCATGCGCCCCGTACGTCTATCTTTAGCCACAAGGACAAGAAATACTAAAAATAGAAAGAACCTGAAAAATAATTAATCAATCTCAAAAACACATAAAGAGCAACTAAAATGTCTATAAATTCAGCCTGTCTGGCAAAAATCCAATAATCTAACATTTTCGAGTAGCTATTTTAGCATTATATGTCGTAAATTTTCCACTATGAGTAAATATATCTCGAGTACATTTATCTACTATCTTAATTCTCCTTTTCTGCTTCCAAAATTAAATGCGTTTTAGAGGATACTCTGTTTTTACTGACGCATGTTAAACGATTAATTATGAGTTAATGTGGATCAACTAGACAGATGTGAAGATATGATAAAACAAACGTTTGTCTGTCATCAAGGCAACTATATTAGTGCCATATCTTAATACTTTCCCCACCTTTTCCTTTATGAGCTGTTGAATACGTATCGCCAATCTCCCATTACTTTCCATCGAAACTTCAGAATCATTCGAATTTCAAAACCTACAACTTGAGTGAGCTATGAAAACAGTTTAAAATAAATATGGATTCCATAAATAATATATATGCCCCAAAGAATTTGAACTAGCGTCCTCACGGTAGGCTTACGACTTGATACACCCCGACTTAATAGTCATGTATGCACAATCAATAACACTAAGATACCTATTCCAATTTTCTGCACGCTCGTCATCATGTACTTAGCATATCCCAAGTTCTTTTCTTTTGAGATTCAATCATCACCTTGAGATATTTTGAAGACTCGTGCTCGTTAGGTATATCAATCTTTGAATGGCACTCCACTATTCAAACCACGTGATATACAGGGAAGGAGCGGTGAGGTAGAGCACGGTAACATGAGGGAGTGGATTCTGAGGAGGAGGCGCACGAGGTTGCAGGAAGAGTAACTAAGGGCGGAGACAGCTTTAGCTCTTTTTTTTAAGAAAACGGCCCGCGGCCACGCGAGTGGGGGTAAGACCCCACCGGTGTCCCCTCTACTCACTATCTCAAAGCAAACTAAGGCGGCTGGTAACCGGCGTACCTCCCGCCCTCCTCCCCTCCACACCATATCCGCCTTTTCATTTTGCATAGCTACCCGTCTTCCCTTCGGCACCCCCTCCCTTCCCTTCCAACTCGCTCCCCCCACTCCACACTCCCACAATCACCCCCGAGGGGTCCTGGGACGAGGACTTCAAAAGGACAATGAGCACGGAGTGGTCCAATTAAGGGGCGAGCAGAGAGAGAGAGGGAAGGAACGGGAGAAGAAGAGGTGACGAAAAAGGAGGAGAGGGGAAGAGGAGTTGTGAGAGAAGCGGGGATGAGATTGAGAGGAGGAAAGGGTCCTACGCAAGGTTCTGGGGGGGGAGGGGTTTGACTCCTTGGGAAGATTTCCCTTCTCTTTCTCTCGATTCCCCCTCTCTCCTACCCAGCCGCTTCCTTTCAAAACACCCCCCCTCCAAACTCCCTCATCCACCACCACCTTAACACTTTCGCCTTCTACGCAAGCATACCCACCGCATACCCTCCTTTCCACGGAAATGTTGTGAGATCTTCTAACCCAGAAAAAAAACGAGTGGCCGTCGAGACAAATTTGAAAACCATCCTAATAGGCCGAATAATAACTGAATGCCCACCATGAGTTATTATGTCATTTAATTAGCCGAATCAGAGTCCGTACATCACACTCTGCTTCGCAACTATTTTTATAGGGTCACGATCCGTGGAATCTTTTGCGTGGGAAAATAATTTAGTCGAGATAATAAAGTCAAGCATTCCATTCAATTGACGCCTTACTTTCTCCCTTCCCTGCGTTGAGCTCAAAACCCCTTTCCTCGCGGTCGTTGTAATAGCACAAGAGATAATTTTAAGTTTTTATTAATAATCATTCCCAGCATTGAACTCACAATATTCGCTCGTGCACAAAAACTCCGATTAATCTCCGCAATTATATTGTGCAAAATGCTCTTTTGCACTTGCGCTCACATCAAAACTCTTCGGCACTGATGCCGCATTCCAATTTCCTTTGCTCCTTTTCACTTGTCTCCTTTCATTCTTCTCCCCTTCCCTCTCTTCCTTTCCGGCCCGTTGTTCTCCGACTGCTAATAATCATTGTCTCTCCTCTCCATCCTGTTCTCCTCTCCCCATTCCTCTAAAACGTAAGAACAGCATACTACTCTCGTTTTCCTTGTCCCCGTTCACAAAAGGCCGAGCAGAGAGGAAGGGAGGGTGGCGAGGGGGAGGGTGGGTGGGTGGGAAGAGGGACGAAACCGACATCTTACGCAAATAAAAGAGGGGGAAATACTTTTTATATAATACTTTAAAGGAAGAGTGCTGCTCAAAGCTTATTATATTCCTCTTTGGAACGCGCCGGCCACTCGCAATTCTTCTTCCTCTCCTTCCGCCTGAGGCCGTCCCCATAAGTATATTTTATTCGCCGCTCTGAAAAGGCTTTGAACTTTTCGCCCCGAGTTCCTCCCTCTTCCTACCAAAAGCCCTCTCCGCCTCCTTCGAGTGTGAGAGAGGCAGAGGGAAAAGGAATGCTCCCCCCCCCCTCAGTCCCCTTCTTCTTCTCTTGGAAACCCCCGAGGCCCTATGGCGGGGAAACCCTCCGGAGACGTTTTTACCTCGGCGATCGCAGCGCCAGACGGAGAAATAAATCACATCAAATGTGGTCTCCTAACAGAACCCCAAGTTAATTACGATGGCCTCCTCGCGTTTGAGAAGGAATATAAAAGCTGTTAGAGGGAATAGATGAGGGGTAGAATTTCCTCACGGAGGCGCCGCAAGTCATGCAACTGACGCGCACTCGTCAAGATTGTCAGGGGTCAAACGTTTCTTAGGATCCCTATCATTTTTGCGTTCTACGACCGTGTACATTTTTTTAGGAATTGCATTGCATCCCCGCGTTTCTGCAAATGCATCAAATGGCAGGTTATCTTTAACCTTAGAAAAATTAAAAATGGAGATGGATCAAAATGAAAAGAGGCGATTTGTATTTAATTTGATGTTTGGCTCATTGCAAAATTAGTCAATTAATCTAGATGAGCGGTTGGGCGTTTTACGATTATCCTTCTGTCCTAATTTGTGCGTGAACCAATTGCAATGCAAAGAATTTTGCTAAAGTCCCTTTCTGTCACGTATTAGCATACCCTTATCTGAATACAGTGCTTAAATTTTCGAACAGGGATGAAAATTTTGTTGCAGTATGAATAATAAATCCAATCACACTACAACTATATTGTTTTATTCATCACCGTAAAACCGTGAATATTCGAACACCCATTTAGAATTTGATAGATCATGTGGCTCCGGAAAAGTTTTTTCGATTTTAAGATAATATGAATAACATTATTTCTAACAAAACATGTAAGGAGGCGCAATATATTGCAGCAATTAGTTATGTTTTGCCGTCTAGTTAAGCGGCGACCACCTTAGCCGAGACTCGAGTCGAAGTTTCCTAGCTTAGAAAGCAACTCTGCTCACATCTGAGCTCATGATGCTTAATAATAAATATGATGTGAAAATATTGAAAGTTTTCGTTCAATTTATAACTCATGCCATTAAGGTTTTAGCCAAACGTTTTTTTTTAATCCATGACCTCCGAAACAAACATGTTTTCAAAGATGTCGAAGATTATTATCAGTGACTTTTCCAACGACCTGCCTTCCATCTTGAAGAGCAAAAACATCTGTAGGTAAACATATCTGACCGTGTCTCCCATGAAACATCATCAGTTAAAAGCTGATCCTCGAGGACAGAGGGAATGGGGTGGTTCCAGAGGAGAGCGTATTCATTCGCGGGAATCGAAAGCGTTCCGATATCGAACCTCGGAGATCAATTACCAATCGCACCGTCGCCAGCGAACTTGAACCGCGAGATCGTGGCGAGGGTTCGAGCTCTCATCGGCGATGTGCGAAGCCATTTCCCACCCGGGAAAGGGGTGGCGTTGAGAGTGCAGTCTACACCCAATGCGAGAATAGCAATCAGGAGTGAAGTCAGAAGAGGGCAATCTAATTCTCTGTGAAACTCCGCGAAATGTCTAGAAGAAATAAGTAGAGGGTAGAAGCACAGACATCCAAATGACGCAAGGGTGAACTAAAGGGAACGGACTAAAAACGACCACTTATGCGCCGTGACAACATATAATATTTTTGAAATCAATACCACAAATGAGGAAATGAGATAATTCATTAAACATAAATACTCTTCTGAAATCTATAAAAATGTTATTCTATTCATTTTATCCTAATTTAAACAGCGGAATAACCAATGAAGATCGCCGAAGTGTGGATGAAGGGAGAGGCCTGCACAGAACATCAACAGGAAGAAGAGGAAAGCTACTTGGGCATATCCTGAAACAAGTTTGTTTACTCTAGACCGTATCTGAAAAAAAACATCAAGCGGAAGAATTGTATTGGACGGTCATGATGAATGACAAGAACCACGTGATGTGAGATTGAAGATAATAGTGCAAAGAACTTGCAAGCAACGAAAAAATTGGCTGGTAACAGATTTGAAAGTCGCAACCAAAAAAACCTCTCATTGATAACACATGATGATGAATACAAATAGATGATGATACCATTTCCTTACTCAGAAGAATAAGGCAGTTTATCATTTTACCTCACAGAATTTAGATGGTTAACGTTTGAACACCTTATAAATAACATTTTTGGGTAATATTTCACAGGTTTTTTTTAAATAAAACAATATCAATTACCTAGAATCCACATTGTCTACTTCCCGTGGATGCTATTTCGTCAACGCATTGTCCTCAGATGATTTCATGATACGCTATTTAAAGCCTCTTTCGTGGTTTTCCTGAGGAGATTGACCTCATGGACACTGATACGCTCTCATTTCTCTGATTCGCTCCAGTATTAGGATAAAATATCAACTCCCATTCATTATCAATAAATTATTTAAATTTTTTTTCCATGCCAGTTTATCATAAAAGTCCAATCATATCAACCAATACTGCATTTAATCGTCACTAAAGCCTCAACCTTCGACCAAAAATATTTTTAAAAATCCTTGACTTCCATCAATTCAATCTGCAATGCGTAATGGAATAAAGGCTCCTCATTTACTACTTAAAAAGGAACGTGCTGACAAGGAAAGACAACACGCTTGCAATGGGGTCAATATTATGGAACGGAGGCAGTGGTGCTACTACGGTTAGGGGGTAACGTTTTTGTTTGTTTAATGATCGAAGCGCCCTTATTTAAGCAAACGAAACCATTGCCTTGCCCTACCATATTCATTAGTTAGGCACATAAATTACCATATTTACCCTTGAATTCCAGCAACATTATTGTTTTTCGCAAACAAAAACCAATCTTCAGCACTAACCTCACAACAAGTTGTGGAATTTTGTAGCGCAGAATTCATGAGAAAACAGAAACGATACCAAGCACATTAACTATGCAACCATTGTAGCAAATAGCTGACTAATGGATCATTTGGGCCTCTGTACATTCCTGACCCCGTTTTCATCAGGACAAACAGAAACGTTCTTTCTTAGAATCAAATCTAAGTAAAATTTCACAAAGTTGAATATTTTTTTTAACTCGTGTTACGTCAGCATTCCACATCAATTCTGTTCAAGGTAAAAGAAAAGAAAATACTAATGTGTACTGAATTACTACATCATTTGGGAATCAAAAAATCGATATAAAATGAAGTTTGCTAGCAACCGCACCGCCGGCGTCCGCCGATGCATCAATGCTCCATTCTAACTAACGAGGGTTTTCGAAACAGCAAATTGGTTAAAGGTGGACCATCCCACATTACACACATTTTCGCATATAATTGCAAAAAGCAGCGCTGCAGAGCACCGCTTCCTGCGAACGCAGCACAGCTACGGAAAAATGACATTACGAAGACCACCCAAAGCCGGTAGAAGCGGCCATTACATTATATCAATTGAAAAGTTGGATGGAAAAGCGGAGAGGTGAATAAAAAGGGCTGATGGAGAGAGGGCAGTGCCTCGTTCAGTACATTCGGGCACCTCTTCCCACTCGATGGCGTGAGAGTAGCCATCAGCGGTTTTTGTGGTCTACACAACGCTTCCTTCATCTCTCGCTATCTCCCTCTCTCTCGCCCCTTACGGTTTCTTAGGTCCAGAGCTCAGACGAATGACCTCTTGTTGACAAATGTCAATAAAAGGACAAAAGACAGGTGAGAACCTGTCTGAGGTCGCACGCAGGTGGAGAAAAATGGAAGCGCGAAAATATAACGGTCGGATTATAAATAAAGATTCATGCAAAGATAACTATCGTATGGATTCCACTAATATTGATTAATGCCAAAAGTAAGATTTGAGTGTTTTCCATATTCTCCAATCCGTAGCTCAAATCATATATTAAAACAATTGTATCCGACCTACGTATCTGTAGCAAGTATAATTTTTTACGCGTCTTGAATGATTTCAATTTTTTTTAAATTATTCATGTTTCGCGACATAAAAACAATGCACAAGTAGGCAACTCTGAATCACAGTGGCATCAAAATTATGATCCATCCGAAGCGTATTTTATCGGAGGAGAATAATATATTTGTTAATTTAAGACTCTTTTAAAGTTTACCACACCACATCTTGCTCAGCTTCAGAAACTTTGTTACTACGCAATGTTAGAAACGGAGATTTTGGAAAATATATAACTAAAGGAAGGATGCAATTTCGTCGGCAAAGAAGAAGAAGGAAATTTTGAGCCAGAGAAAAACAAAAGCTCTCCCATCCATTCATAAAAGACGAACATCTCGCTTAACAACTTTTTTTAACCCGCATTCTTCAAACCCATACTCCTTCTCCACTTCGAATATGCATTCGGTTAGAAAAACGCCAATGCTTATGATTGCTTGGAAACTATCCCGGAAGTGACAGTCTGTTTCTTTTCCTTAAATTGCTCGAACAAAACATCAGTCTGAACACGTCATCTGACGCAACATCTGCAGCTATACTTTCCTCCTCTCCGTGAACTCCCCGTCTTCCTCTCCATCCACTCATCCTCTCCCCTCAACTGCCTTCCCTCCCATTCAATCCAGACCCCTTTCCTCACAGCTCAATCACTCCTCCTTTCTTCTTACTCAGCCAATCAAGTTCTCTTTCGTATCCATCAGCTCCCTCAAGTCGTTTCTATTGTATACCCTCCTTGATCTTATTACTTCATCAATGGTTATTAATGGGCCGGGATGAGGGCAACAGTGCGTCGTTTATTCTGGAGTCCGTACTTTCGGGAGATCATAACGCCCTATACGAAACGGGGAAATTTGTTTCTCTCTCGAGAATGAAATATAACTTAAAGCTGTCCAACAATCGACTAATTCAGGCAAAGGTTACATTATTTCTTCCACCTCATACCTTTTCGTCAATTCTGGTATGGCATTATACCTGTATGTCTTTTTCAGTTCGCCGTCCGTCGGATGAGACGTTAAGCTGCGAACAACTGGGCGCCTTTCGTTAAGAGTAGGCTGATGCCGACGCCGGGTTTCTCTCCAACGTTCATTCTTTCCTGTCCATCCCTAATGGCGCAAATGACCTTAGCTGTCGGTCGCCTCCCCTTAATATTACTACTCGGACTCCCCGTTTAAGATGTGAACGATACCTATGGCTGTCAATCGGGTTCTCGTCCTGGGAAATCATTCCAAGCAGTATTGCTCGAAATTTAAGGGAACAAAAATCATGGAGACCCCATGATAATTTAGGTTCAAAGCAACAAAAAAAACCGGCCATTATCACCACCGCTAACCTTTCATACCGGTAAGTTTTTTGTTTTCCCCTGAACCCACTTCCCGGGTTCTCCCGTCCTCTTTCACAACAAAATATGAATATGTGCAAGTCCGTCTGTCTATCACATTCTCCCCACTCCCCCTCCCTCCCTCTCTCTCTCTCACGGTGTCCCCTCCTCAAATCCAGGCTCCCTCATGTCGAGGTTCCACCCCTCGTCTCGAGATTCCCTCCGCTCTCCCAATAGGACCATAGTGAAGCGGGGAGCCGTGGCGTTTAATGGGTCGCAAAGGAGCCGCTCAATTTATGCGCTCCGTCGTTCGCGCCCCCCTAACGCAGCGGCGAGGAGATGAGGGAAGAACGAGAAGAAAGAGAAATGGAATGATGGGGAAGAGGGAGGGGGGAGGTGGATTGGAAGGTGGGAGATGGTTGGTTTGGCAGTGGGGTGAGGCCGGGAGAGGAGGAGGGGCAGAGCGGGCGCATTCGAGGAGGAGATAACTCATCGCTCCCTTTGTGTGAACGCTCAAGAGGAAATGAAAACTCGGGCGTCGGAAGGAAGGCGGGGGGGGGGTGGAGATGGAAAGGGGTGCGTTTATGTCTAAACCCAAGAAACCCTCTCCTTCTCGCCTTTGCCACAGGAGGAGGTGGAGAAAAAGGAGCGACGGAGGGTGGGGAGGGGGTGCATAAAGGGTACGGCTTAAGGAGGGTAAGGGATGACGGGGAGGAGTAGGGAAGATGATGAAAGGAAGCTGGGCAAAGGGGTTAGGGATGAAAAAAAGGACATAGGAGGAGGAGAAAGAAGATAAAAACGGCGGATGGAGGGAGAATGGCAAGGAGGAAGAGGGAGGATGGCGTTCAAATGGAATTGGAATAAATGGAGAAAGAAGATTTTCTCACGAGTGTGAACGCTATGGAAGAACACGTTAAGGAGGCACGAAATAAAAGAAAACCGACCTAAAGGAATGGACGAGGAAAATGAAACAATTGCTTACCGGCAACCACATCAAATAGAGGATAAAATGAGGAGAAATGAAGGTCAAAGGGTATTACAATAAACAGCACCGTAAATTTCCGTTATGAATCAAGTGGGGAGGTCATAGAGATATATAAAAAAGTACTCTCTGAAGTTTTCACTTTGATTATGACCGCTTCAACCGATTTATTCCCTGATTACATTTTCTGGGTGAAACGTGAGATGTTTAAGTGACCGGGAGGAACTGAAGTAATATATTGGCCAATAAGTTAGTGAAATTGAAAGTAAGAAAATCTATGATTCTAAATCAAATCTCTCACTACGGATATATAGTCTTTGAATTCAATCTTTGGAAGAGGCTTTCATCACCCAAAAGAGGATGAAACTGCGAGGGTATTTGTAGATGGATAATAATCAATTTATTTCAATACTTAATGATGGAATTTTTACATTTGTATAGTAACGGTAACATTTAACATACGCATCGCAAGGTCGTCGGCATAACAAAGGCTATAGCCATTAAATACTGTATAGTTCTATCACCATTCAATGCAATCACTTACAGCATTTTATTTTTTTATTAAATTGGTTATTTCTTTAAGTCCATTTGTAGAATGCACTTGCTACGACGGTTTGTAATAATTGCATTCACTAAGTAATAGTTGCTAATATTTTTGCTCCCTGATTTCGCACAATATTCCTCATTTATGCTGATGCAAGTGCGGAGTGAAGCTAGTACAAAGTAATGAATTTTCTTCAAAATCCGCGAGAAACATATTAATTTATCAAAAACGACATTTATCGTAGCACTATACACATTTAATTTTCTACGCCTTTATTTTTCATCGAATTTGGCTGCATTGGATCATCACACCAGCATTTTCAAAGATTTGGGATAAATGCAACAGTTTCAGAGTGTAAAAATCAATCGCCTTGACTGGGATTAATTAATATTTATCCCTACTTTCCAAAGAAATTTGGGATAAATATCAAGAGATGAAAAATAGCTTACATTAACGGACGGAAGAAGCTACAATACATCCTACTTCTCCTCTGTTAAGCCATTCATCGGAATGCATAAAATACTGTAGAGGCAGGATCGAAGATGGAATGAATGACAGTCAGCGTGACGGAAGAAAATGGTTTGTAAATGGCATCGGAGAGGGGACAAAGTCCTGTGAGGGTAGGGTGTGAAGGCCAAATGGAGGTGTGATGAAGGGGCAGAGGGCTATAGAATGAAAGGGCTTCCCGTCCCGCACAGCGTCTCACACAAGGGTCTCAAAGATTGGCCGCAAATTCCCTACGGAATGTCTCCTTGCCTGCTCCACTCTCCACATGGTGAAGGAACTTTCACACATCCCAGCGATTTCCCACGGTCTTACTCTCACCGTCTAAGTGGGAGCAGTACTTCTTGGCGTGTTTTTTTCAAGCCCCAAGGAGTAGACGACAAAAGGAACCACCGCAAGTTACGAGCAGGAGAATCTGCGGAACCGAAAGCAGGACAAACAGGAGCCCAGGAACAACAGTTTTAACTGGGGCTGCTGGCTGAAGGTATGCATTTCATGACTGACCCGGTGGGCCAAATGGTTCCGAGGATATATGGTACATTTCCAAGGTGCCTTATTCTGGATGGAAGATTTCGTTATAGTCCTACCCATGTTTTTTTTAGACTCGGACAAGATTTTAACCGAAACGGTTCTTCTCCATTGAGGCCTGAATCCCAAATCCCCAAGTTAAATGATTTGTTTTTAGCCAATGCTCGTTCTTGACCTGAATTCTCGGAAAACCGCATGAATGTACGCTTGGGAATGAAAACGTGCGGGAAACGGATTCAATCTGTTCGAGAAGAGAGCCAAAGAATAAGAAATCCTACATGAACTCAAGTGACACACGTAGTTCAAATTTTTCCATTCACAAAAGAGCCAAAAACCTGCCATAAAAAAAAACGAGATGCGTTTGTATTTCACTGTTGCAAAAACTCATAAAAAAGATTAATTGGCATAAAGGCTTTACATTTGCAGACATAAATAGAGTTTATAATAGGTAAACGCTCTTTCATTAATTATTGAACATTTTTCAGATTGAAAAAAAATATGAGCATAATCGTCCATTAAACGTGGGAAACAAAAATAGGAAATCAATTCCTATATGACTACTGAAGCTGGAAACTTGAGACATATAAATCGCCCTTCTGACTTTGTGTTTAAATGTATTTTTAGCATTTTTAGGTACGAGGCCTGTATATCCGCGATGCTGTTGCCAATCAACACAATTGGTGTGCTGATAACAAAAATCGGTTTCCTTACAAACATATATCTTTTCTAGTTCCTTACAGAAATTTTCAAAGTTTTCACCCGAAGTGGGTAAACCGTTTCAATGTGTGATATTTCCTTTTCTTTGATTACTGTGTGGGAGATTTTCCATGCTAAAATGACAACCATTTTGTGAGAATTAAACGTCGAGAAGAAAAACACATATTTTATTGCTTAGTTAGGAATAAGCGCCAACAAATCTATTACAACTGAAGGAGGGGAGTATCCAAGTAGAGCGATCACCTTGGCCACTCTGAATGATTTTCGGTTCCAATAATTTTCCATGTGGATGTTAGTATGACTACAATAGCTAAATATTTGGAAGATATGAACATGATTAAAACGACATACCATTCCAAGTATCAAAGATAAACATTTTCTTTAACATTATTTAGGGTTAATATTAAAATGTTCGAAACAAAGCTGCTAATGTCAATCATTTGGGAACTTAACGATTCACCTAAGAATTGAAATTTTAGCCTTTCTGATCGCATGATAAATGAGATATCACAGACTAACAAAAAAATGTATGGATTACGGATACAAAATGAATGGCATATTGCGTGTGTAAGAGGGATCTGACGGAATAATGAGCGCGGTATGTAAATAAAATAATGCGATTGAGAAGTGGGGAAGAGAGCCAGGGAAAGCAGCGGAAAATGCGATAAGAATAAAAGGACGAGAAAGAGGGTTGGCATGGATAACTGCAATACAATGATTACTCGCTTATGGATAAATAAATAAATATATATATACACACACACACATATACAGGTATATGTATATGTATGTATACATATTTACATAAGGCTATTATAAATATGTATATCATACGTATGTACAAACAATATATTGGCTAACACACATTTACATTTCATACATCGTAATGCGATATGCGAAGGCTTTGACAGCATCGACGATATGCCGCGTTGAACCCTTTCTTTATAGTTTCCATGTGGATGGAATCGATACCGAAAGTAATGTTTTCAATACTACTAGATTTTATCGTCAACAACTCAAATGTATTTTTAAATCGATGGTATTCCTCTGTAACTACACACATCACATTACCATTCCCTTTTAGATTAGATATTTAACGTCACGACTTCGCGATATGGTATCGCACATTCTCAGCCGAATCGCTAAAACGTCGGAGCGGGTTAAATGAGAAAGATCTGAAACGGCTAATGGAGAAAGTGGGCAAAGGAAGAAGATGATAAAGGAGTGAAGAGATTTTGGGGGTGAAACGGCAAGAGTATAGAGGAGAGTGAGTGAAGGGGACGCGGGAAAGGGGTCACGGACGGGATAGCAGACAGGATGTCATAGCCGCCAGACCATACTTCACTTCTGGAGGGCAGCAATCATGGTGTCCATCAATTAAGTCACGCGATCGAAGGGGAGAAGTTCCGCGGGCGGGCTTAAAAGAAGCGAAAGGGAGTGAAAACCTTTGGCAGACGAGGTCGAAATTCAACAAAAGTCGAAAATTGGGGTAATTTATGACAGGTGATGTTCTAGATTTTTTTGGCTCCAAACAACGACCGGAAGAATGGGCCACTTAATGAGCCTTCCATCGACATGAGGGACAGCAGGAGGATTAGCAGCATGACAAAAATAAAACTGGACCGCAAAATCACAGTCAGCATGCAGTACTTTGCACGGGTTTCTAGCATTCGACGTCAGCTGGCAATGCAATGATTCCAGCAAAAAAATATGTTTGAAACGATATTAGTTTTCTCACTCCCAATTTAAAACAGTGCATTGTAATAAACTGCAGATAAAGCAACCAATAGGTAACGCCAACAAATATTCTATTATTTTCCCGCCAGAATACTTTCATAAATACCTGTATCTAAGAATTTGGTGAATTATTTCCACTCAAAATATATATCTTCAGGACATAATCTGAGAATGAACCAATAAAATGAAAAATATTCTCTGAAAAATGTTCCCTTACGACTGCTCGGTCGATACTAAATTCCTTAGTTTCTCTTTGAATAGATTTGAACGAGATAACTCAAAGTAATTACTCACTACAGGCAATGTTTATATATTCTTGTGTTCATACAGCATAGTCCTTCCATATATTCTCGATCTTCCGAAGCGAAAAAATAAGTACTGTTGATTTTACTTAATTAAGTAGTTGATTACTTGCAATTAATTTCATTTCTGCCCCTCTTAAGCTGAAATACGTCGTCGATGCTGATATAGGCTATTGATTTAAATTAAGTATCCCTCTAGAGAAACGTCTATACATGATACATAATTACGGTAAACTAAATATCAGGGCCTCAAGATCTAATGACAAAATCGATAAACAAGTCAAAGCTGGAATGTAAAAAAAGTTTTTAGGAAAGGGGGTATTACGAATGGTCAGAGTAAGGAGGCAGGTAGGATGGGGTGGGGGTCGAGTGGCGGGATTTGATTTGAGGGCAGGGAACGTGGGGGACAGGCAGGCTTTGGATGCCCTCCCATTACTGTGGCTTCGATTTTAACGAGCGGAGGGATGCAGTTATAAGTGGGATAACCGCGGGGCAACCCGAGAAAATTTGTTGTGGAATGAGGAGGGAGTGAACCTGAGATTTTTGGGGCGAAGGGTGTACGGTGCAGAGTGCTGGTCGAGGGTTCTTCCCTTCGCCCCACCCTTTGACGCGTCATTACGCTGGGATCAACAACCCCTTCGGGACCCACAGCCTGGCCCGTGAATGGAGACTCCCAGTTCCACCAGTTCCTGACGAAACAATGCCGTTTCTCATGGGGATCTGGTGGTATTCGGCGAGGCTTCCCCTTCCTCTATTTCCCATAAGAATGGGAGGAAGGACGAAGTAATTCATATTGAACCAACAATGGCTTGGGTGCGAGGGAATTGCTTTCTCCCTCCCACTAAATCCACCATCCATCGGAGAATGACCCAACTGACCACAACTAAGACATTATGAATCCACACGGAAGAGGGAAAGGGAAAATACCGCCGTCGCAATATTGCATCAGATAGGAGAAAAGAATTTTAATTTTAGAAAGGATCTGTTTGATGAGCTCATAAATCCTCCTGGAGCAGAATGGAAACACGCTCCGAAATGACTAATTATGAATTCGTTCAAATAGTGTATTAGAAACCGCTGCGAGAACCTCAATATGGCAATAACGAACACATGGATGAGATATGAACTTCCAACGACGTGTATCAGGGAATACGAATTCCTTTCCTACAACATATGAGCAGACATTTACGCGTATGAATAAAAAGAAGGGCTTAATTATGATTTGAAGAATCTCAGGGACTATACAGAGTAATATTTTTTAAAACAGATGGAGCCTAATTAAAATATCTCGGATCAATGGAAGTACGA
This sequence comes from Hetaerina americana, assembly GCF_022747635.1. Taxonomy (NCBI): domain Eukaryota; kingdom Metazoa; phylum Arthropoda; class Insecta; order Odonata; family Calopterygidae; genus Hetaerina; species Hetaerina americana. The sequence continues at coordinate 55,236,026 of NW_027286070.1, forward strand.
AGGATCAAGGTATTGAGTACGACGAGATAAAGATATTGGAACATCGCTGGACCAAGGTCATTAGTGTACAGGAAGACTAGATTGAAAAATAAAAAAATTTCACTGAGGTAAGTCGTTTATTTCTATTCCATTCTTAGAAATTTTCAAGCTACCTTCGTATTTAGCAAATCGCTTTCACCGACGAAAATCCCAGGCAGAAGAGCACTGATTGGAAGTAAACTCCGTTTCCCTTTAACTTAACCTGGTTTCTAAAAAATGAAATCAGGCTTAGCCATCATCTAATAATGAAAAAAAATATTTTATGCTAATATTTTCTGACTAATATACAAAATTTTATCTAATACTATATCAATACTGAAAACACTATTACGAATTTTAATATTATTGTTCGTTCTCTCAAACTCTGAGCGTTTTGGGGTCAAATTATTGCTCAGTCAAATAGCAGCACAAGTTATGAAAGTAAGTTTTTGTTGGATTAATTTTCACTAGAGCTGCAATGCTGCTCAGTGATTGTTAGAAATGCAGAAACTAATAAAAGCCAACCCCAGTCATAAAGAGTACTATAACTATGATAATTACTTTAGCATAAATTTTTCACTCACAACTCGACGTATGGAAATGAAAAATTAAAATGACCCATGAGAAGAATTCCATGGAAAATGGAGATCGGTTTTTGATCTGCAATGCTGCAGTGAAAATGCGGAAATAAGGGCACTTAAAAAATCATCGCGTCAACTCATGGGTAATTATACCTTTTCTTGACGAAGTGGGGGAGGATCCTTTTAAGGCGGAAATCTCGGGCATCGACCCTGTCAGCCCTTCCATGTTCCCTGATCCGGGTAGGTAAATTTAATGAAAAAGTAAAGATGCCATTTGAATTTAGTTAGCGGACATTTGGAGTATACGAGCTATTAAAAAAACTTTACATGTGATATGGTGTTATATATATTTCAATGAATATTCGTCATATTTGAAAAAAATGTCAACGAAAGAAATTGAGACTAATAATTTTGTAAGGAAAACTAGGATGAGAGACGTCTAAGCACGAAGAGAGCGACCCAGACTAATTCTTTCTTTAATAAAAACGAAAGGCAGAGATTCACGGCCGGGATCAATCATTCATCATCATGAAATCAGTCCGAAAGCATGCTAACAGTGGGTCTTAAAGATAGTCTACTCCAAGTATATATCGCAACTATTACATTATAAATTATTATTAGACAATTAAGTTAATTTTTTTAAATTTTATGGTTTACATCAATAATTAATTAACTCGGCAATAAAATTCTAATCAGTGGAAACGTTAAGTATTTTTTTCTTCCTTGTTCATCATAATGGAATTTCACAGTGCATCGACCTCAGCTATCTCTCGAACCCTCACGATTTCTTACACAGACATCTTCCATCACTGCTCCTCCGAATCAAACTTTCACATGTTGTCTTTCTTTCCTATGCTACAGCATACATAATAATAATCATCAGAATTACTCTGCTTCAGAATCTCTCTTCACCACGCCACAACAGCGACTGTCACAATTTGAAAATGCCTGCATTTTAAATTTATATCCAATGAATAGGATAAAACAAAATTTCCTGAAGTGGGGACGGTTTCATGTTTTAGCTTTCCTCTCCAAAAAAACTGAATATTTTCCTCAAAGTCCATAATGACTTATGTTCTCATGGTTGCACAAGTTACTGAGTAACAAATAGTAATTTCATAGAAGTACTATTTCTATATATATATATATATATATATATATATATATATATATATGTAGATATCGATGAGTAGAAAATACTATATCTATAAATATTCATGTTTTACTTCTCAAAAAAGCGGGAAGATAAATTTAAATTGGCTCATTTTTAACAAGGGGCGACAATTGATACCAAATTGCTTGATACAAATGAGAAAACACATCAACACCCGAAAACAAAGGTTTCTCATTATAAATATTATATAGAAAAGTGAATTTTTATTGTTTCATTCGACTATCGACAACTAATCAATACATATGTATCATAATTTCAGACTTAAAATTTGTTGCCCAATTAGCTTATAAATAAAAACAGCGGTAACTATATGCTAATTGGTGATAGTTCCTAGCTCTTGAGAAATATGAACAAGAAATTTTCATTTACAAGCAGAATTCTTTTGACATACAATTGTGATATACAGGATCTTTTAAAAAAATGAGTATCCTAATGCTTATCATCTTTTCCGACTCAAGAGGCGTTATCCACAAAGACTTTACGCCTCAGGGACAGACAATGAACAGTAAGTTTTACGTAAAATCCTTCGAAGGGCTACGGAAAAGGTTGCAACTCGTCGGGAAGGAAATCTTTGCCCACTGGAGGCTGCACCACGACAACGCACCGTGCCACACCAACTTCCTCGTGACAGAGTACCTGGCAAAGCACAACGTGTCAACGCTGTCCCAGCCACCCTACGGTCCCGGTGTGGCACCGCCAGACTTCTTTTCATCCCCAAGAATAAAAAGGAGCCAAAAAGTATTTATTTTGGAACACTACTAGAAATCATCGGAACATGATACTAAAGGCGACTGATGAAAATACTCCCAAACGCAGAAAAGAATGAGAAAATACGCTTGAGAACGAACGACAGCATGGAACATTGTAAATAAATGAAGAAAATGTTGGATTAACAAACCACGGGACATAATGATGCTGAAATAAGCAAAATGGAAGGGATATTGGGACACAATCCTGAAAGATAAAACCGTAGGAGTACAATAAAATGAAGAATAAATAGCACGCACAGGGTAAAGGAAAATTTTGATAGAAATGGGAAGAGTGACGTGACGCTACTACCAATCTTGAGATTGAGGAACGTAAGAAGACATGAGCAATTTTGCTCAAGAAAGGGGATAGAATAACCTAGAAAGTATCCGTGAGAAATACCGAAGGTGACAAGCACCCATCCTAGCACGGCCGGCGACTTACTAGGGCGACTCACCTCCAGGGAAATGCGGGTGGGTCGCGATTGAGGGTGAAATAGCCCAGCGCGTGCGACGCCCGGAAAAGAAAAGAAATGAAATTTGTGAGGGCGGGACACAAGAGTGAACGGGGAAAGAGAGAGAGGAGGAGCGGAGTTTGGTGTGACGGGTGGGAGGAGGAGGGTTTGAAAAATGGGCGCCCTCCGGAGCACCGGGGCAAGGAGAGAGAAAAGATGTGGTGGGAAAGGGCGACGGAAGGGCTTCGGAAGAGCGACTCGGCCTGACCTGAATAAACCGTGGGGATCTGTGAGGTGGGAGAAGTGAGAGAGGAGGAGGGAGAAGGAAGGAGAGATACTCGAAAAGGAGAAGGCCAGATGGGAAGAATCCGGGGAAGATGATCCCAAACTGAAGATGAATGAAACAGAAGAAAAGAAGCAGGCAAAAAAGAGAGCATGCGTAGGAGGCGATATAATTTTTAGGAGATGAAGAGAGCATTAGAGGAGCATTAAGAGAGGCATTAATATTGGATAGAGATAACACCAATAGATTATAAAGCAAAATAAATATAAATTATTGGACTGAAAGAAGTGTGCAACGGATCACTCGGGTTGTCTACACAAGGTATTTATGATTGGGGCTGGGATTCATATTGCTACATTTTAAAACTGAAGCGTGATAGCATCATCAGCATCAAGCATCAATCCTTCATCCTTCACTGTTCTATTAATGCAATAACATTTTGTTGTTATTTTTCAATCCTTTATTCCAACTATACCCTCAGACAGTTTCTAATTCTTACTTCTTATCCCATATTCACTATATTTGTATCTTGATCTGAGGTCTTGGATTTCTTTTCAAGTTTTCCATCCATATACTCTTTATTAATATTTACTCGTCCGGTGTGCTAAGTTTATCTATTCATTCTAGTATTCTTATATTCTTTCTCCTCTACTTTTGATCTGTGTACTTCCTTCTTTGTCAACATTTCAATCCAATAATTCCCCACTGCAACATTGAGCTTCGATAAATGATAAAATAAGATACAGATGAGGCACGATTTTTTTAGTACTGGCACTCCACTACAGTGATAGTCTTAGTTAGGGAATTTGGAGAAGTTTTAGTTGTGTTATGATTATCACTTGTCTCAATTTTTTTCTAATAATGATTAACTCGGATGGTTAATTCAGAGTTTATCGGTGCGAATCCCACCTAACGCACTTCTCCGTGCTTTTGAGAACAAATAAAATTCATGTTTCCACTTCACGCAGGAAAATATTTCTATACTAACGTAATTCTTCAATTACTGCATCTTTATTCTTCGAAAAAAAATATTTCTACGCGGTAAAAATTTTTAATTCATGCGATCATTTCCACGTGAGCGGATTGAAATAATTTCTACGGCTTCAGAGCGATGCATCCTGGGACATCGGCACTTCTGGATTGCGGTACCAAAGGGCCACCAAAAAAGCGCAGATCGGAGGACGTTCCTTGGTATCCGCCGAACTGTCGAGGCCGTAACGGGGGAAGACCCCTTTGGAAGAGAAGACGGAGGGGAGTCGGATATGGGGAAGACAGAAAGAATAGGAGGGACATGGGAAGTGGAGAGCGGCAATAAAACAGTGAGACAGGGAGGGAAAATGGGAAGATGAAGGCGGGAAAGGGGTTGGAATGGGAGTATGAGATGAGGGGGAATGGTTCGAGGTGGCGGTGGAGGGAGCAAGCTGAAGTGATCGAGGGAGAGCAGGAGGAAGGCTCCCCCTCCGCTGCCCACGAGAGTGCGCCCACTTCAAGGTTGAGGAAGGGTTAACGGAGAGTGTAGCCTATGTCTCCGCCTACGGCACTTTTGGGGTGGACGGAGAGAGAAAAAGGAAGGGAGCAAGAGGGGGATGAATGAAAGACGGGAAGGTGGGTTGGGGGCAGGTCGAGGCGATCCCAAAGCGCTTATATTTCCTCGTTGAATGAGGAATCATGACAGGGACCCGGGATGGTAATCTTTGGTTTGTATCGAGCGCCCTTCACGACGGCGATAATTGGTTTACTTGAACATGCACAATCAGACCGGAAGATCGAATGCTCTCCAAACCGATTTCGGCTTTTTTACGGTCTGCGCTTTTTAAGTGCAGGCACCGACACCGCAACGGCACCATTTTTTCCCCCTAGCCCGTCCGTACGCGAATGCTTCATTCATGTACTTCTTATCCTACGAAATCTCAACCCACTTTCTGGAATCGATTTAATTTCAGAGTTTACGTTGCGTCTTTTAACGTTTTCTCAAATCAACCCATTCAACGACCGTCTATCTCTCATCATTTCCAAACACTCTTTCCCAGATCTCCATTTACCGATAACTCAAATTTCACTCCCATTACGATTCAAATGCGCTTTTAAATTTTTATCTTGAACCACAAACAACGCAAAAGTTAGCCTTAATATCTCACATATTTTATTAATGCGTTAAACTTTTATGAAATTAATGAATTTCAAAAAGTAATCAATGGGGACATTATGTGTGAGTTTACCGAGAACAGAACACCCTCGGCAAAATGTCCAAGAAAGTGGCATATCATAAATGATTTGATGCTTTGATTATATCTGTTATTAAAATGTAGCAAAGTGCCTCCAGTTCCTTGGAATTTATAGTATGTACATTTTCGAAGCACATATTACTTTTTCAAGATTACGACTTTAATATCAGTCTTAAATTGAATGGAGGCCAATAATAGTTTTTTATTGATAATTCTTGGTATTTTTTTGCGAAAACGAATTGAAAATCAGTTAAGAGTTTAAGAAATTATTGAGGATTTCCAAGAGGCACGATATTTCCGGGCATTCAATGAGAGTCACTGACGCAGATCATCTTTTTATTTTGAAGAGTTGATGAATACTTAGAACAAAAAAATACTCCTTGGATATCGTGAGAAGGATTCTAATGAGAAATCGATTCGCTCTTGGTGCGTACTGCAATCAATTTAGGAAATACAAGGATCACGATCGATCGTAAGACAAGGAATCGGAAGTTTTCTTTTGGAGCATAAAAGCGTTGCACGTTCTTTGGAATGCACTTCAGTGCATTTTGTAACTCCGGCGTGGGAGAGAGGACGTTGGGCGTAGTATTGTTCGAGATTCATGCAATGTTCGCCCAAACAACCTGTCTTTTAATCCTTTTATACCTTAGTCGCCACCTAAGTTTCGCGGCTTTTCTGTTACCCTCCCCCCTTCCCATTCCCTCGTTATTCCACGGGCCCCCCCCACTCACCCGAAGTGGCCCGCCCTCCATCGCTACCCGAATGCAAATCATCCGAGCGTAAATCCGCTCTCCTTTCAGGCATGGCGATCACGCGCACGTACGACCCATCCAGCGACAACAAAAAAAAGGAGGAGCGACTAAGCGTCTTTTGTTTCCTTTCCGTTTCTCCGGACTCATGAGAACCCGGAAATGGGTGAGACACTCCGAGGATGGCATCTTTAACTCATGTTCGCGGATACCATCCTTTAAAAAGCCTCACTTTAGACCATTCTCCTCTTATTTATGAGCGTTTATTCTAATTATATAATGCTTGTCGGGATAAAAGTAAAAACTTTAATTTAAATCGCTCTAAATTTTGACTTAGTGCTCCATTTCTCTTGTTTTAACTAATGCATTTACTTATGGCGTACGATTACATCAACGCCGGTAGTTTCCATGCGACCATAAACTACTATGATTTTCGGTTTAGTCGTGATGGTCATCTGCATCACAATTTGAACAACTTCAAATTCATTTTAATTGAAACACACATCCTTATTTTAAGTGGTATCAAACTGTCACACAAAATGCCGCCTATTTTTACAATCCTCTCCAATTGCATTCGCGCAGTATTTTCCTGGTTTACCAAATGTTTAGCGCAGGGAGGTTGTCAAGAAAAACTCCCGAGGTTCATTTGACGCGCGGATAACACGGATTCCGTCCGCCACATTTCGAAGATGAATAGATTCCGGAAATCCGATTCGATTCGTGCTTCGATTCTTGGTCCGAACCTTTGTGACGGAAGGGGCTCGGTTAGTTCGCTTGGCCGCCGCCACAGGACGAGTGGAGCGCGCTATTACTTTTTCCCGAGCTTATTCGGAATTTCAGGGAATGGATTATTACGGGGGATGGATTTATTGCGCCACATGCCAGAGGTCGGATTAATGCGCGTTTCGAGGAACGAACGAGCAGGAAGAGAAGGATATATAGGTGGAGGGAAGGGGGTGCGGGTGGGGGGATGGAGGGGGGAACAGGAGAGGGCGCGAGAGATTCGAGGCCCTTACGATCCGAAGGGATGAACGCTTTCGCTAGAATGGCCTCGCCAAACATCCGTTTCCCATCCATTGAGAGAATGGGATCCGGCCATTCCAATTCATTGACAATTGGTCCCTCAGATTTTATTTCTAAAGAGAAATCTGAAACGTTAGGGATTATTGGGGTGCCTCTATAAATGTACTGGTGCAATAATCAAAACATGAAACGAATGCTGCGTGGAACCATTGCTATTACTTTTTCTCATATTTATACGAATGCCGACAAAGAACTATCAGTCGACCTTAAATTAACATGAACACACAGAGGGTAATAAAGGCCCAAGGTGCAAGGACATTGGGGAATATAAGTTAACAACGAACAGTGGTTACTTATAAATATTAGTGGGATATTATAATTGACAATAAAAATCAGGTAAATCCATTGAAATTGAAAAACCTACATGACCTTAATATTATAATACTTAGGATTTGGTGCATAGAAGTGACGATGACACCGGTATTCTGCATCACAATCATGAGTAAAATCAGATGAACTCTACAAAGAATCCTAGTCCAATGAAGCATTAGGAAAATAACTTACTGAAAAATATGAGAAAAGTAAGTATAAGTCAAGCATCTTGATCGAAAAAATTGTTAGGAAAATACATTGGTCATAAGTTGTATGCCTTTTCTTCGGGCAATATGGTAAAATACGTAAATTCACAGGAGTGTTCTCTCAAAAAAAAATCCTCCGGTAACTGAGAATAAATGTTGATTTCAAGCCCTCCTCTACCCAAGGGGGATAACTCAGAACCACAATGATAATATTTCGGTGTAATCATTTAATATTCTCATGCGCCCACGTATTTTGTCCTCAAAACCTAAAGGTAATGTTTTTAGCAAACAAATAATCCGATTGAGATAGGAGAAACCCAAAATGTGTTAATGTATTGAGATACTTAATGTTATATGAAGCATCATATTCAGAGGGGAGGGAAGATTTGCCCACTCTCCTAAATTGTAGGGAGTTTGTGCTGAGGCAAATGCACCGGTTTCCCGCTCTGAGGGCCTGAGTTCAATGTAGGCGATGGCGATCATTGAAAGAAATACTCATATTTCGATAAGGTCACCATGTACTCTTAAAGTGCGGTACATTGCATCCTTTCCGATTGTATGTTAAACTGTGTATCGCTTGATGCCTTTGGTTCTGAGAAGTATTATTCCGACGTCAGGCACTTCCCCTCATCACTTCTCCCTTCGCTAACAGTTTTTTCTCCAGAAGATGTTGGAAGAAATGGTGAAGGGATCAAGCGGGTTAAGTTTGATTATATTTACGTTGCGTACATCAACAAATAAGCCACGATATATGCGTCGCCGAATCTAAATCGGCAAAAGGGTGCCAATAATAGATATTTCACAACCAGATGCACCATTAGACGCTTTAACTTGCTTAAAAGTGATGAGTACTAGTACTAAGTCTAAAGAGAAATCTTACCTTTGCAGCAAAATTTTCGAATTTAGGTGGCTCACAATAAAGAAATGCTGACCTAAAAATAAAAAGAAACATATAGATAAATATTTAATCGATTGACAATAAGAATTTAAAATGCTAGATTAATTACACAGTGAGTACTCACAAAAATTAGAAATTAATTAATTGTTAACACTGAGTATTTGAAAATACTGGCATTTTACGCGAAGTAATTCCATTACAATTAACAAAAATTAGAATTCATTGGCAGAAATAACCACATCAGCCATAATGTTACAGGTCAAAGTTCTAAAAACACACTTGGGTGACAGTATATTATAAATTTGTGAGAATTAATTGATTTTCATCAGTAATCACAAATTAATTTTGCAATAAAATACTCTTTGAAGTTACATGGAGGTCCATCTAAGCTTTTGATCTCGTTAATATCATTAAAAGATGCACAATCAAGACCGACCAAACTGGTCTATCAAAAAAATCAAAACTATTCGGAATACACTACTACGTGGCATGAAAAGTCAATGGGATCACGTTTATGGTTATCAAAAAGGACAGAAATTCACATTTTATTCATTTTATTTCCGAAAATCTACAAATTTTATCAGAACTTTCGACAGCCAACAATTCATTTCTTTAGTACAAGTTGATAATTATAATATCAATCAAAATTGAATTTCTTGTGAAAAAGGACTTTAAGGTTTTATCAATTCTTATAAAGGTGATAAATTAATTCTTAAATTATAGATCATAAATTAGCCTCGTAAAGAAATAGTATACCCAGCTCCAGCTTTCCTTAGATATATTTACTGTTAAAAACTGAACCATGATTTAGGACGTGCATTTAGCATAAAAATCTATGAAAACTTTTTCACATCAATTCACTTAAGTAAACTATAACATCTCTTCTTGCCTCTCTCGCATCTAAAGTTACACTTTCCTAAAATTAATTTCATTGCACTTTGACTCTCTCATTCAGCCACGAGGACAACCAAGCGTGCCTTATGGTAGAGGTTTCCCCAAAGCCACAGATAAATTTTCAAGTCTTCTAAAAAGCAGTTTGAAACGCAATTTATAACTTCCTAAACCACATCCCTCAAAATGCTGCCATCCGATAAGTTTTACCCCATATTTACTGTTACTAGATATTTCTGCATTAGCAATCTTCAAGGACTTGCAAATTAACTTTTTAGCTTTGAGATGCGGGCCTTGGGCTGAATATCACCTCAAAAGGGATCACTCATGGCATTAAACGAGAGACAGGCGCGGAGAGGGAAAAATGGAGACACGGAAATGGATGGGAGAAGGTTGGTTTTTGACGAGACAAATGATGAGCGGACTCCCAAAGGCACGCGCTTTCATGGTGCGGCAGTCAAAGAGCCAGGGGGTTGGTGAGGGGTACCGAAAAGACCCCTGCCCGGTCTCTATGGAAACAAGCTCTTTCCCTCCGACCCCAACTCACACTTCACTCTGCCATCCACACATCATGCCTACGCAACTTCCCGACCAAAGCCGCAAAAGGGAAAAGCTTAAATCCGAAATTAATTACATGTATAAACGCATGCTGGGCCCAAAAACGCTATCAAATGGAAGCCACGAAATTGGACGGCGTTCAAAGCTAATTTTTCAAAACTACTTTCATCCCCATCGTAATAATGCACCGAAAAAAAATTCTCCCTTCGCTCATCAACTGAATCACCTCCGATGATTAAAACTACTTATAATTCGAAGCGTTAAATATAAAAGAGACGGAAATGACCTTTAATTGGAATACACTCCATCAATTTCAAGTGGAGTTAAAAAAAAAGAGGCTGAAAGTAAAAGTGCTCCGATATGACTAACAAGTGAAGACTTGTTGGGAGAACGACAAGAACAGACGCGTTTCCCAATGCAATGATTGTGAAAAGTGCGATTCATCAAAGGATCGGAGAAGAAACTAACTCCGTAATAAAAAGTGTCCCCGAAATTTTCTTTCTCCTAATTTGAAAAGTTGAGAAGAGTTTGAACCCAGAATTGAACAAAGTTCTCGAGCAATTTAAAAAGGATAGGATGAAATCCGGGAGATCTTCCCACGATACGAATATATATCGCAACAGCATGAAATATGCATATAAGAATCCCGAGCCGAGGAGGTAAAAGAGAGAGAGAGGAAGTCGGACAAAGTGAGGGCACACTTGCGAATGAATACATTTCCCCAGCTGTGACGCAGGCGGCGGAAAGTTTTCGGCAAACGCAATTAGGGAAGGGGGGGAGAGGTAGAGAGGGTGGGCAAGGAGAGAATCGGAACAAGAGGGTCGGAAGAGGAAGAAAAGACGGAAAGGGAATAAATCCTGTCGAGATAATGCAGAATAAAAAAGCCCTCGGTGAATATTATTGAATTGGCGGGGAGGAATTTCTTTTTTTTTTTACTCTTCGTTGAAAAGGCAGAAAGATAAAAAGGAAGAGTCCACGAAGAAGGCTGTCCTGCATGAGAGAAAGATGAAGCAAAAGAAGCTGAAGAGGGAGGAGAGGTGAGTTGAAACAGGACGGGGCATTATACCAGCCCTTAATTGCAGAGATGTTCAACCCTAACAAGCGAATCTCTTCACATATTACCGCAAACGAATGAATAATCATTACATGTCAGCAGATACCCTCTTTTCCTTCAATTTTACGAGTCAACTAAGCCGAGATACTGAGCCATGAACTAGCTAAATGCACGCTGTGGAACGAAATTTGTTTGATTACTATAAGCAGTCGGGATATTATCATGCAACGTTATATAGTCAAAATGAAGTTTTCCTGGTGAGCTATAGTAGTTTTCGTGGCAAAAGAATTGGTGTTTAAAGGTAAGGAATTACCATTTGAAAACTTGCGTCCAGAGGAAATCAAGATAATCAGGACTTTTAGAGATGGTAATTTAAAACTTGTTCGTCTCACTGCTTTCTTTTTCATTACAAAGGAAGGTGTGCGCAACAATTCCAGACATTTTTTTAAATAGACCGATCACATTTTGACATTTCTTGAGATAAATCATTACCGCTGTCACCACTTTGGCAAATTAATTGCCAGTGGTCAACATTGTAGTAAAAGTACACGAGGAATTATAAATATCAATGAAATTATAACACAGAACGGAAAAGGTTAAGCTGGGTCTTGTTTATAGAGAGCTCAGAGGAAATGATAACTTGAGGAGGAGAAATAACTCGAAACTTTTTAATTTTTTGATTGAAAATGTGTAAAAATTTTCAAAAATGGAGCTTAAAAGTGTTATTATTTGATTTTACTTTTATGTTTGAATTCTAAATAATTCCGCGATATTAAGGAGTGGTGAAACAATGACGTAAAAGCAAAATTAAGATCGAATGCCCCCCAAAAGAACCGATCAAAATTTTTCAACTTAGTCACACTACCGTGGATTGAGGATAGACTTTGAAATAGGCAGAGTTATCAACCAAAGATTCAAAGGGAGAGATAGAGATTACTGGAAATGGTGGAAAAAATTGGCAGCGGGTTGCGTGGAATTGAAATCCTGCAACAAGGGAAAGAAGAACGAAGAAGATGAAAGAGGGGACAGTGAAAAATTGGATGAAGACGGCAAGAGTGAGGAAAAGATACAAGGCAGAGATTGAAGGAAAACGGCAAGAAAAGATTGCTACATGTCTTTATTTTCAGGACAAAAATGAGGCCATTAAACCCTCTTTACATCCATCTCCTAAAGGAGAATGATGGTGAGGAGATGGAAGGGTCTTGCACAGGGGGAGGGGTCGAAAAGAAGCAGAGATCGAAAGGAAGATGGAATGATCTGGAGAGGTAGGAAATTGGAAGCTACATGAAAAGGTTCAAAGGAGAGAAGATAAAATGGAAACGATCAGGTAGGGGAGGCACTAGGAAAGAAAACTTTTTGAGAATAGATTTAAATAAGTCAGGTGGAGCGAGTTTGGTTCCAAATAAATAAGCTGTAAATAAGGAAAACAATAAATAAGTGATTACACCGGTCAAAATACATAAGATTGATATCAATAGTTATATAGATTGCAATGATATACAATATAATACATGTATGATTGACGTCTATGTTTTATTACTGTCCGTACATCACTGCGACACAAAACGCCACCTCTGAAATTAAACAATACAAACACAAATCTCAAGAGTATAGAATATAAACGAATGCTTATTTGGGTGTAATTAATTGCTCGAATCGTCTGAAGTCATTCAGTCTCGATTAATTTATGTTTACAGTGTTCATTTGAGGCTACTAAATCACAGTAGTAGTGACAACTGCACAAACTTTGCGAGAGAAATCGTATCTCCTTTTCTGATAACATTTCCTCAAAACATCAGAACCACCGAGGGAGGAAAGGTAAGGTAGGCAAGAGGGGTTTGAGAGACCAGAAGGGAATATGAGAGCAAGAGAACGGAGCAAGAGAGAAATGGGAGGAGAGAGTAAGTGGATGGGGTTTGGTGGACAAAGGGGAGGAATGAGACTAATGTCGACAGTGAATTATTCAACGTTCCCTTCAGCGAGAGGAGGAAACAGAGGAATAGAGGAGTGGAAGGTGAAGTTGGGGATGGAGTAGAGAGGGGGAATTTTGGAGGATGTGGGGGAAGGAGGAAGTTAACGCTTGAAAGCGAGGGAAAGGTTGAGGCTGAGAGATAATTTGGTGTCCAGGCACATGACATGGGTGGGGTTTCCGCAGTCGTCTGCGAAGGAAAGGTGGATCGGTTGTATCACCACGATGGGCGAACCACAGAAACGAAGCTAAGCATCTAATTCGATACCGGTAGGATATATTCAAACTTTGAATTGTTTCTATATTTTCTACCCAACCCATCGCTCACGTGAAACACTACATGTAGTTATATCCAGTCATCCTAGGGTCGAAGTTGTAATGACGAAAAACATTACCACTCCCACTCATTTTTTTGGATTAATCCGTTCAATACATCTTAGGGCTATAGGATGTAAAAATACTTCGATATGGGACAATTTAGCATGAAACGCAATAAAGTGGAATGGAAACCCGCTATAGGAGAAAAACAGGGACGGAATCCTTCTTTTGTTTGTGTTATAATGCAAGTAGTGGTATTAGTTTTATGGGAGGCAACCGACAGTTGAGGTAATTTGCCTCATTAGAGATGGATGGGAAAGCAGGAAGGGTGGAGAGAAACCCAGCGCTGACATTAGCCTAGTCCAAACGAAACGCGCCAAGGAGTCAAACATTTTAACGTCCCATCTGACGGACGGTGTACTCACTCAAATTGCTCTCCACAGAGCACCTCAAGTAGGAATTGGTAAAACATAGAAATATATCTGTCATCTTCAGAATTCGAATCCAGGCCCTCTCGGTGGGAAGCCAGTACGTCAGCCACTGCATCATCCCGATCCCCCTCATAGTTTAAGATGGACCAAAGAGCTGTAGTGTCCTTTTTTATCACATCTCATTTTGTAGATGAATTTGTCAAGTAGTCTAGCAGAACATTATGACAAGAGATAAAGAACAAAACCTAAGGTATTTTACATCATCTACGAAAGAGTATCAGGCAAGTTAATTATGGTTTACAATCGAAAATAAGGCACAGTAAATGCCGAGTACTTACTAAGGGAAAAAGAATAATGCAATTTAAATGCCTACTAATTCAATTTGGATGAATTATTTATCATAGAATGTTAAATGTAATTAGATGCATCGTATAATATGGACTCACCGTAAATGAAATCCTACTTTATGACTCACATACGACATGTTATTAGTATCATTTTAAGTGAATCTATCTGAATGGTAAATACGACAGTTTCAGACTAACATGTATGGTTCCAGTTTACAAGCAATAACACAGAAAATTCCAGAATAATCACCTATGAATTAAGAATTTATGAGAGTTTTATCATTACTTTTAGAGAATAGTCATTTTTCCAATCAAGTTTTTGGAAAATCTACATGATTCCTTTTAAAAAGACAAACCGTTTCTGTTATTCAGTAACAACATCAATCCACGTATCACGACATGGGTGGGGTTTTCATAATCATCTTTGAACTTTTTGATGGAAAGAACAATTAGTCGTGCTACTGCGTTTAAGGATACATAATTAAACATAATGGAATAATAGCTGATCAAAATTCGATAAATAACTAGAAAATAAATATTGTTGAAAAAAGGTGACAATTGTTGACTCGGATACACTCTCTGAATACACCACTGCGTAGGAACAGTTGAGTAGTCCTCAGGGAATCATGAGTGATGTCACCATGACCAATATTCACTCTATACGGAAATAGCAGCCAGCCCACAATTTTAAAATATAAATACAACATGGTGAGTTTTTTATTGTGCCCTTTGGCAGGAGTAAAACCAATGTAGCACAACAAATTTTCGCTTTTGAGTTCATCAAGTTCTTTTAAATGATGAAATGGTAATACTACTAAAAGATAATATCAGGGAAAAAAACATCAGCCAACTTAGGGAAAAATAAATCATTCACCTCAACGAATTCAATGATGAAAAACCTATATAATTACCCACATCCCTTTATGATATGCCAATCTTTATTTTAATTTACATCACACACCCGCTATTTATTCCAAAATGTTCTCATACTATCATGTTCCTTACACTTGCATCGAGCAACAAACATAAACGCTCTATAAGATATGCATTTCATGTCTCAATAATTACCAGCATATCCCCTCGACAGTGGCACGTACTCACTTCATTAGACATGCCAAATTATAAAATATCACGGCAAGGGGAAAAGACATCTTCTTCCTTAAGAATATACCAGAAAAAATGGCTTCGGCTGAGGGAATCCAACCAAAATGGCAATTTGAATGAAAGCGATTTGGACTGGAGAATGGCCGAGAGTGAAATCAATAGGAGTGGAGGAGGAGAGGAGGCGAGACCACTTTTCTAAATATATAACTCCATTGATTCCTTTGAAATTAAGACGGCGAAAAATCAATAAGCGGCAGAAAGAGACAGCCCCTGCCACCCTTATCCCCATCGTAAGTCACAATTCCCTCTTCCTTCCATTCCCATCCTTCTCTTCATTTCCTCTTCACTCGCCAGGTGATCTAACTTGCTCAATTTATGGTGTAAAATCATTCCTTTTCTTCAAAAGGGCTTATAACCCGAACTTGTCAATTTAAAACACAAGCGCCACCCGCTCGTGAAAATGAAAGATGTTATAGGTTAAGATAGCACGCATAAAAAAGTACTGAAAGCTCCGAAAAGCTCCGCGGGAGTCAATTATGTACATTTTAATAAACACAGACACTAAGAATGCATACAGTTTCAGATTTGAAATTAAAGTAATATACAGATATGCTTCTTCATTAAATATTCAAATTTTTACAAACCTCAATATAAGCCATGTATTATATTTATAAATAAAAAAGAAAATTGGTAGATGACAATCAAAAGCACCTATCTCAACTCACAAGATGAATACGAATGGTCGGTACAAACTTAGAGATTATTTATTTACACGATAGTTTTTAAAATTCAAAATGAAAATTATTCATGTCTAATCAACCTCAGAATGGAAATTAATAATTACCACTGGAATGTTTTAACATTGCAATTGTAGTACCTTTATACCGCTGGTCATAATTTGGGTCCGGTAACGATAATAAACCTTGAACACGGCGCCAAAAAATGTCGACATCTAATGGTGTACCTGACTTCACAAAACACTTAAGCTTCCAATACCTCAAAACGAATCAGAGATTTTAAACTAAGATTTGATTACCTTCACCAGTCTTCCGGAAATGTCTCTTTTGTCTCTGAGAGTTTTATTAAGCATGCAGACAGATCTACAGGCTGAGAGACGGACCCAATAAATTTCTATAATGTTCCAAACCAGCTGAACAAATACTGATGTTGAAGGTGTTATAAATTAAAAGAAAAAGGTAAATGACCATTAGCCAACCACGAGTGTACACATGGTTTAGGCTTTAATTATTATTGAATATGCTCTATTAAATGTGCTTAAAAAATTTATTATCATGGAAAAAATATGTGTTGCTCCATAATGATTTTCTATAAAAAAATGATATTCTGCGTAATGCTTACCGCTATGTAAAATAAAAGTCTCATATAAACTCAAATATAGTGAGACAAGAAATGCTGTGTTAGGAAAGAAACGACTGTCTGGTCTTCCGAAGACAATTTACACGAAGCAGCCGTTCGAAATTTACTGTCATTCATCAGTGAAGATAATTGATTAACATCACCAGGCAATTTGCGAAAATAATCAAGCCAAAAATAATTTTCTCAATTTCCCGTTCGGTTACGTGTACCTACACTAGAAGAGGTTTAGCCAGAATATTTTCGTCAATTGGTGTGCTCTTCTCAGCATCCCTGCTACCTTCCCCTATCTCTTCACGCTTTCCATCCCTCGACCCCTTTATATTCCATACCCACGGTCTCCCCCCAGCTCTGCGGCCGGGACACCTTCCGTGGCTGCGACGCTTGTGGCGGCCGTGAGAACCCAATGTTCCAGAGCCATGGCTAGCCCTGGGATCCGAAGTCGCGGAGAGAGGGAGGAGGCAGCGGTGGTGGCGGTGGAGGACGAGGAGAGGGAGGGAGGGCGTGACCAATGAGCCCTGCGGTTTTGGGATCCTCGTTTTAACTCGAGCCCGAGGCTGTCGGGCATATGGGGGAGCAATGGACGTACGTGAGGATCTCGACAAAAACATTAGCTTCCGTCGCGTTCGCGGGATCACCTGCTCCATTACAAGCGCTGCTATGAACATTCATGGGCAAATTGGGCCTCCACCGCCGGGACATTGGGCAATATCCCTATGGGCCTGGAAATATAATGTGACTGGCGTGGCCAATTTTAATGCTCTACGGCAGGGGAGCATAAACTACAGCCGGTTAAAAAGCTTTTATCCAACCCGCGGCTCATTTATAATGCATGATATCACACTTAATTCAATCATATAATAGTTTATATATAAATGTAAGGCAATCCAGCGAAAATGTTATTTTTTGGTTGGCATAATATTTGCAGTATTTTATTCTGTTCCACTCACAAATTGGAATTGACTTGCTTACTCAGCGATTCAGCGATTTATTTCCACTTTACTTGCATTTCCTTCGCAGTTTAATTATTTTTGGCTTAATTTGACCCTGGGAGTTTTATTTTCGGTGGAGATTATTCACACCACCACACCAACTGTGCGATGGAAACCAGCGTCTGATTCACTCAGTCCTTTTATGAATGGGGCCACGGTGTCACGTCTCTGAATTTTCGCCTTAAAGATTTTTTCCCCAAATCCATTAAAAACCACACAATAGATATTCAAGTAAAATTCGGAGAGAAAGCTCACACATTCTCATCGCCTGAGAAAATTAGCACTAAGCTCCATAATGCAATCAAAATAAATTTATGGTAGCATCAAATTTCTACTTCTACTTAATACCCCGCAAGCCGCCGCAAGGGCGTGTGGCTGGGGGTGTTAGGACACCACCCGTAATTTAGGGAAAAAAAGCGCATGCTAGAACCACAAATTCATACATCCACAAAAAAAAACATGGCATACATTCATGCAAGAACACTTACACCCCACACATGCAAACACTCAAACTACATCTTATACAGGTATAGATGCATGTGTATACAGGTACACCTGTAAACACATGCATCTGAAAGTATACCTAACAGCTTTGCAGTGTTTAACTTTGCTCCAACTTGTAAATTCAATGTTTTTAATATTTCTAAAGTGACTTCGGTTTCTTTATGATTTCTGATTGTTCGGGGAAAGAATGAGTATTTGTACCTATCTGTCCTGGAACCTATCTCCCTTATTTTATCTTTATGGTCTGATCTACCTAAGAAGTGTGGGGCCATTAGAATTCCTTCAGTGTCATAGTTAAATTTAAATTTTTATACTGTCTGCGTTTCCACGGGATGATATGCTTAGGCACTGTCTTCGGAATAACATGAGGCAAAATGAAAGGGAGGTGATTTAGTAAGGGAGAAAGAGGTGTACAAGTGTGTACATATTTAAACAGTGATCAGTGTGTTGAGATCATGGAGAACCGTCCGCGATACCAGGAGATGAAAATAGTAAAACATAGATTAGAATGGACCAGGAAAACTCTTAAGAAAAAATCAATATGCTAAGATTCGTTGAAGGTCAAAGATTAAAACTAGATAAAAGGAAAGAGTAAAGCACCGACGAAAAAATGAATAACTTAAAGGCATTAACAGATGACCTTTAGGATTGACTCATCCAACAGAGGGTTGATATCTGTCGACCTTAGATAATGATGCAGATAAGAGGGCTTAGGGACGAAAATGAAAACATAAGAACGATAAAATCAAAGGTGGGGGGATTACCTTTACCATAAGTTATGAAGACAAGATATGTGAAGAGGCAGAATGTCGAAAATGAGTGTGATAACATCATTCGATAATAAATAATAAATACATGTAGAACGGAAATCATCTACAGGATGGACATAATGAAAAATAACCTACAGCACACATACTTATGGAAATAGCATAGCATAAGATAAATGAAGAGGAAGTGATAAAATAGAGTGATCGAATTCAAAGTAAAAATCGGTAAAAACAGTTCAAAAAATGAGGAAAGGGGGTAGATCAGTAGCAAACGTGGCTATAGTATTTTGTTTTCTTGCGACGTTGGTATCCCAACATCTCTAATTGCTTCATCCCTTGAAATTGGGCCCTCTACTGATGTAAGCCTGATTTATCTCACTATGTAATCTGGTGTTTCAGTTTTATTGATCCACTCATCGATTTTTTCCATGCATAAATATTGACAAGCCTTCAGCACTGTACAACATACAAACACAAATGATTTGATGATTACTAGGATACGAGTAGATACCGTTGACACATTTTCCCTTGATATCACTCGATTGAGTACTTATCATTAAATACAGCTATATGAACAAAAATATAAATAATTTCCTGAGCTAATCCGAAAAATGTACCAAAATGCGCTTTAGTATGTTTACATACAAACATACAGAATACTTGACTTCAAATTTTTAGCTTAATTTCCACAACCTTCCTTTTAATATGGTCACAGGAACAACATGCAATGTAATTGCAAAAATATTCACGAAAGTTACCCACTTTAGGCCAATATAATGATGTGTGTTAATAGAAAATATAAAAAATGGTTTAAAAAAGTATTGTTAATATTTTTTTCGTCACCTAATTCATAATTGGGACTTTTTAATATATTTCTAAATTTCAGTTTGATCTTGGGGTAATATTGAGAAAATCTATACAATTCTTCGGTTACATTAAATTACTGTCCATCCAACCATCACTGCATTGTATGTACGAGTACATACGTGTACCTTGTACGTGGTTGTGAGGGAAAAATATTTTTAGGCTTATGGGCTTTCACAAGTTTCCTCCAAAGAAATTATAAACAGGCATGACATAGACGTTGATTTTGATATTCAAAGTGATTACTGATTGATTCTTAACTCTGACCAAAAATATATCACTAAAACACACTTAAAATGAAGCACACATATCACATAGATCTTGATTACAAGTATTTCACTGCTATTTGGATACAAGAAAAGGAATAGGATTGCATCATCGCCCTCGGAAGTTTAATCTAGTGCAATCGCCTTATCCAGCTAACTTTTCAAATAATTGATCTCTCAAATACTTCCCCAAAAATCGTCAAGCGTTCCTCCAAATTTAATGTATTTACCTACATATCGCGCAATCCAAGCTGTGCAGTGGCCACCTGATATTCATTAAATGACGAGTAAAATGGAAATCTCACTTCATGTAGTAATCTAACTACTAATACATGGGTTCCCAAGCTATTAACCACTATGAATGGCTTTGTACTGACATGGCCGCAATCTCATCCAAGTCATGAAAATTGAGGTTAGATTTTTCTGAAGTACTTTTTATTAGCGCACTTATATGTTTCATGTGAGCACGTGAAACTTCCTCAGAAATCACACGATCACGTTTTTCGTGTTCTATTTCAGAAAAAATCACGTGAGTTAAGACTTATTTATCGCTAATTATAATCCCGGCTGCAGTTGTATGGTAGCTTGCTTGAACAGCTAAAAGAGCTTTCATGTATATTCAGTTACATATAATCAAACCATACTTTTAGATGCTGTAATAATTAATTACAAATTAACTACCATAGCTAAAGACAATCAGATTTTCCGTAGATTTAAATAAACGGTCATCCCGCTACTTGTAAGCCGAATTCAGAGATACCGCAAATAATTGTGGTATTAAGTTGGAATATCTGCACTAGCTTTACTATACTAATCATCATCTCCAAATATTGAGTGTATTTATTTCTTCTAGGAAATAATTTCTTAGTCCAACTGCATTGCACTTTAGTTGCGTTTTTATTGGCTGTTTCATTTGTTGAGCTATTATAATAAAATGTATCTCCTCTTCATTATTTGCAAATCCAGGCAATCCAGACAATTTTTCCGCTGATCAGTAGCAAGACAAACCTTAATTAAATATTCTGTACGAGTTAAATAGCTTTTATCCTTAGGGATTACTTCCTGGCCTCAAGCTAAAATTTTAAAATAGCGTACAAATAATTAAATTCAATTCATGATTTTTCAGGTTGATAAGCTTGCATTTCCTGAAAAATAGACTTGGCTGATAATTGTCGGTGCAAAAATATTTGGCTGCTTTAAATCCTATTCAGAATCTGAACAAACTTTACAGTGAAATCCCTTATATAAGCCTATATTCCGCTCGTTTTCCACCAAATATGAAAGTGCATGGATGCCCTCTAATTCATAGATTAGACTTCAGCACAATAGCATTCCTATTTACTATATACAATATGAGTGCCTAACAAACCCCCTCATCCATACAATTACTCTTAGTTTATCTAATAAGATGGTATATTTTGCTTTTTTACTGACAAAATGAGATTCAATTTATTTGTAAACCTCTCAAATTGATAGATATATTCGATAAACAACACTACAATTTCACCCCAACTTGCTCCTCTTCAGTAGTTTGTTTTGTCAATTCCTGATGATACATACTTCATCACCCTCTAACAGATACTATAGTACTTCCTAGGGTAAATTATGAATGCGCGATGAAATAAGATTTTTAAACGTTGTAGCTATTAACTTTGCGTCACACAAAACACAATTCCATCCCAGGAAGTTTAGAATGAAGAGAATATCAAGAAACATACACAAATTCCCCAAATTATACAGGATTTGAGAACGTAGATCTATCAGGGTACAAGAAAATTTTCATCAGATGGGAAAGATGGTAGATCCGTTGTCAATTTATCTTCGGGATGCAAGACTAATGAACGAACAGTCTAAAGCACACGGGTAAACATTATCCTGCGCATACAATGGTTCAATTCATTAATGTCTAATGAAGATTTCACAGTTGAAATTCATAGAAATAGAGCATGGCGACGGGATGATTTGGGCGTGAAAAAATCTTCAGAAGGCTTTTCAGAAGGCGACCAATTGCATCACTCTCTGGTGAACTGTCTTAGAACTGCCGTTTGGGCATTCATCTGAGCTCAAAATCTGCACTTCAAAGGATGTTGTTTGTTAGAGTTTTTATTCTATGGTTCTGCATATTCCTCATATTACTGCATATTTATTTCTTAATATAGTTTTATTGTTATTATATTAAATGATGAATTTTTTACGTCGCATATAAAAAATAAAAATATTTTCAGATTCGGTCGAACCAACATAAAAGTAAACAGTTAAAGATATGTAAAAAGGCTTTGCATAAAGAAAATACTGCGTCTGTCAATGGCAAAAAAATTAAATCTCGCCATATTTTGCAAACTTGACAAGTGGTATAAATTTTCTGAGGGGCCATGAAGGACTGCCTCTAATGACCCAAAAACCACCACGCCAAACTTAATACCACTGATGCCTAAAACAATTCCAAATCACATTCACGGATGTGAAACAGTTCAAATACGTACAAGGCATCACCGTACACGGCGCGCAGTCTATTACTGACGGACTGAAATTAATCGTGCCTTGTACTGCGAAGGAACGGACACGTTTGGCGGACCGGAGGATGGGTGAGGGGTGGAGGAAGGTGGGTATACATTTCGCCACAACAACGCAACATCGAGGCAGTGAGAGAATGTGGAGGCGGGGGTGGAGAATGGGGAGAGCCAAGCTGTAATGAAGGCCGCTATATCACGCAGCAGTTTGGATGCAAATTGAGAACCTCGTCGAAAATCAATATATGAAGTAGCTCGAGAGAAACAAGTGGAATTAATGCCTATGGGGGCAGCAGAGGAGGAAAGGGTGGGTGGTAGGGTTTGCGTAATAACGTGAGGGGTGAGTGTGAGGTGTTAGTGGAAGGAGAGGAGAGAGGGACATCCGGAAAGTCAAGTCCGAAGAGAGAGTGTTATGTGCACGGGGTGCCGCTGCCCTGGATATCTCAAGTCGAGAGCGGATCTCAACAGCTAAATGTCCCTCACAAAAAAAAAGCAATAGCATCGACAAACTCATAAAAAAACTGTGATTTATTAAAATTCAGGAGTAAAGTTTTAAATTCCTCAGCATTTCGATAACAATCTATTCCTTACTTTTCGTAAAAACCCAAACAGCGACCCCTATTCAATTACATTCTCACATTAATGCATACCGCCACAGTTTCAAATGCGGCAAAAAATTTCGAACGAACGCAAAGGCCATCCATCATTGTCCGCCTCCTCACACCGGCTGCAATATTAGTACAAGAAAGCAACCTTAACCCTTCGTAGGAAGAGCTTATATTTTACGAAGCACATCACACCCTAGGCAGATATGTAGTTTATTTTCATGGTGAGCATTTCACCTGGCCAGAACGAATTTTCCTCTCCATGCATAAGAAACTGATAAATTTCCTTCCCAATGCACTAACTTTCAGCTAAAAAAGGTGAAAGGAAAGCAAAACCAGTGGACCGCAATGGCGAGAGCAATAATGATTCTCCCTAGTACAGTCTGCAATGCTAGATTCATAGTTTGGTTGTGATATAAAACAAAATTTACATGCTGTCTCTTCATCAATAAAGAGGTTAAAAATAATACAAATGAGGATCCTACTTAAATGGTTTTTGGCTCGACATACCGAAAAGTAACCATAAGTAGGAAGAAGTAGATTTTGTATATAATCAGCTATGTGAAATTATTTGAAACTTTCCGGAATGGAAGCCATTGATATTTATGGATAATCAGAGAGCGGTGATGGTAGATGGAATAGATAGATAGATAGATAGATAGATAGTGGTCTTTATTTGGGCGAAATTGAGACCAAATGGTCCCTTCTTCCATTTAACCCATCGTCGTATACATATTATATTAGGCATTAAACTTATAGTTACATTCATATGTACACATAAATGCATATAGACAGACATCAATTCATTTAGCACAGATTTGCACATCGAAGAGAAAAAAGTATATATATATATATATATATATATATATATATATATATATATATATATATATATATATATATATATATATATACACACACACATACATATACATAAACATACACACATACATACCTATATGCATACACATACCTACACATATACATACATATCCACACACACATACATATACACATACACACATAAACATACATACAGAAATGCATACACATACATAAATACAAACATAATTACGCACATATACACCCATATATACATACATATAGTATACATATATAAATTAAGAATACACCCACATATACTCAAATTAAATGACAGTGAAGATAGAGTACAATAAAATGAGGAAAGTCTAAGCAAAGAATGAGGTTTGTGGGAAAAGCTAGGGAGAGCGTGGCATTGCTCAACTAGTAAAAACCCACGCAGGAAAAACACCCACGAAGAGAAGGGGGGTGTGAAAAACCTGCGAAAACCCTATTAATTAGAGGAAAGATACATGTACATTGTAACAATCATGGAAGATGGAAGAGAGATTATGCTATGATGGTTTGGAAACAAAATACAACCGCAGTTAAAGTAGACTAGGACATTGCAGGAAAAAGGGATCAAAAGCTAAAATCTGTTTCAAGTAACATCCTAGGTTCATGTAAAAATTTCAAAGACAGAAGCCAAAGTGGGTAAACTGCGTTCAGATTAAAGAGATTAGACAATTTTTACATCTAAAATGTTATCGACATGCAAAAGATATACCTATCAAAGGTAATGAAAAACGGTCAGGAAATAATTCCATCTTGAGGAGAGATATTAGTCGATGACATGCATATTGAAGGGGAATGACACATGAATGAGGATTGCCTCGGTCCAGTAATATTTGATTGCAAAATGGCAAAAGCAGTACGGTAACTCAAGGCTGTCAAGGCATTTGAAATAGACATTGCTCTCGAGGAAATAACTCTCGTTAAAACAAAAAAAAACCTTTTTTTAAGGGAAATACTGTAGCCTTAATGAGGATGAGGTAAGAAAACCTCGTTACGTGCTATATTAAATTAATACCGAGAAGTAATAAGTAGATCATCAGATGGAGGGATCTTTAAGACCATTCTTTTAATTTCCACCCGAAACTGGCGAAGTATCATCAACAGCATTGAGATTAAAATAAAACAAATATCTCGATAAAGATTGTTTAAGTTTGGGTAAAGAGAGAGGAACGACGAACGGCATAAAAGTAAGAAATCCAAATTTGAGGAAAAACAAATTCTGTGGTGGATTGTCGTCTGGTTGGAGATCTGTTATGCCAATGAGACTTGTTATAAGTGGTTTTTGGATGAACTATAAGAAGGTAGAAGAATTTAATAGATATTATTGGATGGCATGATTACTATTTTGATGCAAGAGAAAATCTTTGGAAACGATGGAAAGGTACGGAGAATATTATTAAAGGGAAAGATCAGTAAGTATGAAGGCATGGATTAACTTCCAACAACTTTATATGGAAGGTTAAACGCTAACATTGCCGATAAAATTATGAAGAAGAAACAGAAATCAGAGGTATTACATTTGCGGGCGTCTTTTTGAATTTTCAAAGTTGACATACTAGTATTACCCTTTTTAAAAGCGTTGGAGAAAATTCTCAATTATGGAAAAAGATAAATGGCCATTTTCACTAACCAATCTCATATATTTCAGTGCTTTAAATATTTCCAATACCAATTGAACCTACCAGTGTCATCTAGTTTCTTTCCTGGACCTAGTTTTCTTAGTGTATTAATCAGTAGTTTATAACAGACGATAAAAATAAATTGGACAAATTTTCTTAACAAGATTTTTTCCACGAATTAAATAATAAAGGAGATCATAGGTTTAGGCTACATACTATTGGTTCCTTTAAGGATCGACATTACATGTATGTACAACGTCACTGGACTCTTACACCAGCCAAAATGGCAGCAAAAGTACGAAATGATTACTGCTTGCACCCATACGATAGCATCTTGCTAAGGTTTTGTTGAGGATAGTGGGTGAAGAGCCATCAAGAAGACTACCTGAATGTCGAAGCAGAAGCATAATTGAGTTCTTCAAGAATTCAAAAGACTTTTACTACATCATGCGGCCCAGGGAAGGATATATCAGCTATAAAACGCTCGCGACGAAAGGCTTGGGAGGATTTCTAAAGGAACAGGGAGAGTTTTTTAGAGGGAGCCAAACTTAACAAGATCTCCTCAAAAAAATCAATACCTGGAGGAGGATCCCTCCTATTTCATTTGGAAGAATATATTTTTTACGCCGATCACGCTCTAATATTCTCGAGTTATTTTTCAGACTCCAAAAAAGCGCAATAGTAACATGGACTCCCATTCGTCCCGTTCGCATTGAATTGATATTTTCCCCTGCTATCAATACGTATGATGCAGCTAGAAGGCAATCAGACTAGTATGCATATTGTAACTACAATATCCGTTAGTAAGCATATGCCCAATTTTTAGCTAAAAATTACGTTATCTATTATGCATTACCTATTTTATCGAGAAAACTAGCACGATCTTAATTTCTTGGCCAGTAGAGGCGGAGGATCGCATATGGTTCTGATGCTTAAGACCCCATATGGACCTTTCCTTATACCAGAAATAATATGCCTGTCTTAAGGGATAGTGGTTTGACAGTATTTCACAGTATTATTAGAGGAGATGATCGAATATCGACGATACAAGTTACAGTAGGTCAAGTCGTAACGAATACTCTACCCCTGTGAATGGCCAACTTGTAACATCTGCTTGACTGAGTAAGCAGTAAGGATAGCCTTTCAATATCGTGGTAATTTAATCAGTCTTGCGCCAATATCGGACCGAGAGAACATACAACCCCTATTCTGTAAAAACGGATAATAAATATGAGAATTAAAGTCCCAAGAAGGCACAGAGTGAATTCAAATGAAATCATTACTACGGGTTCTCAATCCGAGGATTGGTTTGATTCAGCTTTTAGCACCGACGAGACAATGACCTGCTTCTCATCCTTGGTCTGCCTGTGTAATTCTTCTCTTTATGATTCCTTCACTTAGAAAACGAAGTACTCGATAAAATTATTTTAAGATTGCGAACGAGTTTTAGGCGGTTTCTTTTTATTTCAATCAACTAATGAATTTTCAGTAAATAACCGTCCATTTTATGAGTTTAAAATTTTTTCAACCTAAAAGACTGGAGGTCTAACAGAAATCTGTGATAATGCTCTCTCAATTAACGGTATCCACTTTGCACATTTCACGCACCGCGGGGAATCCTTGTGATGCACGCATAATTTATTTCCCCCTTAAAAGAAAATTAGAAGAATACGGATTACTCTGGGAGACCATAATTCGCCACTCCGCGTAATTACGCAGCCCAAAATCAAGCGCCACCAACTCGGGCGGAGTGAGAAAAAAATCACATAATCCCGCTCCAACCGAATTACCAACGGGGAAACACTTCGCACGAGACTTCCGCGGCAAACGTGGTGAGTGGCGGAGAAGGGGCGATTAGCAGAGCCGCAGAGAGGACCACCTACGTCTACGTGGACGCCTTCACGTAAAGTTCCCCGCCAGTTCCTCTTACTCTTGGTCACATGAAAATGAATTAGGGATAGGCGAAGTCTGAAGTTCTCATTAGTTATATTATCATAGAAAATAGCCGAGAGAACACCCAAGTATGGTAAAAAATGTTTGTGAAACTCGCTTGCCATATTTTATGTTACAAAATTGCGCATATATCTGGAAATAGGATGATGGGGGGTGGGTGGTTCAAGGAAAATTAGGATCGTAAGTGTGTAGCTTCTTAACTGACGGGTTCAAATTTTGATGAAATAAAATATAAGAAAAATTCCAGATAATATATTCAACCGCGTTGAACAATACACATACAGTGGATCAGTATGTTAAAATAAATAAAGACAGATTATCATTTAAACTACAATTCGTCTTGATTGCATCTGATGTCATCTGTTTATTTTACGGATGTTCCTAAAGAGGCACTAATTAGATGTTTGAAGCTCGGAGTGTATTACGTATATCATATATAAATGCTAAATAAATAAATATATATATTCATATTTATTTATTTATATACACTGATATAGATTTTTCAAACATAGAAACACAAAGAAAGGACACTAACATATATAGTTTTGTTGTTTCGATGGCACGGCCGTCATCATCAGATTCTGATACAAAGTCAGCTAAATAGTATAGCAATACTTTTACTTTATGTACTTTGAGCTTAAAAACACTTGGTATATTTGAGCCCTAAGTCCATAGTTCATGGTTATTTAGAATTACGCAACCTTGATTTTTTATAGGATTTGTTTGTTTTCTTCCTTCTTTGATTATCATAATGTGTTCTCTAATTAATAACGTCTTTTTGGGAAAATTGCAAAATGGGTTATAAAATACATCTTTAAAAATGAAGTTATGATGGATGATTTAATTACATGTTCCGAACAAAAAGTATTTTCTCTAAAGTGATTCTGTTTTCCCTTAAAAAGCCATTCAATTACTAAAAGGGTTCAACGGATAATGTTTTAATATTTCCTCAAGATATGTCATTTTTCATGAAAATTCGAAAACCTAACTGATAATCCATGAGTTATTTTTCATAATCGCATCATGTTCCCTGAAATGTTTTAGCTGCAATAGCATTAGTAGTTACTCAAGATAATCACAGTATGAAGGATTTTTATTAATAGTTCACCGACAATTTCGAACATTTTTTTCTAATTCTGCATAGGTATGTATAACCAATGACGGGTGAGATATTTCGAAAGCATGGAAAATAATACGGAGCGAAACCTGAAAAACCATCAGTTAACTTTAAACGCAAAAAGCGCAACTACTATGCATATGCCAAAATAAACATACAATCCGACCGATGCAGTAAGCGCACTCTACACTTGGAGTGATCTCAGCACAATACTCATATATAAGGACTGAAATGCCAATAAAACAACAAGAGCTTTAGAAAAAATGGCAAATCCAATCCTCGCAAGCTTCCTGTAATGTTTTCTTTGTGTTTTGATAGTGGTACCTACTTGTACACCAAACATTCAACCCACAGGGCAAACATTTTTCACAGTCGATAAAAAATTCAAATTACTTGAAGAGCATGACTGATAATTCTCGCTGATAATGCATTGCAAAATGTTTCCACTAGTAGCAGAGAAAGAGGATTCGTTCACTGAAATGTATCCCTTTGAAAAGAGTCATTGGATGCTATCTGGTCTTGGAGAGTATATTGGCCTTCTGCTCATCCTGCCTATATATCAATCGCATCCATAAATACATCCTCCGAGCCACATGCTCCTCTCGCCTCGCCATTATTAATCCATTCCATTCTTATATGGATCCTCTACGCAGTTCTAATTTTAGCGGAAGTCCATAGCTTCCTCGACGTTCCCCCCAGGATCCCCAGTGATTAAGACGGTACGCACGCGCTAGTTGTGAGGCGGTCATGAGCTTGCACAATATAGTATCGCTTGCCCAACTCCTGTTTTGAGGTTCATTTAATGTTTCACCTTTGCTTATTCAAAATTTTACTACGCAAAATGGACACCAAGGTTTTAAATCGTCGATTTTTCAGAGTCAAATGTGAATCTGATTATTGCGTTTATCATGAAAGAAACATGCACGGAATTTCAGTAAAGGAATCGCTCTCGTGAGCGCCGTGAGGAGTGTTTCTAGGAATCAACACTATTTCACTAATTTTCCATTTTCATTACCACGATACCACTATCGACATCAATGCTTTACTATTCCCACACGCAAGTCAATGTTTAGTTTTGTGGAACTTTGATTTGGTAGAAATTTTGCATCGTGCAGAAAAATAAAAACACTAAAATTCCACAAATGTATACGTACCTCGTATTTTCATTTTCCGTAGTCCCATAATTAGTATTTCAACTACTGCAGCTCTACAATGTATCCAATGACTATTAACTATTAATTAGAATTCTTAATAAGGACGAAAACAAATTTATAGATCACATCAAAGTCTACGGCTATCATTATTAACAAAAGAGCCTGTGGACAATTATTCAAATATAATCAGGCGGAGAAGATTTTTATTAGGCACAAGCCAACTTAAAGTAACGAAAATAGCCGATATTTTTTTTCAAATTCCAAGATACTGAAGGAGCTGCCGCGATAATAACTTTTAACGGAGCCTTCCACTAAATGTGCAATATTAGGCACCAATTGCAGAGCGTAAAAATCATTCGACCAGTGAATGCAAATTATTTTTAAAATATTTTTACAAAAAAATAAACGCGTGACTGATGTTATGCTCCGTAAAATACTACTAGGTGTACTGTAATGCCTGTTCAGTGAATTCGTTCATACGTACTGAGAAGTGATCAATCGAATAGTGGATTGAGAGTTTACAATTTCGCTTAGGCCAATGTTTGCCACGTGTCGACTGCGAGTCCCTGCGTTAACATCGTAACGATATTTGACCCCATCTATTGTGACGAGAAGGGAATGCTCCGATAGGTATAGGTTTGGCACGTGAGACCTGCCAATATGATTTCATCCCAAATTGGTCGATTCCAGCTTGACGCATCTGTCCTGAATTCGATCACATTGAAGCTTTGGGAACAGAGACCGAGTGAGGGTCGAGCAAACTCGACCGAATGTGCCGTGACGTCGAAGCATCGACAAACTCGTCCAGATGCTCAGTTTGCAGCGCCAAGACCCCCACCCCCTCCGGCCCTCCGTCCGTTTCTTGCATCCCGTGTGCGCCCGCAGAGTGTCAATTTGACCCTCGTTGCCGTCATTTCTGCAGGTTTCGCAATCGCCGCTGACCTCCTTCTATATGGCCGAGCCTCAACCGCCATCCTTCGTGACGTCACGCGAGCGCCCACCGCGCGATGTGGGGGGTGGGGACAGCTCTCGCCCCTCCCGCCGTGCCATTGTGACGGGAGAGCGATTGCCTGCCGTCCGCCCCCACGACGATTAGGAATCCCACCCCTTCCCCCGGCCGGCCAGAAGCGAGCATCGATGACCGACGGAAATTCGCATGGAATTGAGTTGACTGATGTAGGCGTCAGGTGGAATTCCTTGCACCTAAAAGATTGTGACAAAGGTTCCGCGAATGGGAGTTCGCTGGGTAGCCGCGAATCAAACTCGACACATATTACCCCTCTGAAAATCTGCAAAAACCGTGTGGGAGCATGTTACGCTGAGGGATGGAGGATTTTGAAACATGGCTCGGCTCACCAAACAGAATGAAGGATTTTAATAAATAACAAAAGAGACCGAAAGACAGAAAAAACCACGGAATTTGGGTGTAAAAATTAATAAAAGACGGGGATGGGGTTAATGTGGTGGCTAGTGTATTGACTTCCCTCCCCGAGTGCTCGGATTCGAATCCCGGAAGTGATATAGTTTTCAGAGGCATCCCTTTCCCTACTTAGATGTCATGTGGAGAACACTTCGAGTGGAGTACGCCGCCCGTCGAATGGCTTATAAAACCGTGGACCTTCAGGGACCTTTCGTTAAGATCAGGCTTATGCCGAAGCCGGGTTTCTCTCAATTCTCCCACATTCCCTGTTAATCCTACCTCAACCGAAATACCCTGCTTATCCCTAATATCTCAAATGACCTCAGCTGTTGATCGCTTCCCTATACAACTGGTGAAAACAAGGAAAAAGCGGAAAAAGAAATTATCGAAAAAAAAACAATAACGATGACACATTTGAGCAAATAAATGAGGGTCACTTGGAAACCCCCTTGGATCAGTATTGGCAAATAAAAGAGTGTAATGATAAGATAATGCATGTGCTATCACGGTCTAACATGAATTCAACACAGGGTTGCACCCAAAAGTGGTAGGACTGATTTTCTCTGGCGCGAACGGAGCGGTGGAGGGGGGTCTGCCTGGCAGGGTAAGGTGGAGGGGGCTCTCAGTAACAGACCGATAACAACCTCAGTCGCCTGCGGGCTGTCGTTGAGTGAGGACACCGTTTTTAGTGAAGCAAGTTTTTGTCCGCGTCGAAAAACAAAATGAATGTGAATTTAGAGCAACGTTATTCCGTGAAGTTTTGTGCGAAACTCGGGAAAACGGACACTGAGACCCTCGATATGATCAAGCAGGCTTATGGGGACACTGCCTTAAGCCGTTCCACAGTATTTGAGTGGCACAAGTTGTTTAAAGAGGGTAGGGAGCTCGTTGAAGACGACCATCGCTCCGGACGGCCGTCGACGGCAAGAACCGACACGAATGGGGACAGAGTGAGGACACTGCTGAACACAGACCGACGCTTAACCAGTGAGTAAATTGCAGACCAGTTGGGTCTGTCTGCATCCAACGTCCAACGCATTATTTCACAGGATTTGGCCATGCGCAAGGTGTGCGCCAAGATGGTGCCGAAAATTCTGCCATGGCGCGCTCGTCGTCAGACAGCTCCTGGCCAAATACGGCGTTGCCACGTTGCCGCACCCGCCCTATTCTCCCGATCTGGCACCACCGGACTTCTTCTACTTCCCCCTGATGAAAAGACAGCTCAAGGGACGACGTTTGGACTCGATAAAGGCCGTTCAAGAGGCTTCGACGAGGGTCATCAACGGCATCCCCAAAGAAAATTTCCAGCGGGCGTACGGGGAACGGGAGCAACGTTACACTAAGTGTGTAGCAGCTCAAGGAGCATACTTTGAAGATTATAAAGTCGATGTAAGTATATAGTCAATAAAATTCTTGTAAAAAAATCAGTCCTACCACTTTTGGGTGCAACCCTGTATGAAAGAAAAATGAATGAAAAGGAAAATGGCTTTGAAATTAAAGAAAAAAGTAGAAATGTGCGTTTTGCCCGAATGTAAGGTTTATATTAAGCATGCAATAAAGGGAGAGATATTGTACTTGTATATTAGAAGACGGGAGATATTTGAAAAATAGATGTTAATAATGACGATGCATGAAATGGATATGTATTGGCCAAATTAAGAATGGATCATTGCTAATAATATCAAATTAGACATATATGACGATGGAGAATCTTAGAGTAATCCTAAGAAACTATATATAGATATCTATGTATAAATAAATAAATATATACATAAACATATATATATATATATAGGTCTCGAGGCGAACGTGTGACTGACGATAGCTCCGAAATGCACAGATACAAGTTTAAAAATCGGTGTAAGGTAAGTCAAAACTAATGAAAGATGCTGAATATAGCAGCTAACAATGAAATTCATTACACTAAGAACTGGAAAAAATATTATTAACACTTGAACACTTGATGAAAAAATGCTATGCATGAAATAACTATAATAGGTAATAGAGAAAAATTTAAAGAATTAAATAAATGCTGCTATTTTCCCAAGATTAATCGTAAAATGGTAATCTGAATGAAATTTTGTGTAATCAAAGCATGAAATAGGCAAATGCAATATTGGCAAGAGGGTAACTGTTACCGATTAAGAACCTGGTGAAGTTTCGGTAAAACTGAAATTTCGCAATATTTATGACAATAAGTATTTTAGGCTGTTATTTATTAGATTAGACAATTCACTCATTGGTCTTAGAAAAAAATTCCTGTTTCCCTTTTTTAAGATTTTTGAAGCCCAACGCATAGGTTCGAAAATGTAACTCGAAATGTTTAACAACTTTCGTGTATTTGACCCGTCAAAATCTTATTAAAATAAAATAATCAAGATCCAAGGATAAAATAATAAAATGAACCCTTAAATTCATCGTTGAAAGAGCACGTTGAAAGTCAATGTAGAACAGAAAAATAAGGGAATAAAACAAAATGTATGCGTCTCGCTTAAGCCGTAAATATTTCAAATATTTATTAGTTTGGGACGCTAATCCAACTTCAAAAAACTGAGAGCAATAATTATTAAATTAAGCCATGGCCTCATTGGCGAATCTTTTCCAACCAGGGCTTGGTTTAATAAGGTTCCACATAGTATTCCGCCCTTACCCAGATAGGTACGCTCGATATCTTTGACAAAAGCATGCCAGGAGAGATGCTACTCATACCGTAGGTCGTAAGTCTGAAAAATGTAAAAATCCCGACAAGAGGCCTTATGAATTTATCAGAACATTGAACGTACGGGCAGTGCCGCCAAATTAAACGCGACTGTTTCTCCTGCTGGAGATTTCCCCAAAGCCCTCCTCGTATGTGAAACGGATAGGACATGCCGTCGTTGTTAACCGCAAACATTTAGAACGACAAAGCCGTGCTTGTGAGCACAGCTGGCTCTCCGCTCTCGCGCGATGGATAGATCGATATTGAAGAGAGTCGTATTCCTTCGTGTCCTCTCGTGTGAGTGAAGTGCTTCCCAGCCTTCCCGGTGAGAAGGCTACTCGAACGGAATGAGAGGATCCTCCGCTGCATCCGTCCCCGTGCATACAATCGCACTGCAAACCACAGCTCCACTCCACGAGGGAGCAATTACCCTCTCTCTCACTCTCTCTCTTTCTCTCTCTCCCTCTCCGTGCTCAGCTATCATCATCATGATCATCCAAGCCGAATGTCCAGCAGCGCCACACTCTCCAGACCACTCGAAAACTTCGATTGTCGACTCGCGGCTCTGAGTGGCGGAGTGGAAGGGGAGGGGCTGGAGGAAGGAGAAAATGTGGGAGGGGTGTGGTGTGGCTGCAGAGTGCGACTGATTGGCGCGGCCCGATCGCGGAGTGGCCGTGCGTGAGATCCCTAAACATAACACTCGAACGGGATCGGGAAGTACTTCACTGAATATCGAGATTGCTTTCCATAGGGAGGAGTGGCAATTAAAAATGTCAGCGGTTAACAAATGTGAGAGATTTGGGACACTCTGAACGGGGCTCGAATCCCAAACCCTCGATGGGTGCATAATCGGCTGCTACAAATGAATTATATCAAAAGGACACCGCACTACTGAGGCTTCATCCCATTCAGTTATTATTGAATTGACATATCACTCATTCTTTTTATGCGTCCATATTCAGAGGCTAAAAGTCTTCGAGCTGTGAATGGGCAGTCTCCAATAAATAAATAAGTGTATAAAAAAACCATAAACACAGTAATCAACCCGAAGGTCGGTTTGGTACGTGATGGTAGGTGAAATTCACACATCAGGGTAGAGGGGACAGTTCCTTTCCCTACGCCAGTTATGGTTTCCCAGGAAGAGCTGATACCCAAAAAATCACATAGCTTGGGTGGAGCTGCAGGTGCCCAGACTGCCTTGCCCGGGAATCGAACCCGGGCCCCTCCGGTCAATAGTCCAACGCTCTAGCCCCTGGAAAACTGCGACCCATAAATAAATAAATATATATATATATATATATATATATATATATATATATATATATATATATATACACGAGGGTCATCCGGAAAGTAGTACCCGTTCGTGAAATAAAGACACAAAAGTAAATATTAACAAACATAAAAAATTTTATTTGAAAGAGGATACTTTAAACTACTTCTCAACATAATCTCCAAGCAAATTAAGGCATTTGTCATAACGTGTGACAAGTTTCTGTATTCCTGCTGCATAGTCCTTCGCCGCCAGCTCATTGAGATACGCGAGGGACCCATCTTGCACAAATTTTTGCATAATGCAGATGGTGTTTAACAATTTCATGAACAATTGTTCGAGAAACATTGGGAAAATGCTCACAGATGTCATCAATTGTGACGCGCCGATCGTTCCTCACGAATTCGTCAACTGAGCTCACCAGTTGGTCTGTAATGACAGACGGTCTCCCCGAACGCTCATCGTCGCGTGTGTTCCCCCTCCCCATGTTGAAGTTGCGACACCACCGCCGAACAGACGACTCGTCCATTACATTGTCTCCATACACCTCCTTTAATTGGCGATGAATATCACATGGGCGAACGTTTCTTGCATTGAGGAATTTAATCACTGCCCTCACTTCACAACTGGCGGCGTTCTCAATTTTTTTAAACATTGTAAACAATCACAGAAACAACACAGGCAATGCTAGCGTCACGCAACTTGGCTCAGAGAAGGCAGACAAGCCACTGAAGCTATCTGACCTCGTCCAGCGGCTACTCGCGTCGTCAGCACTTCATGCGGCACGAACGGGTACTACTTTCCGGATGACCCTCGTATATAATATATATATATAATATTTTATGTATAATATATGTTCTTATATTTTAAATAAATATAATATAAGAATACATAAAAAGATCACTCACACTTTATTTCTTGATCATTTCGACGGAATTCAACTCCGTTTTCATCGGAAGAAATAGAAGTAATGACTGCTGGAATAGGAGAGGTGAGGGGTGCGAGAGAAAGGGAAGGGGAACTCTCTCTAGCACCCCTCACCCCTCCTATTCCAGCAGCCATTACTTCTATTTCTTCCGATGAAGACGGAGTTGAATTCCGTCGAAATGATCAAGAAATAACGTGTGAGTGATCTTTTTATGTGTTCTTATATTGTTTGTTGCTGTTAAATCTTGTTATTCAACACTTCCGTGTTACTTCGACGAAGTAATCAACCCGAAGGTCATATATATACATTTAAGTTGTCCCGCTCACGTGGATTTCTGTTAGAAGAAATATATCATCAATATCTAACATACATATCTTGAACATAACCCTGTAATTATTTCTCCTCTGCGTATGCATGCATAAGGAATACGAAAAATATCCGATTGGACTAAATATTTTAGGTCACCCGTCAAAATATTGTTGATAATTTCAACGAACTGCTGCGCAAATGCTAGTTGAAATGTTTTACTATCATGCATAAAACTTTTCACTGTTTTGTTATATACTGGACCCCCAATTCAAAAAATGTCTTGCAAGAGCATATTTGTAGTATTCCATATTCACATATTCTATATTCACATAATATTCAATGGCTTCTACCAGCAATTGTTATAACTCATTTGAAGCTTAAATTTCTGTCTAATCCTTTGAGTGACAAGAAGGGAACTTATTGAATAAAACAACGTGATTATTCACTTGAATTGAACATACGCTATCTTTACTTTGGGACACTAAATGAGACTCATAAAAATGAGAGAAATTCTCGATTAGCCATCGGATTGTCCAAAAGGTTAGATTTTATTGCGAGGCTACTTACATGTTATAATCTTCTGTTATTTTTCCTTTAATACATCTTGTTTCCTTAGTTTTTGCAAGATAATAAATATACCATGATCAGCGGTGGAGGGAGGAGATGGTAAAGATATTGGTAATCAAATTCACTTCCTCTGAGCTGCCCTCATAATTATGTCTTCTTATCCAACAGATTTCTGCATTGAAATTTGGAAACCGCACTAGTATTAAGAAAACGTGCTAGGTTCACCCCAACTTGCACCTGTTACCTCTCCAATTTGCACTGAGGTTTTTGTAAAGGCACCCTAATTAGTGTTAGCATGGATTACTTGAAATAGACGACATATAAACCAACATAAAAAGATTACAGAAAGGAGAAACTCCTCCTTCAATCGCTGAATACAAGACAGATTTGAACAGAATTTACGATAGAATAGAAATCAAATATAATTTAACAGAGTTTTATGTTTCATTTGCTTAACAGATTTTATTTTATTTACTACCGCAATATTCACACCTATCAAACCGACCTTTTGGTTCATTACTGAGTTTATGGTTTACTTTAGATAAAAGTAAAGGATAGCATTAGAGATTTAAATATGTTTACCGAAGCATAACCAGAAAATCGAATGTCGAAAATTCAGTAAAACACTGTAGTTATTTTTAACATTTAGCTCGGTTACAACATCATTAAAATGACTTAGGTAAATGACGGAATTACCGCCAGCCCGGAAATAAATAATAGCACATGAGAATGATACAAAATCAGCACAGATTTGCCAAATATTACGTTAAGGAGTACAGGGTCGAACTAAAACATGTATTTTCGGATCAGAGGTGGTTTTTACATAATCAAGATATTGAAAAACGTGATAATCGTCCACAGCGCCGTGGAATCGGTAAGCGCAAGCTTGGTTAGATCAAACATGACAGCAACGAACTTGTAAATATTTGTGCATTAGAAGGGATCTAAAAAGAGATAAGAAATAATATTCCATGTTTAATATCTCTACTGATTCTAGTCACGAAAGACTAGAGTGGGAGGCAAGGGAATGTTATTTCATACTGTGGAAATCTCCGATCGTGGAAATGCATACTAAAAGCAAATTAGTAGAGTTTAGTCCGAAAGGGAAAAATTTGTGTTATTTAGCAAAAATCCAAAATTTCTCTTCCTGGAACAAATATTTAAGATAAAATACATGGAAAATTACAACGCTATTTTGATCTTTACGGTTCATTAAGGTAAATGCGAAATAGTTGTGTTCTTAAAAGGCCACATTGATTGCACACAGAACTGGTTTAAAATAGCGAACGCAAAGATAACGCTCTCAATAATTATTTTGAAAAAGTAAACATATCATAGCGATGTATGAAAACCAACGGGAGATCATCCCATCGATAACGATTCGATTAAGACAAAATATTGAAGTAAAGGGTTAAATCAACATATAATAAGCTAACAATTTAACGAATCTCCGGAACTGGAGGAAATGCCATGAAAAGCATTGAATATTACTCCAAGACGTTCCCATAGAAAAACATTTAATCAGACCTTGTTAATATATGAAGTACCGAACATCGCGAAATAGACCACATCACTCCACTTATAAAAAGAGGAATAAACAAGATCCCCGAAATTACGGACCATATGATTTTAGTTCCACTCTTTCAAAATTCCTGAGAATATACACCTATATATCGTGGCTTTCGGTTTTTGAAACCGAACAATAGACCTACGAAAATATAGATCGTATATATCGGAACAAGGATTACTCATTTTTCTGATGCTAAAACTGGGGGATCCAAAAAATAAATAGACGCAAGACCGACAAAACAATGTAAATTGAATTCGAGATATTCTTTGCGATTACAAACTAACTTGAAACGGAGACAAGTGCACATTTTCTATTTTAGTAACGAAGTCTGGAAGGCTGCAGAGATAAACTCATAAAACAACACTTGAAGCACGTTCTCAGATAGAATGAATAAGAAGAAATAAAAACACTTGAAGAAGTTTGAACAAGAGAATCATATGTGTTCTAGGATTGATGACCCTATTGTTGCCACTTAAATTAATTAAATACTCTCAATTGTACTAAATACATAGTTAAGCTTTGAAACTTATCTTCAGCTCTAGAGTTCTAAAATTATCAGTTTTTCATAAAGAGCATCGCTCAAAAATATTTTAACTAAAAATCAATCCATGACTCTTTTACTTCCAACACGAAAGTAATTGGAGAGATTTTCAATGAAAACAACCAATTCTAGCGAGAACCGAGATTTATCGCCCGAGTTAATCAACTTGGGAGTAACCCCAGGACAAATGATATCCACACCCGAGTCGAAAAGTGTGGTGGAATACACATATATATATATATATATATATATATATATATATATATATATATATATATATATATAAGGCTACCAAAAATGAGCTAAAACGAATAGCCATCAATTATATGTATCGTTTCTTTTATAATTCGCTAAAACGAATAGCCATCAAACGATACAGGTATGTATCGTTTCTTTTATAATTCAACACAGGTATCGACAAAAGTTATCGAATGGATGGTTTGATATTTCAATTACCATTACGTCATTTTAACATTTTTATCCACGAAGGAGGTGATTTTCCAGAAAATTTATTTAGTGATGACTGTTGAGATTGATTTAACTCACTCAAATCAGATACTATGGACATTTTCCACGCTGGAAACAAAAGGGAATGTTCGTGCACGGTCACCCTGATCAAGATGCTGAAGTCAATTTCTCAAAATGTATCAGTTATTTATTCAAATAAACCACGAAAAATATCGTGGCTCAACCTTGGCCTAAAACCAGCGCCAACCTTGATACAAAGCCAAGGATTCGAAATCGGTATTAGGTCAATTCAGACGAATTTCTAATCCAACAACTTTCTGCCAATAAGAAAATACCAAAGCGTAGCTGCAGGCTTCATATACGAGTACTTCAACATGCGGATTTTATTCGAATGTGTGCGTACTCATTTTTGTTCTTCCGTATTTGCCAAAGCTGTTTGACCGAATTGGTTGCTTGCCATACGTGGGTCTAAAAGAGTGGTTTTGGAGATGAACCAGCAAAAATACAGTCGTGAAGAATTTTCGGATGTTCTGTTCCTTCCAAATTTTCTGAGACGATTTTGCCACAGTATTTTATTAACACAAATTAAGACTTACATAATACTCCCAGTACCACTGGGGGACTACCGGAATAACAAATTTGATCAGTGCTCAAATTTGAGTTGTTTTTGTTCCTTTTTACTTAGCAAAAAGTAATAATTACAGGAAAGTTCAATTCAAATTTATGTAAAAATAATGCTTTATCATATGATTTTTTATGACGATAGATTCAAGCGCTGCCACAAATGAGCTTAAAAACGCGCGAAAAGAAAATATCACGTGTTACACATGATATATTAGATTTTTATTAATACATTGAAAAGTTAGCTTGTACAAATAGATATTTTCGTATTCCACCAAACCTTTAGGGCCGTCTTGCGAAGATTATTATTATTATTATTATTTGATCTATTTCGTAACTGAAATCAAACTTATATATGATACCATTTAGCACTAATACTGTAATTTATCCATTTTTTCAATTTTTAGTGCCCTACAAACCACCGCTAGGGTGTGTAGTAGGGAGTGAATACACGCCAGACAAATTTTGACCCGATTAATGGAAAATATTCTTAATTCTGATAGGGAAATTAAGGCTAAGTAAATCAAAGTTAGAATTTGCACCGATTTGATTACATTCAGACGCAGAGTTTATCAAAGATAATACAACATAGTCCACATTTTTTTATAAAAATATGGTGGAATATTAGGAATAGAAATTCTACACAAATTATTCTAGTCGGTCTACACAGGTGACCCAGGACTCGCTTTTGTTTCGCGTCTTTTAACATAATCGCCACGAAAACCAAGGATAGGCATGAGAACGACTGTATGCAGAGCTAAATCAGAGAATTTTGACTCATGCCAATCACACGGCTTATTAAAATTAATCATGAATGATCAAGCTTTAGATTAGGTCCAACATGCCACATATTCAGCAATGCTTCGGACGAAAGTGTTATGGTAGTAAGAAAGTTAGAAGAAGTATTGCGTTAGCGAAAGAATCATTTAAAAGGAGGAGATGTA
Source organism: Hetaerina americana (assembly GCF_022747635.1). Classification (NCBI taxonomy): domain Eukaryota; kingdom Metazoa; phylum Arthropoda; class Insecta; order Odonata; family Calopterygidae; genus Hetaerina; species Hetaerina americana. The sequence continues at coordinate 55,277,368 of NW_027286070.1, forward strand.
AGAAGGACAAACTAAAAATGTAAAGAAAATAGTGGTATTGACCTGAACCAAGAAGTACTTTTCTTTGATTTTTAAATTGTCTCTTTCTCACAAGACACATATTGTCTACCTCTCAACTAACTTCTACAGCGGCTGGGAAGAACAGCTGTCCTCCTCCAATCAATTTCTTTTTAGTTAACTTCGACCATAACGTATTCCCCACCACGGGCCACCGATCAGACTGGGGGAGCCTAACAGTTGACCCAGTGAATAATTCAGTCTTTGTGGTCAACGCCCTAACGTGGGATGACAGTTTTGTGTTTCAAGATCTAGAAGACCATAATTTTTATTCTCGTGTGACAATAAAAATGGAGAGGAAAACAAATTCAACTAAAAAGGTTTGAAACAATCCCTAATAATGAAGCATAAACACGCTAAGTAAAATAAACTAAGTCACTCACGTCGCAGTCATGTGAACCTGTATATTAAAGTTAGATAATCTAAGTAATCATTTTATTTCAGCGATCCATCATTAAAAATTCATTACGATCCATTTATTTTATATAATAGTAGTCTTTAGATACTGAAATATGATATGATATTATTATTTCGCATGATGAGAAACTCAGAGCGGGATAATCGAACAAAATCACGACCTAAATTAGCAACCTTATTAATTTCAACTTGACAAATAACTAATGCTACGCTGCATCTCAAGGAAGTACATTCTTAATTATACTGCAATAATCATCAAATGTCTGGCATAATCAACTTCTAAGATTAAATGGCCATCCCTAAAAAAACAGAACTGAAATATGAGCAATCAAAATACTGCTCTTTTTTCAATAGGAAATGTTCTTTAAAATTGAAACTTATGCATTTGAATTCACACGTGCGTCATGAATGAACCTTCTCAAATCTTGATTTCTCCCGTGTGCTCCTTTCTTTCTTGGGAACAAGATGCTCGCCTTATGCCGTCACATACTCGTACATATACTAAAGCTCTAGGCACAAAAGGAACAAGGACGCCTTCCTATCCACGTAGGTGTACGTTCTCAGGTCGTCCTCCAGCATAGAACGCCTTTTTATCGACCCATCACAAATTATCTATTTATCTCTCCCCTTTTCCATATCTATCCACCTCTTTCCGTGGTGCGGTCGGCAGATCACGATTCTCAAATCTTTGGTCCGCTCGCTCTCGCATACCAGGAAGGGTGGGGAGAGGTAAAAAAATGCAGGAGAAGTGGTATGGGGTGGAGGCTGAGTGGGATGAGGAAGAGCATGGGGGAGAAAAAGCGGTGGGGGGGAGGGAGGTTTAATGTTGCGACACACTCTCACAGCAGGGGTGGGCCGGAGAACTCCGTATCGTGCTCCCTCCCACTCGCTGTAAGCATTCCCTCCCGCCTGAAATCTCCCTCCGGCCACTGAACGTTTCCTCCTTCACCCCGCCTCCCTCCGGCCCGCAGCTAAAACCCAGCCAGAGCCTCCCTCCCCTCTGTTTCCTCACTTCCCTCTTCCAGGCCGTCTTTTCCTTCCGGCTTCACCTTCCCTCGCCCGCATCGCATCGTCCACTCTCGGGCCTCATAGATCGGCTCCGGGGGCATTTCAGACCTGGCGCCCGCTCAGGAAGAGTTGACACATGAACCGCGACGTATAAGGTCGGCTGTAACGGGATGAATGATGAGCGTATGCATTACCGAAAAAGACGGCGTGGGACGTGGCCTTTACGATGGTGTCATTCATCGTCTTTTGTTGGCACTGGAAACCAAAGATGCAGAGTTCACCCCGACAGGCATGGGGTACTCAAGGATTTCAATTATATTTATGTTAATTATTGATCCAAACAACCATGCAATAATGTTTCTCGCGGCAAATTATGTAAATCTATCTCCTTCCAACCCCACCCTAGCCCTCTCCTCCCACCATATCCATGCGCATGCATACGGCAAAAGTAATCCTGCATTTTTTGCCTGATTATGTCGACTGTTCGACGTAACCGGTTCTTTTAAATAAATGTCAATGTAACTTGCAACGAAGTTTTTATTTTACACAATTCATCATGAAGTTCCATAAGTTGAGCCGAGCTTTCTCGTGGTTATATGTGTTTTGCTAATTCGCTTGTGGAAAGAATTTATAGGGTTTTGCGCTGTGGTAACATGAGTGTACAATAAATATTACTTAAACTGATAGTGGAAAAAGTCCTTTTTAAGTAAATGGAGAGTAAAAATTATCTCGAGGAATCCAATATATTCAAAGGTGAGCTTGAAGAACATGAAAAGTTACATTATACCCTACTGCATCGGTCTACGTATGGCAAGCTATGACAACTACAAAGAAAAATATTGTTCTCCATGAATAAAACTACGGTCACACGCTTAAAATCAGTCATAATCTTACATTTTCAGCGTTCTTTATATTTCATTCCAATTTTATAAAGATAATGCAGGATTCTCCAAGTTGGAACAAAAATATTTACTAGTTGGCACGCTCGCGTAAGAAAGAGGAATTTATCTGTCATCCAAATACCCCACCGGAATCTTTAGCTTGATGTGAGACATACATCCACCTCACGACGGTCCCACTCGGTGCCGTCGTGAGGTGGCTGTAGCTATGGTTCGCCCTCAGTTATTAGACGCGCATTAACAGGAAGATGAGGGGGTCGAGACTCCCACACGCTCCCACGAGGGGTTGAAACCAAGCGAGCGGGTTATCCTTGGAAGGAATCTCTCCGCGAGATAGAGGGAACATGGGAACCATCACGAAGGGGGCAACATCCTCCGAAGGATCTTACATCAGACCTCCTTCTCCTCTTATTCTTCTTCACTCCCGTGTCCCAACCCCTCTCCCATAGAGAGAGGAGGAGCCCATCCCCACGCCCCAGGCACACACTCACGCACGAAAGAATGGCCGCCGAAGGGAATCGTGCCTTGAAAAACACCGCCGAGTAAAAGAGGAATTTTTTTGTAGTCTTCTAAATTTTTATTCATTTTTTTTATTTCCCTTCAGTCATCAATTCAATTAGCTGTCCATGACCAAGGGAGCTCACAGGAGGGGATCAATATAATACACATGTAATGATGTCGGCGTTGGAGATTGAATGTCGCACCGATCTGGTCAAAGGAGGTGTATAGGAGGCGAAGACACTGATTATGGCGGTCAGCGGTAACCAAAGCTCTCATGCGAGAGAGTCATGTGATATTAGATTTTAAGTTACCATTCTACTCACACCGCCGCTAATAAAACCATGATTTAAAGCGAAATACTATTCCAATATAAATAGAAAAGCTCTAATAAAAAATCGCAATTCATTGTATTTGTTCAGAGCGATAACATCATATTAAAAATCAGTTATTCTTTATCAAAACTTAAGTTATTTTATCAATTACGTCGCCAAGGTCCATTGCCATTTGAATAAAAGTAAGTATCCAGTGATATGAATATATAAAATTCTCTTTTGGTGGGTGAAATAGCTCCCCAAAGCCATCCTCTGGCCAAAGAATCGGGGAAAGTGGTTACATTAGCCCCCCGCAGATTTCAGCAAAATTTGCGTTTCTTCGATAGCTCAATGGCCAGAGCATCGGCCCGGCAAGTCAAAGATTCGTGATTCGAGTCACGGTCAAGGAAACGTTTTTATGTTTGTAATCTACTCGATTCTACCTTCCCTACCATTTCTGTGTTCGTCCTTTACATGTGTTCCTATCCCTTTCCATTATATGATCTATACCATAAACACAGTAATCAACCCGAAGGTCGGCTTGGTAGCTGATGGTAGAGTTCACCCAGTACTAAGCCCGACGGCGTGTGAAATTCACACATCAGGGTAGGGGGGCCAGTTCCTTTCCTTGTGCCGGTTATGGTTTCCCAGGAAGAGCAAGTACTCGTAAAATCGTAGCTTGGGCGGAGCTGCAGGTGCCCAGAGACTTGCCCGGGAATTGAAGCCGAGCCCTCCAGGCAGTAGTCCAACGCTCTACCCCCTGGACTACCGCGACCCACACACACACACACACACACACACACACACACACACACATATATATATATATATATACACGCACACACTTATTCAAATACGAAAAACCAGTCATATGACGAACAAATATTCATTCTCATGGAAATAGATACAAGGAAAAGGGATAGGACCACAAAAAAGACGAACACAGGAGAGGTGGGAAAGGCTGAATCGGGAAGATCACAAGTGCAAAAATATTTCTTATTCATATCAAATATTCCCAACTCATTCAAGTTCGATCAAGGACCTTCATATACAAGTATATAGAGTCTAGAAAAATTTGATCGCCATTACCAATCCAATAATGCCTCACTATAAGGTCAACAACCAGAAAGACGGAATAGTAATTTTAAGTTCTTACTTTTTTCTACAAGAAAGTAAGTGCGTTTTCCTTGCCTTTTGCTTACTGAAATGAGGAAAGCAGGAGATATATTAGTAATGTAGAAGGAAGATATGATTTCAACACCATCACAATACTTAGAGGTTCATCTTTAAATTCAATCGTAGAATAAATACAACCAATCAATAAGTAATGTTTACCTTTGATAACAATGGTGAACGGAGAAAGCTTAACGTGCACGCACGTTAGTTGCTATCAATGAACTTTCTGAATGACGAAAAAGGAGTTACGCTAAGGGCGAGTGAATTGAAGGAACTTTCGGCGGGAGCGAAAGTGGAGGAGGCGGGAGAAGGAAGGAAATAGAGCGGGAAAGCAAAAGTTCAGCAGACGCCTGAGTGCTTCCGGGTGTCAAGGGGAATGACAGCATTTTTAGTGACTTTGTTTTCACTCTAAAAACTTTCCTGACAATATCCTGACTTCCCTAATTTAATACGAATTACCTACTTTCCTTGAGATAAACATGTTTAACCTTTGGCTACACTGAGTGCAGGCTCGCTGGACAGATGCATCGATTCAGTCAAGCTTCACGAATAATGGCAACCGGTACATAACATAAAAATCATCAACAACTATCCTCTTTTGTCTAAGCTAGAAGTACCTTTGCCTCGAATATAAGGGCGTTGAATTTCTAAAAATAGATATTAATAAAGATTACGTTTCTTATATGTAATATAAATATACAATTATTATTTATAACTTTATGTGTCAAGACATTTTAAGCATGAAAAATTAGATTTTGTATTAGAAAAAAATTTCGGATTTGTGTTCATCAGATTGCTTCCACTTATAAATTTTAAGCTATCAAGAAAATAATATGAGCAGTCATAATGGTAGAGAGTATTTGTTTCCCGAAAAAAAATAGACGGAGACCTATAATTAGGTAGGAAAATAATTAATGGAGAGCCTGAGTAGTATTTAAGTATGCTTCATCAGACCGAATGGGCACGATGAGTTTTCCAACGACGTAAAAGGTTATACAAGAGGCTAAGTACTTAATAGCTATGGGATCCAGGCACTCACTCAGGCGGAAAACTCGGCCGCTTGCCTAGACTCTCTCACAAATTTTGTAACCACTAACCATCTACTTTACCCATGCTTTTAACGAGCGTTATCGACAACCAAAGACTTCCCTCTCCTGACCGCCCAGAAATAGCCACTAAATCAAATCACATGAACATATTTCCGTTGCATTAGCAGCAGAAATATTTTTTCAATTGCGCCTTCAAAGGGAATTTGAAGTCCCACTAGTTTACTTTCCTTAGAAAACCTAGTGAATAGGGAATTTCATATTGTAGAAATTGAGAAAGCTGCAGGATCACAGTTTTATAATCAATTAATATATCATTTGTAAGGCATTCTTTTGTTTTATTAAATGTCACTAAAGCTCAATTTTAAACTCATCCGATAGCCCAAATTTAAGGCTTTATTTAAAATTATATCATCTAAAGCCAATTGAGAAATCTCAAATAGCTGACTGCTAGCAGCAGCTATTTGAGATTCCTAAATTGGCTGCGTTTTCCACATCGACTACTATAGGAATAATTTTAGATTTGATATTTTAGTACCCTGCGAGCTACCGCTAGTGTTTGTGACAGGGGATGAATCCACACCAGACTAATTTGGGCCTGAATATGACCCTACCGAGGTCGGACACTGTTATGCTGAGCCCTTAACGTTTGTGGAAATAATGAAATCTTTAATCCATTTCTTCTACATTTGATCTCTGAAACTTATTGATATGTTCTCTCCTACCGTAGTACGATGGGGGTAATGACACATTTTCAACATCACTGCTAAAGAGATGTCCTTCCTCTTTATGCAAGAGATTTGATCTGTAATTTAAACTTCGCTACGGTAGTGATTAGAATTTTTTTCTGATTCCTAGGCTCGCTCCTCTGATATTTTGGATACGCTACTAAGATTAGCATAACAACGTTTCAAAAATCTAGCTCCTCTACGCTGCATGCGATCCAAATCGGCAATCAATCCAAATTCGTTCCAAACCCATTACTAGCAGCATATTCTAAATGAGGCCTAACCAGCGAATGATAATATTACTCTTTGACCTTTTTATCGCATTTACTCAGTAATATTAAATCCATAATATTTAAGTACGAGACGTGAGGGATGAATAGGAAGAGGTAATATAAAGAAACGATCTTCATCAGTTGTTTATTCATTTATTTATGTACCCTGCAAGCTACCGCCAGGGTGTGTGGCAAGGGGTGAATACATACCAGACTAATTTTTCCCCGAACATCGTCCTACAGCGGTTGGACTGTTTTATTCTTATCCCTTATTATTTGTTGAAATATATGGCTAATAACTAAGGCAATAATTAGTTCTTACTTTTGGTACTTCATGCCCAGAAGCTTTACTTTAGTTGAATACGAGCTACTTATGGAGAATTATACCAGGGAAAACTATATTAGTTTACTCTCTGGGATTCGCACACTAGGCTATTCTCGTGCTTAAACATCAGAAAAAAGAATATGAATATCCGATACGGAGATTTTAGAAACATGGTATCTTCCACCAAAATATAATAAAATATGTCACAAAATTTCTTGTCACAGAGATTCTCCGCGATTCCCTCTGTTTGCACCATAAAGCATGTTCTATCTAATCTACTTTTGTAAACTTTTGAAAATATAAAATTGCGAAACCCTGAAGAAAGATATATTTTCGATAAAGGGCACTTCAAGTATTTTGCTGACTATCTTAAGAAAAATTACCTACAATAACTCATTTACGAAAACGCACAATGCTAGAACTGGACCCACATAGAAGTGCTTCAAAGGTGCAATTAGACGTGTTATGGATGCATACATTCCTAGAAAAATAAAACACGAAAGCAACGAGGCACGATGGAACAACAGAGTGCTTAGAAGAGCTTTGAGGCGACGGAGGAAATTGCATTTGAGATAAAATAAAACTTCAAAAAACCGGTGCAGGAATATCTTTCAAAAAGACACGGAAAAATACTTAACACATATAAGGGAAACAAAAAGAATCATGCAAAACCTCTTAGCACACTTTAAAATAAATATTCTGTGCAAATTCTTGGAGGATAATTCAGGTTTTCTGGTCGTACATTAGAGAACTGCAGTGAAAACGTTCAAGCACAGAGTCCCTTAAAAACCGCAACGGTGATATATTTAAAGACAGCACACAAAAAGCAAATGTTTGAATTTATTTATTTAAAAGCGTCTACACCTAAGACATAAGCATACCCAGAGAGGATCCATTAGAATGATAAATGGAATTGTAATTACGCGAAGAGAGAGAACACAACAACCCCTCCACATTAAAACAAACAAATCCCTCGGACTAGAGGACATTTCGACCACGCGCCCAAAAGTACGCCCTACTCAGAATACAAATTGATTTTGGAAGGAAAATTTCTCCTGGACTGGAAAGCAGCTAGCGTCTCAAATATCTTTAAAAGCAGAAATAAATAAGACCCCAGTAATTGCCAACCAATTTCCTTAATTTCCTTCTCCTCTAAAATCCGACCAAAAATCATTGCTAGCAACTTCATAGCATTTCACGACACTCACAACCAAACATATCCACCCAGCAACATGGATTCAGAAAGGGGAAATCCTGTGAAACGCCGTTGTGGCTTTTTATACGTGATATACTACAATCGGTTAAAACGTACAAATAAGTAGATGCGATTTTTTGTATTCTAAAAAGGCCTTTAACAAAGTCTCTTACGCTGATTTGATATATGAATTGCGAGGGTACGAAATAAATGATACTGTCCTGAATAACACAGGACTTCCTTACTAAGCACAAACACAAATTAATAATAGAATGTAAAGATAAATATTAGAATTAGTAATGTAAAAGTAACATCTACTGTCCCTCAGCTGCATTGGCCCTATGCTTTTCCTTATTTATATCAATGATATAACCTCAAAAGTAAAATGCAACATTAGACTGTTTGCCGATGACAATATAATCTAAAGGGAACCAGTGAACGATACAGAACATTAAATGCTAAAAAGCGTCTCAATCAGGATTTATAATGGTGTACAAAGTGTGGTTTGCATTTAAATACCAAACAATTTTCGGTAATGCATCTCTTAAAAAATAAAAAAAAACACGAGTGCACTCAACAAACTTACATATACACTCGGGGGTGTTCGGGTGAACGTTGCAGACTGCGTAAAATACTTGGGTGCCACCATTGCATCCGATCTTTTATGGGGAAGGCACATAACCACTGTTTGCGGAGGGATCCTAAAGAAGGTGGCATTAATAAAACGTAAAGTCGAAAAATGTATCGATAAAAAAGAGGAGACCTGCTATTTTCTTTAGTAAGAACCCACATACACGTAGAATAGGCTGAACACATGGGATCCATCATAAATAACACTGATCATTCGTATAATCGAACAAGATACAGAGAAGGACCCTTAGATTCTTGAAAAGTTTAGGTGAAATAACGCAAAGTGTCGCACTTTAGCTATAAGATATGGGATGGGAACCCTTCCATATGCAAGCATTTCAGAGTGAGATTAAACTTAATGCAAAGATACCAATCGTTTGGTCTTTCATCTAGCAAAGAAGATATAATTCAGCCCCCAATTACATAAGAACATTATCACAAAATAAGAGAGATCGACTGCCCAACGGATAGATTCTATCATTCTTTACGTGATAACACCTCAAGGGGGAAACACTAAGACATAAATGGGTTAGCACTAGTGAAAATAGATTGGAACATAAACGTTACATTCCTCCTCAGCTCACTAATGGCTGTCGTCCCTGACTCTAGCCCTTGGGCTGTGGGGTGGCATGTAAATAAATTTATAGATCTAATGCATTTGTGAATTATTCCGTCCATCAAGAGCAGCATTCTACCCTAGTAATTAGTTATTGCGTGGTGTGTGAACCTGATCCCACCCTTTTTATTTATTTTATTTATTCAGTATTAGTTCGAAAAAAGCACATTTTGGCCTTTACATCGAACTATTAACAACGATAGCAATGGTCACATTCACAAACACCCAAGCCCTAGGTGGAGGAAAACTCACCCAGGCGGGAATCGAACCCGCGACCCTTGGAATGGCAGACGAGGACGTTACCCCGCCGCCACCGGGGTCGGCTTTCTATTGAATTTCCCTTATTTGCCCTTTTCGCTTAGTCCAGGGAGTAGTTATAATTAATAGTAGACTATTCGTAATGTGTACAACTGAATTTGCACAACTGATGTCCGGTTACCCCCTACACGCGCTCTTTCAGTTGTACACGATGTGCCGTGTGTCAAGTACTGGAATACATAGTATGACTGGTGGCCTAACACCCCCTGCCGCAGGTTCTTTCGGTGTAGTGTATGGATGTAGATGTAGAACCCATGGTTTAATGAATTATTGGCACGCGAGCTAGTAGATTATTTAAGTTTGTTTATGCAATATACTAATATCTCAGCAATGATTGCGTTAAAAATAATGAAAACTGCATGCATGCAAATTTGAACAACATGCGTATTACATTACGTACCGGCTGCGTTGTGTTGTGAATATATTAAACCGAAGATGATGATGGGCCTTGGATTCCGATGAACTTCTGCCTCGCTCCTTGAATGATTCCTTTGCTCCTCCAGCATACCCACTACGCTCATTCTTCTCTATGAGCAGTTTTCGACAAACAATGGATTTTTTCACAACCTTATCTAATTCCTAAATAAATTATCCCAGATACTTGACGTGAATTCTGATCTAAAGCATAACTAAAGCATAGTAATACCTCTCTCCTAATTTTTCAATACATTTTCCGTGTGGAGAAGCTTAGCTTCTTTATGGTTGACGAGTATATTCTTCCAATGTATATTACCCATGACATGTTTGACGTCAGTGTAAGACGTAAGTATTTCAACTGTTCCGGAATGCTTACCTTGATTCCACCAATTTTATAATTTACTTCGTATATTTTCATTTATTCCCACCCTTCAGTACCTTACATATTCTGAAAATTAATCACAATCCCCATTCTTTAAATGATTTCGATATCTGGTTTAAATCACTTAAGATTAACACGAAATCTGCCGCTGGTCTTCTTTTTCTGCAAGTCGATATTTAGTCAGCAAAGTAATCCAATATTGCTGCTAACGCGGGATCGAGACTTCATTAACCACACCTTACCTACGCATTCGTGGATTAGAACGCTTGGAGTGACTTCGATGCCATTGGTTCAGTCGTGGCGTGAGCATTCTGAAAAGTTTACTGGTTATCTCTGGTGCCGTTTTAATATTTATCATTCCGCTTGAAAATTCTATATGATTGTGGGAAGCATAAAATAACTTCAACAATGATAGGCGAGGAATTATTAAAAATTATGTCGTTTTCATTACAAAGAACTATATTTGATAATGTCGAGTTGAACGTAATAGTATTTCTTATCAAAAATGCATGATCGTTAGAGATAAGGGCAAGGAATCTCAACATTGGCACTTCATAGAGTTCAATAAACATAAGCAGGTGGCGGTGAGGTTTGTAAATTAAGCAGGCGGAAATAAACGCTCCGCTGCCAATTGGTCTAAAGAATGAAGTAACTGAACTTGACTGTGACGGAGTTACTGAGTGTAATGGTGGCGGCTAGGTGGTGCATTCACGTGCGTCATTCCATACCGAACAGCGCGTCGGCTGAGGATGCGGTCGAGTGCGGATGTTTACAGTCTGCTCTCGGGTCCCATTATACCTCCCTCACTTTCTCTTCGGATTGTTTATCCAGAGTTCCTCCTTTCTCCCTCGTCCCACTTCCCCTCCTCCTGCCCCTTCCGAGGGCCCTTAATAATACCGTCGCAGGTGAGCTCAACGCCCGCAATACAGGCCCAGACGCCCACACCATCCGCGACGCACCTCCTCCCCCACCACACTTGATCGCCTTCCAGTCCACCCATCCGCCCACGCCCATCCCCAACCCCCCTCTCTGTCCACCCCTCTAGCCACCTCCCCACCCATGGTCCCATCCCGCCCCCTACCCTACGTTCATACTAACACTCTCACCTGCATTTTACCGTTGTACGGCTTCCCCTCCAGCCTTGAGGCCCACCCCCCTAGCCTTAACCGCCGCCCAACTCAGGTGGGAGAGAGGTAGACACCGCAAGACCCGCAACCCGACCCCTCCCTGGCCCCTTCCCCTCTTCCTCTCTTTCTCTCTTTCTCTCTATCACTCACACACATGCAACACACTCTTCCGTGTACCCCACTCCCGTCCCAAATAAAAAAAAACCCAACTCGACTCTTCCTTACTTCGAACCCGGTCTGGCACACCCCCGCACGCAAGGAACGGGACGAGGCCGTCTTGTGGTGAGTCCCATATCCGCCGTGCGTAGTGACTTCGCGCCGAAAAATTCACCCAACGCCCCCATTGCACTTGCCACGAAGGCTTTGGCTTCCCTCCCTCCTTCCCGAACCTCTTTTTAGTTCCCATCCGACATATAGGTCTCAGCCTTCCCTCCATTTCCCTCTCCTTTCCCTCTCTCCCCCTCAGACTAACATTAGCCCCGCACCTACGCTCCCCATCCCCCCCTTACAACAACAGCATTTTACTCCCCCTCGTCCTAGGCCTTGCGGCAGTCACAGCCGTTAAAACCTCCTACAAACTCCGTCCTCCCCCGCTGCCCTTTACGCATCCGGAAGAGGGGTGCGGACGCGTGTCTGTCACCCTCGCTTCTACACCGAAAAATCCTATCAAAGCAGGCCAGACGAGTTCCCGGTCGCCGCGACCACACAATGACGCCGCACAACAATGGGAGCTTGGAGAGCTGTTTTGCCTGTGTTCGGGAGGTTGCGGTCGGTGCCGGCGGTATTTGGCCGCCTTCGAGTGTCACGATCCAAATGCCCTCCGTGGTGATCCTATCACCCTCGACTCACGACACCGGAGCTCGTTTCCTTGCGGACGATATGGTATTTACGCCCAGCGAGCTTTAATAGACCGTGACATAAACTTGAGACTGATTCTCGAATGGACGGTTCCAATTGCAAATTTTTTCCAATATTTTCCTCGTTTTTATATCAAACTTGGGCATGGGCAGAATAAATCCAATAATTGGTATTTTTTAGCACTATCACTGCAAAACTTTCACTTAAGAATAATTAAGGGACTTCCATATTTGTCTAACCTCAATTATTTTTTTAAATGACAAAAATGACCAATTTTTATAATTCAATTTATGAATCTATGCTTCTCGAGTTCAGTCCTCGGATGGAGAATAGAAAAAATATTATGATCAGTTGCAGGATTAACAATTCCCATGAGATATGTTTTAGACTCGGGAATAAAAAAATACGAGCAAACAGAAATGTTTGTGTCAACGGGGGTTATAATATCAGTATTAAATAAAAATTTACTAGCGATTAGCTGTGTAAATAAAAGGGGTTTCATTCCAAGCATGAGAGCTGACAGCTAGCAACGACCGCTACATTCTTAGGTGGTGCATTAGGTATGCACGTATGTAACCATAAATATAGTTATAAACTCGAAGGTCTGTTTGCTGGGTTTTGGTAAAGCTCACCGAATACTAAACCCAACGGCAAGTGAAATTCAAACACAGGGTAGGGGGATCGGATTCTTACTCTTTACCACCTATGGTACCCGAAAAATCATACAGCTCGGATGAAGCTGAGGGGGCCCCGAGGTGTGCCCGGGATTCGTGCTCGGAGCCTCGGTCAGTAGTCTAACGCTCTACCCCTGGGCTAACACGTCCCACAAGTATACATGCTTTATGTATGTACACATATACCCCAAATACACACCATAAAGATCAAACAAACGGCATTTTCCAAAAACAATGGTCTATTCGTTCGCCATCTTTGGCACTACCTCAGGCTTAAGTCCAGCGATTTGGCATTTGCAGGTGCCAACCTTATTTAGGCTTTCCTATAGCTAATTTAGAGGTTTTTCTGTTTGTCCAGGTTGTTATTTTTTAAAGCAAATGTAACGGAAAGTGTATAATTGGGAATCTTATGCAATAATTTAATTACTTAAGTCATTTTTCCTACGATAACCCAAGACTGATTGCAGCTAATGGCCATGGGAACTCATGGAAATTTATTTCTCGAGTGGAGAGATAGCCATCAAAATTACCTACCCTTTTTAAGAAAAAGGATTTTATATAAGCTGAATTCTTAGCGATGAAAATATTGGTAAATATTTAGACGTTTATCTTTCTTTATTTCCAATAAAGTTACGAGTATGAAACGAGCACCTTCGGGTTTTAAAACTGCTATTTTGTTATAGTTGGCGAATTTATCATTTGCAAGGGTAACAAAGTCATCTTGCTTAAGGTGTGAAGGCAAACAACTAAAAAGGCGAATTAAAACTCACTGCATTATCGCAATGGCCTTATGTTGTGCAATTAATAATTTAATTCTGTTCTCATAAAAATTAACTGTATTAGAATAATAATTAAGCCAGAGATCAAAAACAAATTTGCAGCAGAGATTCTTCAACCTTCCCCAACCCAACTTTAAATGCCACATCCGCGCAACACGTCAAAAGCCAGTAGTTGATTCTTATGCCTTTACTTTCCGATACGGAAGTCAACGGACTACTTCCATTGTCAAATTAAGGGCGATAGTTTGGTCCCCTTATTCTGTTTCACTCTGTGAATGCCAATTTTTGCTTATAGCGCAAGGATCCTTGCTATGATTTATCGTATCCTTCAGCAGATAAACTTAACTTGAACGCTCAACCCACCTTAATAGACCATTCACATTATTAGAGAAGCAGCGGAATCCCTTACAACCAAGAGAAATCTTTCACTATGCTCGGCCTTCTCGATACCCCTCTCTGCCCATGAATTCTTTCGCTAAAAGGTTTATACAGAGGGATAACAAAGGATAAATTTTCGATCCATTCCAAATACTTTGAAGAAAGAATATTATTAATGAGATTTGTTGGGGAAGTTTTCTCGTGTCAATGCGTTAGAATCAGTTAACGGAAGCACAGAGGAGAGGAGTTTTCTTAGATTTCTGGAGATGTGAGTTTTCTGCGTCAAGTGCACGTTTTTCTCGAATGTTTTTCGTAACCAGCTATTTCTTATTGCAAGAGGATGAGGCAGAGAGCCCTCAAAAAAAAAAGAAAACTCCTCTCCGGTTTTCCCCTCAAGTCTAACCATGAATCCTTTGAATAAGGGTGCCATTGTATAGGAAGTTAATAGAGGTGACCTCTGAACTGATTCTGAGAGCTTCAATTCCTCAATGTAGTGATTAAAATGATATTTAACTGAAGATATACAAACTACGTACGAGTACAAGGGATTCCCAAATTGCACTGGAATTGCAAGCAGCATGAATAGATACATTTCAAAATGAAGCACCTTGCCACGTAATTCGAGGAGGAAAAAGGACCCATGTAAGACTTTCCATATGGCCGATGGCTGGGCCATGTTGACTTTTTTTCTTAAAATATATGCTGGGAGAAAATTTTCTATCTGGGTATTGTCGAGTGTACAAACACAACAGGCTAGCAGAACAGTATTAAAACAGGATAGAGCGTTAAATTCGCCGAAATTTTCGAATATCTCAGTTTTCGTGCAAACAGACATATTTTACTATTTCGAAAGTAAGGAAACAGTGAAAATATTGAAAATGCATGGTTTTTATTTTCATGAATTTAAGCCGATACATAACAAATTCGAAATATTTCCATTAATATGACAAAAGGGAAATATTTCGGCGTTCATCCGAAGAAACATAGACGGAGAAAATAGCTACTAAGGTTCTCAATAAATTAAATCGTATACAAAATAAATAGAGCTGTTAGAGCTGACCAGATAAGATTTCAAAGGATTTTCAAAAGAAATCTAAAATATGGTGGAAGTCTTTATTACCCTTTTGGCTGTGATTGTGAATGGTTTTCGGCAGAGCGAAGAAACTGATTCTCCTACAATCACTGGGGATGGATTTGCAGAACGGTTTCCAATTAACCATTTATAAACATTTGATACGAAAATCAGTCTCATTGGAAAATGTAAGCCATGAGTGAAGCCTTCTTACGGCTACTATTTCACCGACATACCCCATGCACTGGTAACGGTCGAGGGATTGAATGTGACAATTGTAACTCAAAAAACGATGGACTTCAGCAGGACCGAAAATTAACACATCAAATAAGCGCCATAGCCGCGATTTTCATATCAATAATTGAATATATTTTTCACATTAGTACCTGGACTGGTAAGAATTAAGCAATATAAAATCACTTGGGGGTAAAAATATTATTATTGCGGCTAAAGAACATTGAAATACGATTTAAGCAAATTTTTAGACTTCTTAAAAGATTATTTACAGTTGAACTAAGAAACAATTGTAGACATACCAACGTGTACATTGAAAGATAGTCTTTCACAGCCACCCCCCAAAAATTCGTACTTTTACTAGAGTTACGCTTATCCTGAGGACCTCTGACCAGTACCCAATTCATTGGT
Source organism: Hetaerina americana (assembly GCF_022747635.1). NCBI lineage: Eukaryota > Metazoa > Arthropoda > Insecta > Odonata > Calopterygidae > Hetaerina > Hetaerina americana. The sequence continues at coordinate 55,293,199 of NW_027286070.1, forward strand.
TTTCTTGATAATTGATTAAATTTATATATTTCAAATATCGAATTTTGCCACATTTTCCAAAATACAGAGTTTAATATAGGGATTGGCAAGAAATGTCGGTAAGTCTAGAAAAAAAATACTCTTGACAACCTTATACGTACAGATACGTGTACTTCTCCTAGAAGCCGCATTTCTCCTCGAGGCCGCAACTATTCTATCTGATAACCAAATTATTCCGTACCCACAGCCATATATATTTGAAAACTTTCTCAAAGGTTCACATAAAAACTTTCCAGGAAAGAAATTATTATGCTCACTAATATAGTATAATTTCGTCTTTGATAAATGCAGATAAATATTTCAGCGCTTCTTGCAAAACCATGTTAATTAATTTACTTTATATGGAGTTAAAAATATTCTTGAAGGTCGAGTTTTTAAGATAACAATGGTGAAAAAAGTTCATACTGTGTGCGTGAGAAATAAATGGCAAACAAAAACCTCAAGACGAACCTTTGACACGCAACCAACTCGTGCGGAACAAAGAGCAGTAAAATAAAAGACAAAACATACTAAAGACAGCACATACCCTCTTAGATTTCTTGACTGACCTTAAAAGCAGTGTCACACGAGCCATGTTTCAATAAGGTTTTCAAGAAATAGCAACTATAAGAAAGATAGGATAGACTACGATTGGAATCTTACGTATTCTACACGAGAACTAGTGCCATAAGCAGCTCAGGTCATGCCCTAAATTTCCATGAGACGACATTCTGTACGACAACCAATTTGGAGTGATAGTGGGGCGTTTGAAAAAAAAAGAATGGTAACATGCGTGTCGGGTGTAGTTAAGTAGAGGCTTGTAACTTTCGTTGCTGTTAGCAACGAAATTTGAAGACAAATTACTTCTCCTTCTCTCTTTTACCGGCTTCCGTTAATTAGCATACAATCAATTAAAAATGTACATGCAGCAAGAATGATAACGCAACAGCGACTATCAGGAATTTATCCAAAAACTCCATCTTCAAAATTAAATACATTTTACCCCATTTTATTCGCAATAGAAAACGCACTCTACCTCTTTCACAAGGAAACCCTCAGAGAAATCGGCTATTGGAATAGAGCCCTAACTGTCGCGTTGGGAAAAACGATTGCGTTGTTGAATAGGTCCTAGATGACACCCTCAAACTTCATCCAAGAATTTTTTTCCCTTCTTTTATCCTTATTGTTCTACCCTGAATAGTTAGGTTTGAGAGAGGAATACACGGAAGTCGACATCCTGAGGGTTTTCTCGGAGAGAATGAGTTTGAGGTGGGCGGCGAAACTATAAGCAGGCAGCGGTTCAAAGAGAGGGTGCGGCGGGTAAAGGAAAGGAGAAATTTGTGGAGGAATTTCTAAATGTTCCACTGAGGAAGTTCTAACGGAGATAAACTGCAAACATCCGTTTGTTTTGCCTGATATAAACTTTGAAAACTACTTCAAGCTCTGAGATGGCGCTCGAGCATTTTTATTAATCACTTTGCTTGCTTCCATGTGGGAATAGAGATTTGCTCCCTTCATGGAATCCTGAACTTCGTCGGAAAAAACAAATCCTGCGAGAAACTGTAGGCTGCAATAGCGTGAAACGGAAGATGTATGCCCTTCCCCCGAAATTCAAAGAGATAATTATTAAATCGAACGAGAGTCAAATCACAAGGAATGGCGCGAGAACGGCAATCGTGAACTCTGATGATTTAATTAGAAAGAATCAGATAATTAATCTTGATTTAAAAAATGCCGATATAATTTTGACGCCTCTCGATGAGAGAAAGGTCTTAATTAACGTTAATTGGAAAGTAAAATCTTAAATGTGAATGTCTTTGGAGCTCTTGAGTAAATGAATACTATGATTAAGCAGTTTTTTTCGTCAGTGAAATTCTCTCGGCAGTTTTATCCGAAAAGAATTCTTCTACTCTTCTCCAACCACATCGCTCACTTCCCTCCAAATCATGTTCACCTCGTATTATGTTATACAAGAAGTGATGAGAGATTCCGAAGCAACCTTTGCTTGAAACTACTTGTATAATTAGTATAATTGCATCATATATTTCTTTAAAATATGGTACAATTTTTTTACTTCCTTGTTAATTGAAAAGGAAACAAAAATCTATTTAAAGTGTGAGATATAACCTTTCAAGTTATTTAAGCATCTCATCAGGTTTGGTTTTCGTGTTTATTTTTTCGAGACCAATTTCGGAATCGGATCGCTTACAGCATAGAGGAGGGAGATTTATAAAACGTAGTCATGATAAACTTAGAAGCGCATCCAAAATATTAGAGCAGCAAGGCTGGGAATCACTCACGGAGCATAGGTTAAATTACAGATTGAGCTCTTGCATTAATTGGAAGGTCGTCTCGTTAGCAAAGATGTTGAAAGTATATTGTTACCCTCATAGTACTACGGTAGGAGATATCATGTCAATAAAATTAGAGAGATAAAGTGTAGAACAGATAGATTTTTTATATTTTTTTCCTCGAACGATAGGGGACCATAATAACGTTGTTTGACCGCAGTAGAGTCATGTTCGCGTTCAATTATTTCGGTGTGTGTTCTCCCCCTGTTTCACGGTGGCTTGTAGGGTATATATAAATAAATAAATAAACTAGCATGAAGATTTCACTCAAAACTAATGGCTGAATACTTTGGGGCAAGAAATTGAAATATGATAAATTACATCTAGATTATTAATTAAGCATTCATAGGTATAATGAATGATTAATAGTAGTTATAAATTAAGAGAATCGTTTTAATTCAGAATCAAATTATAATATTAATCTTAAGAAACATACGAATACCCGACTACGTGATCTTTTTACGCCATACACCTTGCCATGAAAAAATGTAGGCACACCAGAAAGCATTAGATGTTTGGCCATAGCACAACAGACCCTGACGATACAGCAAGATATATTATTTGTCATTTTTTCTTATGTTTTTGTATTTTTTGGCACAAAATCGTAGATTACTACGGAAAAAGTTTATTATAAAATTGTAAACAGGTATTATCATTTAATCGGAACTCAAATTAGTAGTTCTTATCATTTAGCACGTAGATAGAATCAAAGACTGCGTTTCCATACGAAAGAATTTGTCATTGTCGACTCGTTTCGCTACACTGTAAACTCATCTGGACTCGCAAGAGTAGCAAAGCCAGTCGGCAGTTATAAATTCTTTCCAGTGGAAACGCAAAGTTCTTGATTCTTTCTTCGTGCTTCACAAATGTATTTTTACTAAGTCTACTTTTAAGTATTGGGCTGAGCTATCTCTCAAATCAATTTATTTACATGATAGCTAGTTTGCATGTCGATTTTTAACATAATGTAAATGGCACTTTAAAAAACTGCTTCATTAAATTCACTATCATTGTGAGACGATATGTTTCCTTAATATCTAGCGATCAACATATCGTAATTTTATTTCTTATGTTGAGACCTTAAAAGCAAATTAATTTTAAAATAATTTTCAATTAATTATCTTACATTTATCAGCCATAAATATTCAAAATGTAACGGTAAAAATAATCATTAACCCCGACAGGCAAGTCCCACCGAGGATTCTCTCTGAAGGATTTCAAGGATAAAACAAAATGTTAGTTTAGGTGTTACTTGACCGGAAAAATACTAACGGCAGTATTTTTGTAATTGAATTCCAACTGATTTCACATGGCTCTGTGAGACATATAGCCATTCGCAAAACACATATTCGTGACGTTCTTAAAAGTATGAGAAACCTAAAAGACTTTACCAAACGTAATATTATGCCGAAGAAAAATATACTTATTGGGTAATACTCATAGTTGTGTAAAAGTAATTGAATATTCAATTATACGGGACTCGAGATATAACTTAATGAATTTTTATCGAGGACAAAAAGCGTTTCACAGAACACTGAGTACAGGTTTTTAAAAACAAGTGCAATAAGAATTAATAACTTTATAATGGTAAATATATAAAGGAAGTTATTAGAAAAAAGCAAAAAAATCGATGAATGACTTCTTTCGCACTCCTCAACAAAATAATTTTTTTCATACAGTATGTGGTGAATGAGTGTCATATGTAGTGCCATAGATCAACCTCGCCCAAGGCATTAAAAAGCAGCATCCAGGTCATTTCGTACTATCTAGGAGCGCACGCCCCCGAGATGTGAGGGCATTAGTCACAAGGGTAGTTGGTGCAACGGCAAAATATTTCGAAGTCTACCAGATCCCACGGACCATCAATGGGCTGCTGGAAAACCCATAAAGCCTTTAATATTTTAAACAGTAATTCATTGTTTGACGAATGGAGATGGTAATATCGATCAAACAAGCTTCGCTTGTGTGGAGCCAAAATTAATTCTCATCTCAAGACAGGTCGCCAAACAAGAGTAATTTCATCGTCATTCAATAAATATGGTACCATCATATCGGGAATTAATCTTCTCAATCCAATGACATCACCATCAAGCAATACGCGTAATGAGTTAGCCATTGGTAAATTAGTTTCGACATACGAAGAACCAAAAAATGAAATAACCGATTATATTTAATAAATTAGTATTTTCCACTCATATTCGACGCTTATCGGATAATCATAATTATTCTTTTCGTTGGTGTATCTGTCGTCACAACATGAAAGCTATGGTTGTAGACTCTTAGAACATAAAATGTGTTATGTGACTTCTATCTTAAGTATAAGGTATTTCCCTCCATATCAAAGAGTATCTAAATGTTAAGGTAAGAAAAAAATGCACTAAGATGTTTTCACTATTACATTTGAAAATTTAACGCATTTATTATGGATTATTTTTTAATGTAGTTAACTAACAAAATATTTGGTAGGAAAAGTCCCAGAAACCTCCATTACTACAGCCCAAATGGCATTTTTTGTTTTAAAAAATCATGTATTTTCAAGGAAATTGTTCAAAAAAATATTTTTGATCCATAATCTAATATGGACGAAGAAACTAATTGCAGGGTGCGCCAACATAATTTCCTTTTTTAAAGGAGTTTTGCCCTATAAAAAAGTAAGTTTTGCTACCGCACCCTGCATTTCCAGAATCCTAGTGACTCGATCAAAGTGCATCCACGTCAATATCCCGACTCGAAATTGAAAACATTTTTTCAATGTGAGAAAACCCTCACACTCGCGTCAACTAATTAATTATTCGGTACTGCTGGTTACTTTTTCAAACAAAAACACTTCTTGTAAAAACAGGTAGTCTCAAATACCACTACGGAGCAATCCAGAATATCGGGAAACAATTAAGCGTGGGAAAATTCGTGGCAGCGTAATGCACGCTCCCGGGCAAGTTTACGGATGGGCGCTCTAAAGCCACGGTTTTTGTGTAAAGGCGACAAGACATAACGGAAAAGCAACACTTGCCCACACGGCCGTTTCTAGGAATTGAGCGATGGGATCGAAGATTTTGACTGAGAGTCTCGTGAATAATTGCAACTGTCCGTTTGAAGAAAGAAGAGAACAAGAAGAGTCGAGCCTGCAGAGCTCTCTTCCACATTACTCACTCTAGGGCGACAAAGAAGGCCTGACCCAAGGCAATGAGCATGGTGGACTCGAGGGTGTCCCGGCCCTTCTCTCTCTCTCTCACCGGGAGAGCGCGCGGGTCGGAGAGGGTTGGGCCAGCCTTCTCACAAAGGACCCTCTTCTCACGAGGAAAGCTCACCTGTTATGAGTGGCGGGAAAGGTGGTCACGGACCTCGGCTCCTTCTCCTCGCCTCTCCACAGGCTCGTCGCTCGAAGGCAGCAGCGCTGTTCCTTCCTTCACCTCCTCAGTCCTCGGAGGTTGTTGAGCCGATCGCTCTTCATTCCTCTCCTCCTCCCCGCCGGATCCGACCGATAACAACTATGCGAATATTTATGTATTTGTACGTAAAACACTGAACTGAGCGAGAGGTCGAGAACTTCGTGGGCACCCGTGTGAACGCGGTGTGGAGTTGCTGGCCAAAGATCGGAGCGGTATCGACTTGTCGGGTCGGGGTCACTTGCCGTCTGCTCCGGCGCTCAACCTTTCCTTCCTTCTTTCCCTCGCTTCTCTTCGTGAGGGAATGAATCGGCGCAGTCCCTCCGGCGGGCGGTTATATTATTACTTCTAACCCCTTTTCACGGGAACACTTGGAAACTCGAAAGGGGAACGGGGTGGAACACACTTGACGACTAGAGAAGAGATTCGTGCCAGCAGAATTAGCGAGCACACGCCACCCTCTATCGATAAAATGAAGGCACCAATTGAAAAAAATTGGACCGCTTATAGGACATTCAAATTGGGAGAACACTCGACGCTGCAAACGTATCACGCCCACTAGAAGCGCGGGGGCGGAATATTAAGACCTCATTTATCTCCCAATTTGCATGCAAGGGGTGACCTCGGGTAAAAAGGCGGGATCGGAAGACAAAAAATGTATTGAAAAATACAGCTGGCGATCTGCTAAAGCCTGCTATTGTTGCCTCCGAACGGAAGATGCGGAGGGATGCTGGGATGCGAAGGCGTCCACGACACGGCCGAGGGATTTATTCCTCCATCTCCCGCTCCGATCAACCAAGGCACACACAAAAACACACACGAAACGAAATCCGGTCGACAGTTGGGCTAAAACTTTGACGGAGTCGGAGAGGCAAAAGGAAAAGGAGGAAAACAACCCTATCACCTTTTCACCGAGGTGGAAGAGGGCCGGAAGGTGAGGAGAAACACCGGAGACAGGGTGAGGAGAGGGTGGAGTGCAAGGTGAGGGAGAAATAAGATCGGAATGAGGTGGAGGGGGAAGGGGTGTGTACACTGGGACGCCGGTTGGAGTGCGGGCGGGGGAGGATCCGAGGGGGCAGATGGGGGGAAGGGGGTAGCTCACCCAAAAAGGGGGTGAGGGGTTTAAGACGTGTGCGACGGGGTGGGAGAAGGGGGGAGGTGGGAGGGCTCGAGGGGGACCGGGATACAGCTTCAGCTTCCGTCGAATCGACGACCTCAGTCGAACGGCGATGATGATGGCATTTCGGCCCGGGTAGAACGGGGGACGCCCGGCCGGAGATCACACCCTTCTCCGCCGACCACGCCGTTCGATCTCCGGTGGGGGGAGAGGGGTACGTCCAGAGTGTCGAGGAGATTCCTTCCGCGGCACGAATGGCTCGCTAAGGCCGTCGCAGGGCACGCAAGGTGTGTATAAAAAGCGGATAGGTTGAAACACGTAGAGAGAGAGGTACACAAAGTCACACGAGCGAATGGGAGAGGCTCCCCGCCGGGGCTATGGGTTGGAGCGACGAGGCACGGGGTCTCTCTTCTGCGACGGCCTCTCTCGATCCACTGCATTGAGGGAAGAGGAGGAAGAGGCGTGAGCGCGGGAGGGGGGGCCGAGAGGGGGGAGCCTTGGCGTCTGCGCGGCGAAGGGGCTGAGAGTGTGGGGAGGGCGAGCTGGAGAGCGGTACAGGGGTTTGGGGCCGGAGGGGAGGGAGAGGGGAAGGGGTGCGCGAGCTGAGGGCCAATCCGACGACGCGCCTCTGGCGGCAGGATTTCAAAACTAGCCAATCGATCGTGGGCTAGTGGAGGGAATGTAGTAAGGAGGGGCGGGAGAAGGAGAGATGGTTAAAAGGCATGAGATATTTTTATATTAATTTGTTTATATGCTGTATGCATATATATATATATATATATATAAACACAGCAATCAACCCTAAGGTCGGTTTGGTAGGTGATGGTAGAGTTCACCCAGTACTAAGCCCGACGGCGTGTGAATTTCACACATCAGGGTAGGGGCGCCAGTTCCTTTCCCTGTGCCGGTTATGATTTCCCAGGAAGATCTGGTACCCGAAAAATCACATAGCTTGAGTGGAGCTGAAGGTGCCCAAAGTGTATTGCCCGGGAATCGAACCTGGGAGCCTTCTGTCTGTAGTCTAACACTGTACACCCTGGACTACCTCGACCCACCAGACCAGACCAGAACCCCATTTTGTCTGGGCGTTTGCCCTATCTTGTAAAACTGCTTCGGTGCGACATCGTCCACCCCTTCAGCTGTAGTGGTTGTACAATTTCACATGGGATATAATAACAAACGAAAGTGTAAGTGACGAACGTGTACCTTTCCAGTGTTAGTGAAGGAGAAGTTGAAAGAAAGACCACTAGTGGGTTGGCAATTGGCCGTAAATTAAGAAGAGAAACTAAATTAAATTACCTTAACTTAAGGGCTGGAACATGTTGCCCATTATCACGTCAACACGACGTTAACTAATCCTAAATATTTTAAAATTAAACATATTACTATAAACCCATATGCATATATATATATACTCATATATACAGAAACATATATAAGGAAAAGGGATAGGAACACGTATAAAGGACGAACACAATAGAGGTGGGGAAGGCGGAATCGAACGGATCACAAGAGTAAAAATATTTCCTCAACCGGGACTCGAACACCGGATCTTTCCACTTGCCGGGCAGCTATCGAGGATATGTAATTTACCCTGAGATCCGTGGGTCTTATATGTCGCCAAGCGCCCCGATTCTTTAGCCAAGAGATGGCGTCAGGGGGCTGTTTCACCCACCAAAGGAGAATTAGACAATACAAAAGAGGAAAGGAGAGTGGTTAGAATTCATACAACATCATACAGGAAAAGAACAGTGCGTTTCGTGGCACGCATAGCCAGAAGAAAGAGATGAGCCACATTGGCCAAATATACATTCAAACACGAAATCCCGCCAAACGGCGAATAAATACTCATATATACAGAAACATATATAAGGAAAAGGGATAGGAAAACGTATAAAGGACGAACACAATAGAGGTCCTATCCCTTTTCCTTATATATGTTTCTGTATATATGAGTATTTATTCGCCGTTTGGCGGGATTTCGTGTTTGAATGTGTATTTGGCCAATGTGGCTCATCTCTTTCTTCTGGCTATGCGTGCCACGAAACGCACTGTTCTTTTCCTGTATGATGTTGTATGAATTCTAACCCACTGTCCTTTCCTTTCCTTGTGTATTGTCTATTTCTCCTTTGGTGGGTGAAACTGCCCCCTGACGCCATCTCTTGGCTGAAAGAATCGGGGCGCTTGGCGACATATTAGACCCACGGATCTCAGGGTAAATTGACTATCCTCGATAGCTCAAGTGGTTAAGAGCATCCGCCCGGCAAGTGGAAAGATCCGGTGTTCGAGTCCCGGTTGAGGAAATATTTTTACTCTTGTGATCCGTTCGATTCCGCCTTCCCCACCTCTATTGTGTTCGTCCTTTATATGTGTTCCTATCCCTTTTCCTTATATCTGTTTCTGTATATATGAGTATTTATTCGCCGTTTGGCGGGATTTCGTGTTTGAATGTGCATTTGGCCAATGTGGCTCATCTCTTTCTTCTGGCTATGCGTGCCACGAAACGCACTGTTCCTTTCCTGTATGATGTTGTATGAATTCTAACCCACTGTCCTTTCCTTTCCTTGTGTATTGTCTATTTCTCCTTTGGTGGGTGAAACTGCCCCCTGACGCCATCTCTTGGCTGAAAGAATCGGGGCGCTTGGCGACATATTAGACCCACGGATCTCAGGGTAAATTGACTATCCTCGATAGCTCAAGTGGTTAAGAGCATCCGCCCGGCAAGTGGAAAGATCCGGTGTTCGAGTCCCGGTTGAGGAAATATTTTTACTCTTGTGATCCGTTCGATTCCGCCTTCCCCACCTCTATTGTGTTCGTCCTTTATATGTGTTCCTATCCCTTTTCCTTATATCTGTTTCTGTATATATGAGTATTTATTCGCCGTTTGGCGGGATTTCGTGTTTGAATGTGCATTTGGCCAATGTGGCTCATCTCTTTCTTCTGGCTATGCGTGCCACGAAACGCACTGTTCCTTTCCTGTATGATGTTGTATGAATTCTAACCCACTGTCCTTTCCTTTCCTTGTGTATTGTCTATTTCTCCTTTGGTGGGTGAAACTGCCCCCTGACGCCATCTCTTGGCTGAAAGAATCGGGGCGCTTGGCGACATATTAGACCCACGGATCTCAGGGTAAATTGACTATCCTCGATAGCTCAAGTGGTTAAGAGCATCCGCCCGGCAAGTGGAAAGATCCGGTGTTCGAGTCCCGGTTGAGGAAATATTTTTACTCTTGTGATCCGTTCGATTCCGCCTTCCCCACCTCTATTGTGTTCGTCCTTTATATGTGTTCCTATCCCTTTTCCTTATATCTGTTTCTGTATATATGAGTATTTATTCGCCGTTTGGCGGGATTTCGTGTTTGAATGTATATATATATATATATATATATATATATATATATATATATATATACTATTCCTCCTTTACCCTACAGCCGTTTTCTCCCACTCCACTGCTACCCTTCCCTCATTTTCCCTCTTCTCGCCAGCACACTTCGCTGCTGCCTAGCAGATGGTGCGTGAAATTGTTTTTATTTTGTAATTAGATGTGGGGGAACGTTCATTGGTATCCCGTGTGTTGCTTAAAAAACTACCAAAGAAAAAATTTATCTGAAAGAATGGTAGGAAAATGCATCTCACATCTTATTAAATGAAAAGTTCATTCATTGAAATTGCTGAAATTGGTTCTATTTGCAATGCTCATAGTGTAGACTGACTGGTAACAGTATAAAAAATGCCACAGCAGATACTCGTGAATGTTTGCGCCATATGTATTCCATTGTATAGACGGATATCAAAAGTCTGGTGTATGTCGTTCAAAGGTTCTTCAGGAGAAGTTCCAGAATTCATTTGGTTATATTTTCATCTGATACACTATGTGTAGAGCTATCACGATCGAAGAGTTCAGAGCTGACAATCCATTCGTCAAAATACTATATTGTCTGAGTTTCAATGTGAGTAATTCCATGCCAATAATCAATATACCTTAAATCTAAATCTAGTTTTTATTTTGTTAAAGATTTTTACTCGTAATTTACACCCACATAAACCCTGTTTTATTTTAAACGCCCTTTATTATAGGAATAAAAGAATACCCCTGTCAATAATTATTATTAATCGGAATTATTTGTTCCGAGGACAAAGGAAAATTGGACTCGAAATAAAATAAAATACTCAAAAATGGATTTTAAGAACCGATTTAAAACTTCCTTTCCCAGATTTAAATATCAATGGTAAAAAAGTTATTTTTTTATGAATACTTCATGATCTATTGCATGCTTCATCTATTGCATGATCTATTGCATACTTCATGATCTATTGCATGCTTCATCGCGGAAGCCTAAGGATTAAAAGAATATATTATAACTTTAAGAAATACTTTGCCGTATTTTGTGATGAAAAAGAGTATTTAAAAAATTTTCCAAAAGACAACTTGATATGACACATAATCAAAGGTCATGTGTTATTTGGCTGGCATAGACATAAAATACTCCAATGTATCTTTAGGCATTTAACAACAAAATAAAGTTAATATATTTTTTAATCTTACATTACGGCTTGCAAAGTCATAAGGCAACATTCACTCCTGTTTTATCAACCTCTATTGTGTTTAATTTATTCTAAAAAGAAAGATATGTATGAAAATGTCCACAGATATTAGGTTTCAGCGAAAAAATCGTTTCATTTACGACCTGCTAGACAGAAGTTGAGCACTTCACACTCAGATAACGGAGCACAAGATGAAATGGCCCAGAAATTACATTTTAAAACGACGAGTATCACGGTATCACGTAAACTCCAAAGAGTAAAAGACACAGAAAATGAAGTGTTTTAGTGGACTTTGAGTAGCAGACGGCCTTCATAGTGAGTAAAAGAAGGACATCATGCATAGCCCATCGCCCAAACACTTGAAATACCTCAGCTAAGCTCGTATAAAAACCGAGTAGAGACTCATAAAATATAATACTCACTGTGATCAGTATCCGACGGTCTTCAATTCAGTCAGGTGGAATCCTAGAATCTCGCTTGCCCAACGCTAGTCAATTTCGTGCCTCCGTGAATATGTATAAGGTTCGGATTGGACGAAAATCAAACATTGATGGACTGACTGCTAACATACGGGGATAAGGAAAGTTATATTCTGTGCAATGGTAAGTTAAAAGATGAAAGTTAAGGTATTTGGAAATTTGGTCATTTATTCTCTTAAATGGCGGTTTTACGAGCGAATTATTTTTGGATGCAACCTAGGTGGTAACGCATCTGCCCATCGCTCCCCGGAAATGAATTATTGCAAATAAGGCTGACATGAAAACGATATAACTATCATGATTATTGATTTTGCATCTTGGATTGAGAGTGATTATCATATGCCACCAGATCCTTAATCCAGTTACCAAGCAGTTCATCTCCAGAATACCGCAGCTCAGGGACACTATTAGAAAGGGTTGAAAAACAATGCGAAAAAGATTTTAGATGAAAGTACAACAAAATGGCAACTCCTTGAAACCCTAAATGCAAGATCTACACCATGCTATTTTCTGTATTCATTTAGTTAACATTCTCATAACCCGTCTCGTAAAATATTCTCCCCAACTCCCTAAATCAAAGTATACCTCATACGTTCTCATTTTTTCTGTAAATTCATAGGGGAATATCCATCTTTTCGCAGGGGACTGCCCTCTTGATGCAATGTTTAACTTTCAGATTTCCGTTAATTCCGTTGCTTTTGTTTTATTATACAGAATATGAATGCCATTGTTTTTGCATCTGTTATTCAATGCCAATTAGTACTGTGATTCGCCAAACAATGATTCCTCGGTTGACACGCTGATTGCAGCTTTTTTATTTGCAAATCTCAACAACATGATAATCTACAACTCCATCTGAATTTCTGCATTCAACTTATTCCTACTCCTAACCTTTTCGTCGACAAAATTTAAAACATTGGCAGTAACGGAAATCTTATGCTCTTAAAATCTTTGTCCCACTATATTCCCAATCCAGTTACCATTACTTGAGTATTTTTTAAAATTAAACTCACGAAGAGGTATTAAATACGCAGCTTATCCCTCAACTCAAAGGTTTCACCTACAATACTTGCATTACATTATTCACTAAATCATGCTGCAATCCTATTTTTGTTAATAATCATTCCTACAGTGAGTTCTTATTACCCTGTCTAGGCGTGGTGTTAAACACAAGGAAACTTAAATTAAACAGAGAACTCCTTTGAGGCTGCTACTTTCTCGGAATAGACCTAATGGTAACTGAAATCTTACTATCAAAATTATGTCTAATAAGTAATATTAATAACTGCAAAAAACCTTTCTCCATATTTTCCAATTGAAAGTTCTGCGAATAGTTTTTTATCTCAATTGCCTCCTTCGTATTCACTTCGTATATCGCTTTTTCTATCCCACTAGTAAGTGTTCTTGGACCCAAGATAACATCATTGGTGCCTCGTTTCCTTTCAATAGCTTAGGCAACTGTCCCAAGCTCTATTCAATCTAATTATCCACACAATCATCCCAACTTCCCAAAATTGCCGAATTCCGTTAGATTAATAATTAAGTTTCTCATTCTTTATCGTCGGTATACTATTTGTTTCCTTTTCCGTACTGAATTACGGTAATCAGTAATTCCATCGTCCCATACATGCCAGGGCACAAATGAAAATTTGAATTAAAAACATGATCACTGGGAGTCTTTGTTCAGGTAAACGTTATTGAAATAATTGATGGTTTCTGGCGTAACTTTATGGAACCGATTCATTACAAATAAATGAATGGACTAACTTTGTAGTTCCACTCGAACAATTTATTCACATGACCCGGGTTTCGAAATAAAACCTGGTGATGATGAAGTTTTACTTCGAAATCTGATGACCAGTTACCGGTTGTGAAGTTTTACTTCGTAAACCGGGTCGTGTGAATATATTGTACGTATGGAGCTACAAAGTTAGTCCTTTCATTTATTTATAATGTTATTGAAATAGTGCTTTCACGAATAGAATAACTGCATAATGTGTTTTTGAAAGCTTATACGAAGAAGTAGTAGTAGTTTTTAGGGGAGGCGACCGACAGCTAAGGTCATTTGCGCCATAGGGGATGGACAGGAAAGGATGAAGGGTGGAGAGAAACCCGGCGTCGGCATTAGCCTACTCTTTACGAAAGGTGCCAAGGGGTCCGCAGGTTAACGTCCCATCCGACGGACGGCGTACTCACTCAAAGTGCCCTCCACAAAGCACCTCAAGTAGGGATCGAGATGCCTCTGAAAAATATTCAACACCGCCGGGATTTGAACCCGCGCCCTCAGGGTGGGAAGCCAGTACGTTAGCCGCCACACCATCTCGATCCCCCTTGTACGAAGAATTACGGCACAGTGTCCAAGGAATTGATTACGGGCAACCAACAAGAAAACTAATGCATCTGGTATGTTTGATACAACAGCGAGATAAGGGAACAAATATATTTGACCTCATAGAAAAAGGAACTAAAAACAAAATTAGTCGTTATCTTGCGAGGTACTTCAAGCCATGGCAGACATTAGTATATCATTGCAAGAAGATTGGCAAAGTATATTTATTTAATATTAACCATACGATATACCATCACAAACAATTTTTTTGCCATTTTTGTTTACTTTTTATTCAATTACACATTGTATATTTAAACGGAAACGGAAATATAAGTAATTTTACAACCCAGAAAATGGCCACTTGGATTTGATGTGCTGGCATTTGCGATTGTAATAGCATAAAGCCTACAGCTATGATAGAAATACGGTAAATTATGAACAAAAATAGTATGAGCATTCGCGATTTTAGTTTTCACCGTGGAGATTAAACTTCCATATGATTGTATTTAACATTTTCCTCTCTCATCGGCTGGGTATTACCAATAGCACCTTCAATAGCAATGTTTTTAAACCGTTTGTCACCGTCACATTTAGGGTCCGTCGGGGAGAAGTCACATTTTCTCCGGCTACCTCTTCAGCATAGCCAGCAACCTCCCCGAAACCACGATTTCTACATTCAACCGTCATGAGGCCATAATTTGTACCGCATGCATTAAAATGGGTAAAACTTCGTAACTTTCGCAACGCAGCAAAATTGACTCAGACAAGGATTCCAATTCACTCATTTAAATAATCGACACTCAACTTGTTTACGTTGAATATTATAAATAGGCCCAAAAACGCATAAATTGGATATTGGAACGGAAATAATTCCACGTCAAGGGGAGGCACCTCACATCTTAGTCAACGTATCAAAGGTCCTTGCACAGAAAACCCCTCACAAATATTCTCTCAAGAAAAATGGGGTGGAAAAAAACCTGCGGAGGACTAAGACGTGAGGAAGGGCGAGAAGGGGGTGGGAACGTGCGAAGTGCGCGCGGAGCACTGGGATGGGATGGCGGCGGTGGGGCGGAATGGAATTGGCGGCGAAGGGAACGTCGGGAGGAGGGATTCGACCAGGGGGGGAAGCGATGCGGCGTCGCCTTCATTTCCGCGATGGGGAAGGCTAGCTGCCCGCCACCGCTCCGAGAGAGTCTGCCGGAGAATATTTTATAGTCAGTCTTAAAAAGATAAAGAGTGTGGCAGGTGGGGCTTAGGTGGGCGATGCGGTGAGGGGGGGCGGGAAAGGAGGGGAGAGCGTGACGGCGTGAGCGGGAGGCAAGCTTTGGCCAAAAGAGAGAGAGAGAGGTGGGATAGAAATGTAATGGTGATGGTTTTTGAGGAGCGGTGTGGCGAAAAGGGATTGAAGAAAAGAGAGGAAGAATGGGGAGCAAAATACGATCCTGGTTAAAAAAGGTCAATTCTAAAGAATATGAAACTGGCAAAATCTTGTGTCACATGATTTTCTTTTTGTCTTCGTATGCACTGACATTCCTTACCACGCGCACTTTCGGTGCTCAGTTGCTTTGCAGCCAAGGCAACGAAAGGATTACATACAAGTAATAAATCTAGTGATTTATCAGTCATCTTAACTAGTTATTGCTCTTTTAATTTTGTAGATCGATTAAATGAGCTCCACTAAGAGAATATAGATTTAGACTATCGGAGTGATAAAAGCTCTCATGATACATTAAAGCTTTCCTTGATTTAATTAAATACTAATTCTTTTATTTTTATTTCCTCCAATTTGACATTGATTTGTGAAATATTTAAGCGATTTTTTTCAAATTTTATTCAGAAAAACGTGGATGATTCAGTGTGTATTGGAAAGTCAAAGTGAAAATCACGTATACTGGTTAAACGAAAATTACGACCTGAGGCAAGTATTCGTGAAATTACATTCTCTCATACATTTTTTCATTTTGGAATGCGTGGTTTTCATAATTTCAAAAGAAATTTTTCTGATTATTTGGTGGAATATCTGCGTTTTGTATTGAAGTGAACAATAGATGCATTGTTTGATAATATCTAAATTTAAAATACGGTAGAGAGCGGAGGTTTCAATCGATTACACATCTCGTTGAATATAAATGACCATTCACACCTCTAAATCAAATTTAATTTTACGACCAAGTCACTGTGTTGATAAACGCCCAAACTTCGTGGGTTTGAGAACTACCTCAAGCATAGGTGTTTTATAAACTTAGGTTATTCGATTAAAGGGGGGCCCGAAGACAGCATAAAATAACTCATTGCGCTCAATGTAACCAGGATCGTATCGAAAGGGTACTCTTTATGCATTAATATCAAACAGGGATTTTTAAAATTGAACTTGCAGCTAGTAAAATAAAGTGCAGCTAAATAAAGATATGATGTATGGTATTTACAGCGAATTATTCTATTAGTAGGCTTGGACTGCTTTAAAACTATGGATATTGTCCAGAATGCATCGTGGTAGTCCATGGGTAGAGCATTGGACTACTGACCGGAGGACCCCGGTTCGATTCCCGGGCAAGCCTCCCTGGACACCTGGCGGCTTCACCCAAGCTATGTGATTTTTGGGTACCAGATCTTCCTGGGAAACCATAACCGGCACAGGGAAAGGAACTGGCCCCTCTACCCTGATGTGTGAAATTCAAACGCCGTAAAGGGCTTAGTACTGGGTGAACTCTACCATCACCTACCAAAACCATTTTCGGGTTGATTACTGTGTCTATTGCCCAGAATATATGTGAAACAAATAAATATGATCCTTGAGAAAAATGGTTTATCCTTGGCAAAAAAGTCAAAGTCTGACGAGTGTACTTCATGGAAGCCGTAGCACTGCACTTAAAATTTAAATTATGGCGAAGTAGTGTATTTGATACATATTAACAGAGTAAATATATATTCCAACATATATCTCTAGTGTGTATGTATATTTTATATTAGTCCGAAATGTTAATTAAATGCTTCATTTTTCTCATTACATTAGCAATTTTTCTAATACTAGTCTTATCGTTTCTTACTCAAAGATAATTTTTTCTCTTAGAAAAAACAAGTGGGAAATGTCGATACTTCATTGCTGTCCATAGAAAGTTACGTATACAATTCCTTTTTCGAGTTCATGACAAAATATCGCATCAAAAAGGAACTCGTTCTACGCACTCAACATTCAAACGCAAAGTCTTAGAAATGTTTTCCGGAGCCTTTGCCTCCACAAATTTAAGGAAGGAACAGAAATGTGTCATGGACCAATTTTTTTCACTATTTACACGTTGGAGAAATTATAATGCGGGTCAAATTAGAATACTAATTATTATTAAATTATATTCAAAGTGAATAACTGATCGAAGCACTTTTCCAATTTATACATTTTTTTATTTTACGACCGGGTTTCGATGTATTACATCATCATCAGCTCACCTTACAAATAGAACTCACCATCATCAAAGCAGATAAGTGAAACAGCATAGTTATTCAGGATAAAGAAAATTATATAAGTCAGTGCCAAGCCTTCATCTCTTCCAACAATTTCGATACTTTGAAGAGAGACCCCACTGCAGCATACCAAAAGCTGGTTAAAAATGCCATATCTTCATCCTTCAAAGTTTTTAGTGAGAAGAAAACGTTCTACCTGGTAAACATGAACCCACTACCCCCAAGATTATACGGTTTTTTTAAAGACCTGATGATGATGTAAAACATCGAAACCCGGTCGTAAAATAAAAAAAATATTATCAAGTGGAAAAGTGCTTCGATCATTTATTCATTATGCTCGACTTCCACCACATCACGCCTGAAGCTACTCAATTTACATTCAAAGTATTTTATCTTGAAATATCAACAGTACACTTAATATTACTTATTTGTTTCTTAGTGTGCCTATCTCAGATGACCTCCGCCACCCGTCATGTCGACTGAGGTATTAACTTGACCACAGTGAGTAATGAAAGTTTGGGTATACAAGGTTACCAGGCTTTAAATTTGTCCGTGCTAAGTGGAGCGTTCCCCGATAACAGTTATGGTACACTGCCGGCCGTTTTGAAATTTCCCACCAGTATGTCACAAAATTTGAGTAACATTTACTTCTCAATGTTGTAAGAGCTGATAATGTAAATTGTTAGCTTGCACGAGTATTAATAACATTCATGCTTAAAGAAAATTGCCACGCCTATGAATAAATCTATTTTTTCAATAAATTTTAATTCATTCCAACATAATGATGTATGGTATCATTTAGGTAAATATTAATTTCTGGGATAAATCTTCATTACAAAAAAATCAAGAAAATCCTCGCAAAAACCCCGCGTCAAAATTGACTGTTCGAGATAAATCTTCTTAAGAACTAATACGAAAACGGGCAAACTATTTGCCACGCATTACCTTTGAGTACAAAGGCAGAGGGTACTGACATACTAAGGTTGTTATAAAAAATAAAAACTGGCCAAATAATTTAACTTGTGGATTTTTTTGTATACCCTTTCTGGATATTTGTGAAAGATGGTAGATAAAGAAATTTAAAGGCGTAGAAATGCCGAAAAAATGCTGTCTGTCATATATAGAGCATGCGTAAAAAAATATTTCATAGCTACGTCAGTAGCAAAGGGGTGAATCAAAGTATACGTTTCTCCACTTTGAAGTATGGAAGTGAAACTTGAGCTTACTGGGTTGAGCGTTATTTGACTAAATACGGCTGATATGAAGATCTTGAGGATTTATTGTGTAAATAATAAAGAAAGACCAATGAGTAAGCGCAGAATGAAAGATAAGGAACACCTATGAAATATTAGATATTTATGAAAGAATTGTCCGTCGCTGATTTGGCCATGCTGAAAAATATGAAAACAGACGGTTAGCAGAGCATAGGTGTGAAAGAATTCATGATTGAAAAGGCGAGAGTACACAAAAAAAGGATTAATGTGATTGAAGAGAATTTAAAAACAAGAATACTACACTTTTCAGCAAAAGAAGAGGATGCATGAAAGGATGTATTTGAGCATGAGGATGAGGATACATGTGAATATTACATACAGATCGGCGTGGAAGAAATAAGAAAATGGGAGTAATCTTTCAGGTAAAAACCAGAATAAGGAATAAGAAGGGTAAAAATGTATTTGTAAAAGAGTTTATTATGAATTTGTTTATCGCATTTTATCATTTTTCTAGTGCACTATTTCAAAGAACTTAGAGGATCACAATGAAATGCAATCGTTTGGAAATTTGATGCTGCCATATGAAAATATTAGGCCCAGCCAAGTTGCAAAACGGCGTGGCACAGGGGCTCAATTGTGAGCTGCACCTTCTTTTCTGGAGTACATCAAATGCCCTCCGTTGTCCTCCCCACATTTCCTCACCCTCCTACCTCATTACGACATCGAAAATCCCGCCCATATTCTCATTCAATTAAGATGGATTATCTACCGAGTCTTAGTTAAGAGTGCCCCGTCGGAAAATCGTCTTACGTACCACTTTATCTACCCTGTGATTGCTCCACATGCAGAGCAGAACTTCCGGTCTCTTAGCTCAGAGCTCATCGCAACCATCTCGCAAGATCTTTTTTTATCCTTCAAGCCGGATGAAAATTAGAGTAAGGACAGGTAAGCCGATTCCCGAACGAGCACTCGAATTAGGAGCGTCAAGGCCAGTTGAACTAACTTATGGTGGATATCCGATGCAGTTTTAAATATATTCCATTTAAATGAACATAGCTTAAGTCTTAACTAGTAATAAAAATTTAATATAGTAGCATTATTTTATTACAAGTAGCCCATCCATTATAAACTTGTTTTTGGATGCTTTGAAAAAAATAATAAGTGTTTTTTGTTGCTACTGAATACCAAGAAGGAAATGTTCTGTGAAAACTAAAGTTTAGAAATGGGTGGAAATCTTCAGATTTTCTCTGTACAATCACACAATCTATCATTTAGATGAACTTCCATTCATCAGCATTGATGCCGTAAGAATTTAGGTTTTGGTAACGTTAAAATGAAGAAGCTATTGATAATGGGACATATTTAAATCTTAGGTAGGTTTACCTTTATGTAAAAATCTTTAGACATAATTTATTTCAAGGAAAAGTCTACTCTTCTCTCCATAAAAAGTATCCGTTAAGATATACACTTCTAAGTTATCAGAAACCAAACTATGGCACCCGGGCATGACCTAACCAAGGGTGAATCTTCAGCAGCGAGAGACCATCAGGCAACTGTTTAAATTGAATTTCATCATGCCAAGAGACAATATAAAAATTAAAGTGATTGTGAGTGGAAAATGGAAAGAGTGACAAGGAGTGAAACTTGTAGTGAGTGATAATCACGTGCGAACTCTGATCCACCTCGCCCATACACCAAAACCCACTGGTATAGAACATTGAGCCACTAGTGCAGTAGTATATCAAACGTCTTGAACACACATTCCATTTTAACGGTGAAATAATTTTGCATGGAGATGATTATTAACCGAATAGTACTAAGCATTAATACGGACAACAAATGCAGAGAAAATTCTAACAGTTAAGGTGTAACCTAAGTAGGAAGTAGATCTATTTTAGTATCTAATAAAAAATGTTAAATTCCAAAGAAACTGCGGGAGATGCCGCAACAGTAACTTTTAACGGAGTCATCCGCTAATGTGCATTTCAATGCAACAATTTCAGAGCGTAAAAATCATTCGCCTTGACTGGGACACGAACCCAGATCCCTCAATATCCGGTCGAGTGCTTTAGCCACTTAAGCTACCGAGGCGTCCTCTTAAACTCTGAAATTTTTTGGGGCTTTTAAAGGAACTAGATGTTATGACGAAATACCGTACATACAATGTCACATGCATTCGTAGTCGTGCGCGAGGCGCCACTGTCCACGAGGTTAAAGCCAACTTTAAACACTTATGGTGTTTTCCCTTTGACAAATTCCAAAGAAACTGCGGGAGATGCCGCAACAGTAACTTTTAACGGAGTCATCCGCTAATGTGCATTTCAATGCAACAATTTCAGAGCGTAAAAATCATTCGCCTTGACTGGGACCGTCCCAGTCAAGGCGAATGATTTTTACGCTCTGAAATTGTTGCATTGAAAAAATGTTAATAAAGGAAAACCTTAAGAGCTCATTTCCGAAACTTTTTGATTTCTAGGTGGAGGAGGAAAAGTTAGTCAAGCAAATTATAGGTGAATGAAATAATTAAAACTTATGTAGAGAAAGAGGAAGATAATCCATAATTATTTGAGGAATACTCAAGGAAAGAAGGCATTAAAACTTGTAAAAGTATGAAATAATTCGTGGGTGCAATGAAATTTCCAAAAAAATTTATTTGATTTGAAAAATCGGCCTCTTTTTGAAAAGATAAAGAAATTATAAACTCTGATCCGTCACTTAACTTATCATCCTGGTAATACTTTCGCAGGTGGAAAAGTGTAAGTACCAATGTAAGCAGTAAAATCGCCTTATCAAAGAAAAATCCTGAACTGTCCGGAGGTTTAGCGAGAGGGTTAAATGCAAGGTCACTATTGCAGTTGATTCTGTGTAAGACGATTTCGTGAGGTTCTTAGGATCTTTTAATTACAAGGAAGAGGCTTAAATCCTTCCGAGTGACATCCGGCGAGAGTCCAAAGGCAACGATGCGCATGTTGCGTGGGAGTGAAACTAAGGGGGAGGTGGCAGTTGGCGGGGATCGGCAAAGGGGGTGGAGGTGGATAGAGGTTAATGGAGCGACAATGTATTCAGAGCCACTGTTACGCCTACCTTTATCCCCTTCGACTCCTCTTGCCCTTCATTCCCCTCTCGCACACACGCGAACTCTTTCACACCGGATGACACCGACACATTACACAGGGTACTTGAGGCATGACGCACACGTCAGCGAGATATGAGCATCTTGATCGTAGTTTTGATATACAGACTGATTCGACCTCACGTGTGCAAGTACACATCAGATCCAGGATGGGGAAATTCAGAGTCAGCGAGTTGTTTCGTTTTCTCCCATTCTCTTAATTTTGACCATTGACGAACGAGTGAAGTCTAGATCGCCACACTGTAGCTTGAAGGTGATGAAAGTTGTATGTAAAGAGTACAAATATAATTGTCTACGCCATAAATTAAAATCCTACAAATTTTTTACAGCATTGAACGTAGTCATAGGTGGCCAAACCCTGTGCCTCTGTTCCTTTGACCACGTCAGAGCCCACACTCTCCTCCGTCCCGTATTCGTATTTTGCAATTTTTCTCGTGTAGTTTAACTATACTGACTTTACTGATTACATTAGAAACATTAAGATTTGTAAAGTAATACGATCTACGGGTGCCACAAAAACTTAAATTTTTTCTACTCTTCCAGCTTTGAGCCACGGTTTCTCCAAAATTCAAAGGGTATCTCCTCTAGAATGAAGACCCAAGTTTTACAGTTTTTACTCAATTATCGAACTGGAGCTTGATATCGCTATAAGACTTGTGCTAATTCGGTTTCATTCTATATTTTCAATGGAATTATTTGATTATGTAATGCACTGGCAGTTTTAGTGTTATGCTTCATGAAGAGTCCATTAGTTCAATCTTTAAAAATATTGTGTTTGGTAAGTCAATGGTAATGTTACAGGAAGGTTCTGAAAACCGTTTTTTTAGCTCTATTTCACACTTTTTCAATTAAAATTGATCCCTCCAACATTTATTGAAAACAAATAAAAGTAAAAATAGAACCTACATGCGACTTATAATGTAGCAATTTCAGAGTGTAAAAATCATTCGCCTTGACCGGGATCCGGGTCAAGGCGAATGAGTTTTACGCCCTGAAATTTTTGCATTGCAATACATATCAGCGGATGGCTACGTCAAAAGTTACTGCTGAGGCATTTGCCGCAGTTTTTTGGAATTCATAATGGACATTCAAAAGTTTTGCGCATGTAATATTTCATTAAATAAAAGTTTTATTTCAAATTCTAGTCCTCAATGTCTACAATAATTTTAATTCAGTACATTAAAAGGATTATGAGCCATAGAGCCCAGAAGTTCTATTTTCAATAGATCAGACTCGCTTCATCAAATAAAATTGGTGAATGGTGCTCAACTCCGTGGATAAAAATCCGTGGATTTTTATCCACGGAGTAAAGTCTCGGGATTTGGTCATTTTGAATATTTCTCTTAAATGTGTATTCTTTCGTGGAATGATTGTGACACAGAGTGAAAGAAAACCATGGAGAATGGTCACGCTACTATTTATTACAGCTAGATTACAACTTCTCCCAGTAATTAATATAAAAAGGAAAAATTTTGAGTATATGGATATAATATTAGGGAGAAATATCAAGAAGCATGAACTTAGAGCAACTGAGAAACAAAGGAAGAAGGCATAAGAAGTGAAGGAATAATCAGAGTGTAACCTCAAGGTAGGATCTCTTTCCCTTTTTAATCATCCAAATACAAAATCCGAGAGGTTTTTCTCAAAGACATTCCGATGGGCGCTATAACATTTAATTTATCACTTCTTAACTGAAGGAATTCATTTGTGAGAGTGTCGTGAGATATCCACGTCCGTAGGAGTACCGAAGTGATTGCACCCTCGCATGGTTGATTGTATATAAACACAATCCCTCCGCGGCTTACAGCCGCCTTTTGTTTGTTTTGCACGGCAACTGTCCGAGCGTGGGGAATTAGTTACTGAAGCTGGAGTTAATTGGTTCGGCGCGGCGAATCCAG
Organism: Hetaerina americana; assembly: GCF_022747635.1. Lineage (NCBI taxonomy): Eukaryota > Metazoa > Arthropoda > Insecta > Odonata > Calopterygidae > Hetaerina > Hetaerina americana. Next base: position 55,317,130 of record NW_027286070.1, read on the forward strand.
AGCTGCTATTCTATTTGCGCAGCACTTGCGTCCCGAGTGCAAACAAATGAAAACCTCCGCCGCAGCGTCTGCCTTGGACTTCTCATTTCGGCCTTCAAAACGAATCCCTCCACCCAGGTTCCTTTCATTATCCATAGAGAGAGAATATCAAAAATTCTGAATGGGTCGTCTTTAAAAATGTCTTCATTGATTAAAAAGGGTCATTGTTATTTTGGGTCACGTCATCACCCTGGCCAAGTTTTCAACGTAAAATTGTTCTCGGCTTTTTAAAATATATACGATACATACTTATTTTCCAAGTACCGGGCACATTCTCTAATTTTAACGTAGCTCTCCTCTGAAATTTTCTCCATAACCACGGAAAGTAGCTCGGAAATTCGGCGAAGAGCTACTGGGATAGTCTTAGCATATAGAGTAAAGCTGTATACGTAGCTCATCGGTAGCATCGCCTCCATGTCGCGATATAAAGTTCACGATTCCAATCGATGATTCTCGCAAATGAAGCATTATTATCATCGATGTGATATTAGCTGTTTTGTCCAAATTAAAGTAGCTAACCGTCATTAGCAAGATTTTAAATTTCTATCATTGCTATTCAACTAATTATTTCATTTTCTATGTGAAATTCGAAACTTTTAATTATTTTGCAAAAATATATTTCTCAAGAGTATTAGAGTCAAATTCATTTGTAATTAAAATGATAATTCGTGAACCACAGCGTTTGATGGATTAATTCCTAGTTTTAGGGACTTGATTGGTTATTCCGAGAAATATTTTAAGTACCTCTGAATACCCTGATTAACTGGAGTAATCTTCTTCCCTGTTTTCCCTTAACGAGGCACCCACGATTAAGATGTGCTCTTGGCTACTGATTGCATTATTTTCGTCAATACTCGGGAATTTTAAATATTTCAAAAACTCCTGAGATCATAATTCATAATTTTGACAGCTTTTTATTCAATTACAGCAGGTTAAGCATCACATTTAATTTATTCAATGCGAAAAAGATAAGCCTTCACGTGGAAAAAAAAGCTTTGCATCAGTAAATAAGTGAGGCAGATTTTCTGTTATCGAAAGCACTTTACATCAAAAGAATTTTAGGAGCTTTGCTCAAAGCATTTGGTGAAAGCAATGTTCTAAAAGGTAATCACCTTAAATTAAATGGTTTCATTTGCATATTGTTCTTGATTAGAATGCCTGTGACATCTATGAAATCGCTCACCCAGGAATTGAATCATTCCTATCATGCCTTTAAATTTTAGCAAAAGTGAAGAGAATTACTCGTACATTGGAAAGTTGTTGATAGCAATGCCAGCCTGTTTCTAAAATAAAATGCCTGGAATAATTTCATTTCATTCTGAATTTATCTTTCCTTCACATTCGAAGGGTCGAAAAAAATATACTCCCGGCCGGGGGCGGCTCTTCTTGTTGAAATTAATTATTAAAATGTGAAAAAAATTTTATGCCCTTCAGCGCTTCCGTATCAATTGCTTTACAATTTTCTTATCCGGCACACACATCAAGTGTATTGCGCCAGCTCGCGAATCTGGAATACAACCCAGAAGCCCATTTAGAATACATTATCACACGACATCATTACTTGCGAAGTGCACAACGTTAATGAAATAGTCTTGGAGACCTTTTTAACTAGCCCTTGGAATAAAAGAAACGTTCCCGGAGTACATTATGTAACGTAGAACAGTACTACATGCCGTGAGAGTCTGCTTTGTCCATTTTCTAAATTGGCTCTATGTAAAAATTTAGTTAAAATAATTTTCAATAAGGATTTGGCTGACATTAACTATTTCAATCCATTCATAATGCATTCAATGGGCATAGCGCTGCTTTTTTTTAATGCAGTGACATTGATGAGGAACTAACTAACTTTGCTAACTACCCAAATGATTAGATAGGGCGTTACGCCAGTAAAAGTTGTATAATTTTTATAAAATTTAAAAATGTGTTAAAATGAGTAAGTTTTCCCTTGATAATAGAAGGCTACATACTTAGGCTGACGGGGTATTGTTTAGTTTGAATAAGTTTTTCTTAAAGTTTGAGGCCACTTCTAAATTAGTTACGCAACATTTTAGTGGTTACACTTACAGGCTTTGTGGCAGGCCACAGTAAAAACATCTCAAAAAACCCTTGACTCGTTGCATTAAATGCCACTACATCCATAAGCACTTTTAATTTCGAGACAGTTGAAGGAAAGTTTCTTTCAATAAAGTTATGTCTCTAATCTTGTGACGGTTCGGACCCAACACTGAACCAATAATCATTGGAGTACTACTAAGATTGAAAATGCGTTATACTCTATATGAAGGTTTTACACTAGAGTATTGATTACCAATCACATCTTAATCATATTTCACACAACACACCGCCTCATCTTCTGCCTTGAATTTATTATTCCGCCCTTCCAAATAACGAAATAATTTATCATTCAATTTATCGGGTTATATTTTTTTGTGAAACATATCACTCAACGTAAAATGGTGAGGAATGAAACAAAAAACAGTAATCAAATTCCATTGTTAGTTTGAATAAGATAGTTTTTCAGACCGAGTTGGAAAAACGGTTTCTAACTCGAAGAAGTAATATTATTGTTTCAGTACTTTAACAGCAGAGTACTTTACAAGGACATAGCGAAAATAAAGTTCATTAACTATTCTTCCAGCGTGATTAGTGAGGTACATTTTCACTATAATGTTTGCGTTTGATTGTGTGAAGTTAAATTGCAGCTGCTACCAAAAATACAAGCATACTTGTACTTTACCCAAACGGAAAAGTTGCGATTGTTGTCCTTGGCTTGAATTGTCTCTAAAATCTCAAGGCTAAATGAACTTGGATGAATGGATTAGAATGTCTTCACTACTACTACTTACTGAAGCTAAGTGTAAGCAAGAAATTTTCTAAAAGTGTTTTCGTCGTTGGGCACCATTTTACGACGATATTTTGTTAGATATAATTTCGGAAATATGCTGTAAAACATTTATTTTTCTGGAAATGCTCATCTAAATTCACGGCAGTGCTCCTGTATTTGCCTCTCCATGCTAAATTTGCATGATGAAATCGAGTAAAACAATTCCCATAGTTATAAATACCACGGATATTGCGCAGCAAAAATTAAAATGAGATGCGCTTGCAAAATGTCTCACAAAATTGAGTTCCCCAAAATAATTATGACTACATTAACCAAAGCCAATTCCGATTAAGTTTACCATTTTTCCTTGATTAATTGAATAGTAATTCTTTAAATTTCCTCAGTAATAGGAAAAGTAGAAACTTTATAAAGGAAAGCATGTCAATAGGGTTAGTAGGAATTGAGTTTTTTCATAAATTCTGCAATTTTAGTGATGATTTTAGTTATTTCCGCAAATCCGGATAATAGGTAAGAATTAAATTAACCTTATTCGTAACAAATAACAATCACACCCAGTTTCACCTGAGATTTCGTGCGAACTGCCGGGCCATACCAACATAGAGCCGGGCCGAGCACATGCCAACATTTTCGCTGTAACTCGGAATTCACGTTTTCACTTGCTATGTCGTTATTTGGAGGCCATTGAACACGCGGAATGAGCCATCCACTAACACGTTATTACACCAGCAATCTCGAAACGAATTCATATATCCAGGTTCATAATGCACCTGCTCACAAAAACTATTCAGGAAATCGCCAATATTCAATATATATATATATATATATATATATATATATATATATATATATATATATATATATATATATATATATATGAGTATACCCAGTATATAGCCTATTACTGTATCTACCTTATTCCGCTGCTTTAGTCGATATTATCAACACTTACTGTGTTTTATCATAATTCTAAATATGCTAATTATTTTGTGTAACCAAAATTAGTTCGTGATATTTGTAATCAATATATACGTAAAATATATGTATTTTTGAATTTTTGTTTATTTTATAATTGGAACCCCAAGGGAAACGTATTCGTCACTTACTAATTCTACGCATTCCAGCAGCATGGACGAATACTTCCGTGACTCGGTTAAGGAAAACTTTTAGTAAACTACTACTTCGAGTCCGTCCACTAAAAACGTGAAATCAGAATGACAATGTAATCATGCATTTTGAAGGCTGAAAGAATAAAAGCGAAATACACCAATTGAATAATGCCGCAAATTGGGATACGAGGAAAATTAATAAACGCTTTCCTTTCGACCTGCAAAATCCCCTCGGATGCCTTCTGGCGCTGTCCTCAATTAGTCAGTCAAATGAAGCCTTTGATTTGATTTCTTATTCACCGTTGAATGGTTGAAGTGAAAAGCACAGGGATTCATGAAATTTCTCCGTCTCATCGATCGATTGGCGGGCTTAATAGCGCAAATACCCCAGATACGCATGCGTTTTCACGGCGACCGCTAAAAGCTATTACTGGGTAAAAACATCAAACGTGAGAGTGCTTTGTCTCCTCGTGGAATAGATATTCCTCTTCCTACTCCTTTCAGCAAGCATTCATCATTGAGTGCCGTAGTGTGCGGAAAGGGGAAAAAATACATCTGGAGAGTAGAGAATAAATAAATGTATCGATTTTTGCGTCCTCTCAGTCAGCGCTCAGCTTTTATGAGAAAATGTGCTCGAGGCGCCGATCCGAAAGGGCTTTTCTTTTCGGGAAAGCAAACAGCTGAAGGGGTAGAAGCGTCCGACCCATGAATTCTGGAAATTAATAAATGGTATCACTAATTCACAACTTCCGCTTTCTTTCTGCGAAGTAAACTTGAGCCGAATGCATAGATCGAATGAACCGCAGGTAGCGCATTCAGAGGCTGTACTAAACTATTATCGGATCTCACTACTTGCATTTAGTCCAGTGAATGCGGAACTAGTACGGTTAATTGTCGCAATGCGCCTAATTATTAGCGCGAAGTCTTTCATTCCTCATGTATGCAGATTTTCCGAGAACGGTATGAGAATTTAGAAGCTCGAATTTCTCAACTTTACCCTTCGCAATATTGCTGCGTGAATTCCTATTGAATTGAAATTTTGAAAATTGAAAAATTGGAAAACCGGATACGAAATTTTTGTTCAGTTACTGTTGGTTTTGAAAACTATGAAGAATACCAATCAAGTGGTTAAAATATTCCTTGTTTTCGAAACTTTCTAACCGCAGTAAAAGTTAAATACAAAATTGGGATTGCATTGCATTATTTTACAAATGATTATTTCCATCTGATAATCCTCCGCAAGAAAGAAATCTTTCAGTGAGTTATTTGCTTTTATCTACCTCCGCAATTCCTCAATGAAGACCAGGTTGAGTCAAATCTTCAAAGAAATACGACTAATATCTAATGTATACAGCGAGTAGGTATTAATTTAATCCATGAATGAACTTTAAATTATTTCATTTTCTATTTAGCAGTTATTTATAAATGAAACATTCTCGTCGATCTGGTCTATCAGACGAGATAGAACTATAAATAAATGAAAGGACTAACTTTGTAGTTCCACACGAAAAATTTTCGTGTGGAACTACAAAGTTAGTCCTTTCATTTATTTATAATGAATCGGTTCCATAAAGTTACGCCAGAAACCATTAATGAGATAGAACTAGATATCTACATCTACATCAATACCCTGTGAGCCACCGAAAAGGTGTGTGGCAGGGGATATATTTCCTACCCTGCAGCCTATACTGGAGTATAAAATTTTGCAAATGATGAAAATATAATGAAACTGGAGCAAAAAACGATGCATGCAAAAAATGCTTAAAATCTCAGTAAAACTTAAAGCTTTTCAAGTATCATGGCAGAAAACGGAGCTGAAGCATTAAATTTTTAATGTCCATAGCAATGCCAGATTATATTTAACAAAACCATTTTCAGTAAAACTAATGACATTTCATGACTAAACCACATTGTCAACAATTTCAATGTGTTTATTGATCTAAAAACCCAATATTTTATATTTTATTGAGCTTTGTGTGAATCCATTAAATTTGTTACGATATATTTTCACTAAACATCTTTAAAAAACTGAAAAGAAATTGTTTTCCCCAATCTACTCGGGATTGTTTGCACTCATATTTACTTTTATTCTAAACACATTATAAGGATTGCCAGGATATAATTCCATCCAAAGAACAGTGGAAGATGCATTGACAATTACTTGCACAGACTCATCCGCTGATCTGCGCCGAAAATCCAGGAATTTCACCCGCACAATTCGTTTACCTTGACCGAGATGCTGTTGAAAGAGAACGATTTCTTCACAGGGGAATTAATATATGCATATTATTAGTTTAACCAATTTCTGAAGTTAAAATCATCTTCGTGTTCTTTAGAGTCTCGCACTAATAAAATCAGTCTCAAAAACACAAATTTAGTCATATAAACACTAACCACTCACGGGTAATAGTACGAGGGTCATCCGGAAAGTAGTACCCGTTCGTGAAATAAAGACACAAAAGTAAATATTAACAAACATAAAAAATTTTATTTGAAAGAGGATACTTTAAACTACTTCTCAACATAATCTCCAAGCAAATTAAGGCATTTGTCATAACGTGTGACAAGTTTCTGTATTCCTGCTGCATAGTCCTTCGCCGCCAGCTCATTGAGATACGCGAGGGACCCATCTTGCACAAATTTTTGCATAATGCAGATGGTGTTTAACAATTTCATGAACAATTGTTCGAGAAACATTGGGAAAATGCTCACAGATGTCATCAATTGTGACGCGCCGATCGTTCCTCACGAATTCGTCAACTGAGCTCACCAGTTGGTCTGTAATGACAGACGGTCTCTCCGAACGCTCATCGTCGTGTGTGTTCCCCCTCCCCATGTTGAAGTTGCGACACCACCGCCGAACAGACGACTCGTCCATTACATTGTCTCCATACACCTCCTTTAATTGGCGATGAATATCACATGGGCGAACGTTTCTTGCATTGAGGAATTTAATCACTGCCCTCACTTCACAACTGGCGGCGTTCTCAATTTTTTTAAACATTGTAAACAATCACAGAAACAACACAGGCAATGCTAGCGTCACGCAACTTGGCTCAGAGAAGGCAGACAAGCCACTGAAGCTATCTGACCTCGTCCAGCGGCTACTCGCGTCGTCAGCACTTCATGCGGCACGAACGGGTACTACTTTCCGGATGACCCTCGTATATGCAATTTACGTTAAAATCCGTATCTTTTTAAGGGCAGAAAACTGATTATAGTTAAAAATCTTTTGATAACATAGCGCATATTTCACCTAAAACCACTCAGTTATATGAAATTACTACTCTGTAAATTGTTTCCACATGCCTCCTGATTATTAATTTATATTCCGTGTTTGCTAATGGTGTGCCAAGCCACGGCAATTAACCCGAAGGTTGGTTTTGACAGGTGAGGATAGAGTTCACTCCGAAATAAACCTTTGTTGTCTGATATTCATTTAGTATGAGTATGAAGGCTTTCCATCTGCCACCTGCGGTTTCCCTCAAATTTCTGGCATCCAGAAAATAAAAGATTAAAGACATGCTAAAATTAACAGTTTTTTTGCTCTCCAATCTTTTGTTTTGAAGAGTTCATTCCGTTGACATTTCTCATAATGGAGAAAGAACCACTGAACAATGCTAATGGATTATGTACCTCATAGATCATGGCTCCAAAATGTCTTAGGTGATCGGACAAGAAAATGACTATTAGATTTAGCACTTGGCTCTTTAATTTTTTTATTTCAAGATATTCTACCCATTAAAGATAGATTTCTGGGCCGTCTCTAACCACGATTATCCTCTACTCGTAGCGAGGACTTCATTTCTCTTTCCCTTCATTATTTTCCTATTCATTTTCTCGAAATTTTAATGCTTTGACAAATCAATTTCGCACGGTACTTGGTTGATTTTAAATATTCTATTGATGATCTTTAAAGCCAGTGTGTTCAAGTTTGAAGTAAATGAATCTGGCCCTCGTGAAATTTTCACTGATGTACCCTTATTATGGAAAAACAGGTATTTTTTCTGTCGTTTCACTTGCAGTATTAGTGCAGTTCACTGTTTATTCGATGGTAAGTTAAACTCTGTAACTCCAGAAGAAGTTTGTTATGACAGTTTTTTCCTCTCTATCCTTCCTTTTCCTGCTACCCTATATAGTTTTAATTATCTAATATCGCCTTTATCTTTGATTTTCGAAGATATGGAACAAGAACTGTTGAAAGTACCGTAATTGTACGAGGTTATGTGTTTGCTGGTAGTCAGTAAGCAGTAGAATACCATTGTTTCAATATTTTAATTGACCTTTACCATATGTATCAACTAGTTAAGTTCTCGGATATCATTAATATAATGATTATAACTCACGCGTTGCATCTTTTGATATACTTGCTGCTCTTTAGAGTAGAATGAGGAATATTGAACTTTCTATAACTAAACTAAACCTACCTCGTAAATATCCGAAGCAATTTATCGATAATTCTTGTGATAACCTGCGCATCAGCATCGATATTTTTTTTATTTTTTTTACATTTATAATCGCTTCCAAAGCTTTGAACACTATTGCCACGACTTATTTAAAGCTGTTCTACGAAACATACACACTACAATAGAAGCAACAAAGGACAGAAAAGCTCCCTGGTTCTTGAAAAACACCCAAGGAGACGATACGTCCCAAATTACTATGTGACCTGGGAGGAGAGTCCCTTTGGGTTATAAGACAACTCAATGTTAAAATTGTATTCATTAGTGACTTATTTTCTTGTATTTAAGGTATTGCGATGTTTTCTTCACATAATTCAAATCCCATACTCTATCGCAAGATTATAGAATAAGACAAGTATATAATCAAACATACAATATCAGGATTTTATTTATCCTCCTACAGATCACTAACAGAATTAGTGAGCGGGAATAATTCACGTACTCATTGATACATCCAATGAACAAGTAAACTCAAGGTATGGTGCGGTGGCTAACGTACTGGCTTCCCACCAAGAGGGCCCGAGTTTGAATCCTGTAGGAGACAGATATTTTTCAGTGGTATCCCTACATGAGATGCTTTATGGAGAGCACTTTGAGTGAGTACGACGTCCGTCGGATGGGACGGTAACTGTGGACCCGTTTGCGCCCTACAATGAGAATAGGCTAATGCGGACGCCAGGTTTCTCTCTACCCTTCCTTTCCCATCCATCCCTAATGGTGCAAACGATCTTAGTTACTTCCCCTAAAAAATAATGCGTCTACAAGTTACTTCCAGTCCTATTTTGAACCTCACTTAAAACCCCCTGCCACATGAATTGCATATTGCGTAGTATTCTGTAGATACAAATGGGTACATATTTAGATATTTGTGAAAAAAAAAATAATAATGCATCAATGATAACCTCTTATATATTAGTTGCAACACGCAATAGATCCTAGTGCTTACGAGCATTGTAGTGGGCTGTGCAGGAGATTCAGGGTGATTTAGGAGAAAATCATGAGGTTGCGAGAAGATGAGAGGTGATCTACAAGTAGGGTTATGACAGTTAGTTAATATTAGTACTAAAGACGAATTATAAATAGTTAAGGTATTTGAAGTAAGTAAAGTGCAGTGGAAGGATACCTAGAAAATAATTCAGACAATAGAGAATTTGAAACAAAGCGAAAATTAAACAAATGGGCCAGTAATAGCGACCAAATACGGAGAAAGGCTATTCAAATTTAAGGACCTGTTGTAAACGAAGTAGCAAATATAATAATTATATTAATTAGGTAATTACGGAGAGGAAATAGGGAGAATATGAACGGTTTTATGAAACCCTACGACGATGCTAACCGACTCACGCGCAGTGAAAAATGCTGGTTGCTTAATCATTCCAGAGGAATCCCTATCCAGATATTTTTTCTGGACAACTCTCGACGTGGAAGGACAATAAGCACAGAAATCCAGGTGAAATTTCTTTTATCAGGAACAAAATTAATACCATTTTTGTGGGAAGCTTGTCTAATAGGCACTATACTATATACCGCGTCAATCACAATCAATTTACAGTAACATACTTGAGAGAGGCCATTGCATTATTATTTTAATGTTTAAAATACAATTAAAATTTTCAAAGGAAATACAATATTTCAAATGTTATTCATTATCACGTAGGTAAAATGCCGTTTTTATGACTAAAGCCGAGACCTAAGATAAACAAAATCCCAGAATATACACAAAATAACAGAAAAAAATCTAAAAAGTAAATGATTCATAGTCAAATTTCAAAACTTCTCTATTGTCATTCCGTGTACAGCAATGGAGATTTAATATTTTTAGCCCTATTTGTCCATGAAATTTTAAACTATACAAGATTCCTTCTTTTTCTTTTTCAGATGTCTTAAAATTAAGAAAATGACAATCTTTGCATCTCAATTTCTTTGACTCATATTTACCGACCAAGCATAGATACCATAGTATATCTGCACGTCGAACTAAATTATTCTTCCCAGGATAATCATGATTCTATTATAAGCATTAAATATCTAATCTCACTTGTTAATAAGGATCGGCAATGACCGAGAGGTAATAAAAATTCAATTTGAGAGAAAGATTGAAAAAGCGAATACATTTTAGACGGAATTAAGCTTATTTAATTCACTGCAGTGCGTCCTCTATCGTAATGAACCCGTTTTTTCTAAGTTAAGAAATAAAAGTCTCCAAAACCTTGTCTTATACAGTATTACTCAAATTATTAGTTTAAAAGGAAATGCAGTCACGTACGACACGTGGGCTCGTTTATTTTATGATAAACACGGGTATGAAAAATGTAACAGTAATCTGTTCGACCATCTGAAAGTTTTAACTCGTCCTTTGGTGTCCCGAGGGCAAGCGAGGGGTCCAGAGCTCTCCAGCGTCGAGATTCCTTGGAATGCTGCTCCTCCACTACCCTCTCTCAACTACTTGTTTACACATCCCAGGCTACCACATGCCCCGAGCCCTCTCCGCAGACACGAATTCCCACCGATATACATATTAGAGGGATGAGGGAGAATAGATAGCTCGTCGACTCACACAGGGTCTCCCACTAACGAGCATTCCTAGCCACGATGTGAGCCTAGTGACGTACTTAAAAGAGGCGGGTCTAAACTCTTTGAGTGTGTCTGGGCAAAGGCTATGTTGACGTAAAGAAAGGAGCATGAATATCCAAAGCCGCTCTTTCTTCTCAAGGGGACCACCCGACCCTCAAACCGTCCCCCAACTCCCTACCGATTTCACTCATCGTCCTTTTGCTTCCACGCAGCTTATGTGCTTGACAAAAGGGCTGGATGGCTTCCCCACTTCCAGAAAGCGGTTGATTCGAATATTATCTGTGAATAAGGCATATGAGTACCATGAGTACCATTAGGCAGGGCTGGGACAGAGTATTCCTTTCAGTGTTTTTTATCAGTTTACAATATATACTTGATAAGGGTAATACGCATTGCATAAACACGAATAATTTTCAATGTCTCAAAAAATAAAGTGGTAATCCACCCAAAGGATTTTTTTTTATGCAAGGGTAGAGGCCACCTCGTAGTAATTCCCATGGCACAGAGCTTGAAATGTACATTTTCCCCAAACCCTTTGAGAGAACAGCTTGTGCTTTCCCATAAATTTCGTATCAAGAAAATCACTAGACTTGGTTTTGGTTTGGGCATTCAGTGGTGTCACTCAGATTTAAGCCTGAAATCCTCAAACCAGGAGCCTAGCATTAGTTAAAGGAGAGTCTCTACACAGAAAAAAACCATGGTGCCTCCCATTACCAAAACAAAATATTTCAGATGAAGTAAATGCCTCATTATCTATGACCGCTATTCATCGTATCAAATACATTAAAATGCATACTCGGGATGACTGAACTGAAATGACTGAAACTGAAAAAAATACCAGCTATTTGTGCCGACTATAGTTCTGCTTACGACTCCACTTCACCTTTGTTACACTTGAGCTGCCAATGGAAGGTACTTTCTTTATCCGATGCAAATTGAACAAATTACTTGGAATAATTTGGATTTGACCACGACTAAGTGTTAGAATATTTTAATTTTGCGGTTTTTTTAATATCTCTTGCATTCATATGCAAAACATATCGATCATTTTCGATCAATTTACAAGAAACAGCGGGAGATGCGGCGACATTAACTTTTCGACGGAGACAGCCGCTAATATGCATTACAATACAACAATTGCAGGGTGTAAACAGTATTTGCTTTGACCGGGATTCGAACCCTGATCCCTCAATGGCCGAGAGCTTTGGCCAGTTTATTTATCGAGGCGTCCTCTTACACTCCGAAGTTTTGTGGGCTTTAAAGGAACTAAATGTTGTGACAAAATACCGTAAATATAATGTCGCAGGCATTTCGCCTCAGTCCCCGAGGTGAAATCCAACTTTAAGCACCGAGAATTTTACCTTTGACGAATTGCAAGAGACTGCGGGAGATTGAAATCATGACTGTTGTTATCGGAAAACGCGGTTGCCAAATTATTGGAAATATGGGATTTACGGAGCAAGAAGTTCCATAAATGCTGATTTTCAACCTTTAATATTTACCTCATGTCGTCGATAACATGCGTTGAAAAGATAATTCGTGTCTTTAGGTACCTTATATACAATTTTTTGTAATATGAGGTGGTATTTTCCGTTGAATTTTGATTTAAAAATTTTTAAATATGACGATGACATCATAACACCGCCGTAAGAACATTGCTAATCAAGATACTATGCAACGATTTTTAAATATGAATATCTTCGTTATATTGATAATGACCACCGTTATTTTTTATGCATCGACGAAGGAAAGAATAACTTACAATATATCTCAAAATTGTGGTTCTTTGTCCAAGGTTTTTGTATTAGAGGTTCTACTTTAAAACGATATGGAATCACAATATTGGCTAATGAGTGTCTAACTACTTTTCCATAAATGGCTAGTGTAACCTTCATTACGATAAAAATGATGGATACACGATCATGAGCAACTAGACTCTCCAGGGGAAGGATAAGAGTATATACTATCCCACTTTTAGCTGTTTTTGATTCCGTCTTGGAATCATTGCCTGGCCATAGTGTTCCAACAAAATATCTCATTTTTCTTAGCCACTTCAGGAAAATTAGGACAAATAATCTTTGTTCCATGATACAACAGTCGATGAGCATTGGTGGAAAATGTGGGACTACCCCGGTCGCCACTTGTGTCGAGTGGAGAGTACTTCATGTATCGTAGCACTCTGTTGGATGGATGTAACTTTAATTAAACACCCATTTCGATTTTTTTATTCTTTTTAGGCCCTCGTCATTTGACACCTTTCTTGCCTTTAATATTTAAAAATCCTGGATGCATCTGTCCCCCAATACTGGAAATTACTGCAATATTCTGGCACCTCTTACACCAACTTCGGTAAACCACTCCAAGGGCATTAGGGGGAATGAAATCAAAACTCAATATCAATCACTGTCTTAGTAAGAAATAAGACAAGTGGTTAAAAAGTTGAACAAAGGGAAGCTGAATTTAAAAAATATGGTTGTTCAGATTACCAAAACAATATTACGGATTCTTAATTCTTGCGGCTGGGGTTTGTTAGAACTCCATAACCGATTATCCCTGCTATGTTGATTCATGCAAAATGTTTCCGATTCAAACAAAAATGTCATAACCCTGGTACATATTTACATTGAATGTGCCTCATCGGAAGGGGATGGGGTTAAAGCAATGATACAAAGCTTCAGCACGATTTTTGAGATAAAGTTTACGCGATTAGGTGAGTTTTAGCTGATAAATCTGACTGAACAAATATCCTCCTTGTCCTCCTCACTTTGTTAGTAGAATATTTTGTTTAATGCCCCCAGGTATTCCGTGGATGATCGATTTCCGACAAAGGAGGTGTGCAGCCCCCTACGGCTATTTACCATTGAGTTGCGAGTTCATTAAGTCTATTTGTTTATATCAATTTCAATTTGCCTGGGAATATGAGTTTTTTGCTATTCACAGAAGGTTGTGAAGGGGCACGGTCGGTTGCTTTCTCTTGATTGAGGTGTTAAAAGTAAAACTGATGAAAATCCAGATTAATCGACTGAGGCAGAATCAACTCCCTTAACAAGTTCTGTCAAAGCTTTCGGTGCTATGGAAACAGTAATTCTTGCAGATGGGCCGGATAAAGACTTCCCGGTCAATTTTATTTGAATAAATGCCGTGTCTCCATGAGCTAAAACAATAAAAAAAGTTTAACCACAATACTATCAAAATATCATCTCATCCGTGCAATTAACCACTTGCCTGCCGATTTCACTCTCAAATTATCTCTAGCTTCAAATCTTCTAGGTTTTCCTGGCCGTCTATCGTAAGCCTAACGGAAAAATATGAGTACCTAGAAACTCACCGAGTGCCGTAGGTTTTGCGCTATTGCGCATCCTGTCCCATTATGACCCTGTATATTTACATTTTCTTGACTCTTACTTGGGTATGTCAAAAAGCAGTAGGGGTGGGAATTTACCAAGTGAATCTTTACGATCGTGATGGTGATTTTGTTCGATGCGATCCGGATATCCATCAATAGGATAGAGACAAGCACATTTCGTAGTATTTACAGATTTTGCTTAAAATCAGCCTATTGCCATTTATATAGAGGCATTTCAATAGACCTAAACAACATCGTTCCTTTTCAATGAGACCGCCTGAGGTTAAATATGCCCCTTTCTCCTCCCCTTTACCTTCTCCAGACCTACCCCATCTTTTCTCTTTGAGCCTTCCTTCTACCAGCTTCCCCATGCATCAAACAAATACACGCCTGTTTTTTTGTCTCCCACCCACTTAAGGCACAATCCAGCTCAAACGAGAGGCACGCACGCATACGGGGCTTGCATTTGTTCGTTATTTACCCGACGCCGCGCGTGGGAACGAAAAGTGTCGCTGCGCCTCGAGGAGTGGAAATGAAGTGAATGCTGAGCTTCTGGACCGCCTGCGTCTTCTCCCCGGAGAGACACTCCCTTCTTCCTAGAGCGGGAGTTTTACGAAAACTCCGCAGCTAGGCTCCACAGGAAGGGATGGAAAATTTATAGAACCAACTCGAATGAGAAAGTTTCATGTCGGGGTTAAAATAGTTTTAGATGCAGTGGCTCCTCAATTAACATCAGAGACGCGTTCCTGGAATATGAAACGCCAACTGAATAGATTCGCCATCGACACCGGGTTTTCCAAACTGGAGCAAACTTCAAGGCACTTCCTCTTTATTTTGAGAAGATTCATCATTGACCTTCATCATTTCGGGAGATCAATACCTCGAAATAAAATTTTAGTGAACGTCCAAGACAACGCTAGCGACAAACACGACAAATTTCACGAAATGTATGCAATACCTGTACAAACGTAATTCACTCAAAAATTCCGAGTCTTTGGTATAAATAAATGGTGAAAATCAGTAATACTTATTGTGGAATCCAATTTTATCATAGGTGGTCATCAAACTTGGAATTGTTTTGACGTGATTTTTCTTTCATAATTTTTTAAAGGATTTTACGTAAAACTTAATTTTTGATGTTACATGTCTGGTGATGAATCAACCCCTGCAACAAATCCCAGCAGGGAACCAAGTTGGCATTCCAGACTCCCTTTTCAGTATTTCCCTTTATTTTTAAATCTATTGTCATAAATTCAATTTTACTCTTCCTAGATATCCTTTAACCAAAATCTACCTTGAACGGTTGAACACCAAATAATAACTTTCCGTCTAACGTTCGCCTAACTCCCTCATCAGCAGGGCACCCTACATACTATATATTATGTCGGAGGAATGACGTTGATAAAATTCACTATTAAAAGCATAAAAGTACAGCCTAAACACCGCACATATAAAGAATCACATTTTTTCTTATAGAATCTCAAATTCTCGATTAAATCAATCTAATTTCTATTACTATTTGTTCTTATTTTTTCAATTTTGTTCCCATGAATCGTCAAAAATAATTTTCTGACCATATTTGTACCGTTACAAATACTACCTTGATCAAAAAGTTCCCGGAATAACCACCGTGTGGCGCTCCCATCGTTCCGATTTGAGTTCTGTTTTTTTGTTAAATTGGTACATCTGTTGTTGATATTCCCTTTAAATGTTAGTGTCATAACTTGACATTTGCAAAAGTTACGTAGCCAAGAGTACATCTATCTATGTGTGTGTTGGCGATTTTTTACAATTTCAGAAATGGATTTAAATTTGCAACAACGAACTTGTATTAAATTTTGCGTAAAAAACGGATTTAGTGGCGCACGCACGTTGGAAATGTTGGATAAGTGTTTCGGCAACGATTCTCTAAAAAAAAACGGTCGTTTACCAGTGGCACGAGCGGTTCAGAAGTGGTCGTGAGTCAATCGAAGATGATGAACGCAGTGGCAGACCATCGACATCGAAAGTCGGTGAAAAAATTGATAAAGTAAAAGAAAAGTTGTTGGTCAATAACCGCAAATTAACCATCAGAGAAATAGCGGAGGACTTGAACATTGCCTATGGATCCGCCCAAGACATTGTGGTTAATGATTTGGGTTTCCGTCGTGTAGCATGCCAAAAGACCTCAATTTCATGCAAAAAAGAGACCGTGTTGACGTCGCAAAAGACATGATTTGCGAGGCTGAATCCGATCCCACATTCATCAAAAGGATCATTACTGGAGACGAGACGTGGGTTTATGAGTACGACACGCAATCCAGACATCAGGCAAGTGAATGGCGTTCACCAAATGAGCCGAGACCAAAAAAACCACGTCGTTTTCAGTCAAAAAAGAAGGCAATGCTGACGGTTTTCATGGATTACAACGGTGTAGTGCATCATGAATTTTTGCCAGAAGGCCAGACAGTAAACAAAGAGTATTATTTGGGCGTTATGAGACGTTTGCGTGAAGCAATTCGCCGAAAGAGACCAGAAATGTGGGCAGAAAACTCGTGGATTTTGCACCATGATAACGCACCGTCGCACAGTGCTATCATTATTCGTAATTTTTTGACGAAAAATGCAACAAATACCATCCAACAGCCACCGAATTCACCTGATTTGGCTCCCTGTGACTTCTTTCTGTTCAATCGAGTTAAAAAACCATTACGGGGAACGCGTTTTAGCAGCCGAGAGGAAGTAATGGAAAAATCGCAGGAAGCACTGATGGACATACCGAAAACCGAATATAAAAAATGTTTCGAGGATTGGATCAAGCGCTGGCATAAGTGTGTTGCAGTCGATGGGGATTACTTTGAAGGGGACAATATAGATTTAGATGAATAAACTTGTATTTTTAATTTTCTGAATAAATTCCGGGAAATTTTTGATCAAGGTAGTATGTTCAGAAAATTAATATGGTCAAATAATTACATGATAACTAATATATTTAATACATGATCATTTGTTACTATCATTCCATTATTAGTTGAAACGCCCAACCAATCCCTTTCACAGGATTTAGAAGGTATAAATGAAGTAAAGTTGCAATTATCGGCTCTACCTTTTCATACACCTAGGTTTGATTTCTGTAGTTGTGAGGAATCTCTAATATTTCTTTCCCAAGTACCCATGAAGAAGTGGTATTAGGCAAGACAACTAGTTACACAGGATTATTCATAGGAAAAAATTAAAAACTGATTGTCTTTTTCGGTATTTTTAGTGAATGAAAAAGGGATGGCAGCGCAAGAAGCATAGGAAGTAAGAAGTTTCCGGAAAGTGGTTCGGTACGCAAGCATGGACCATTAGCAGGGTTCATGCCATTTTCTTGCCTTAAATTTCAAACAGGGACACACTTCGACTAAATTACAATTTATCAACTGCAAAATACCCCATAGAAGAATGATAAAGAATCATATTTGAACACAAAAACGAACCCGAATATTTTTTTAAGAAATTTTTATGGAATAATTAAAAGTTTCGTCCAAATACAGGAGATGCTTGCAGATCCCAATAAAAAAAACCCGCTACCTTACACGAGGAAAGGATTTAAAAGACAGGACGCGTGCCTGAAAAAAATGATGGGAGCTTTATCGAAAATATTCATGCAAAGGAGTATAGAGAGCACTATTTCGCTTTCCGCACGCTCGTCCCTTTTCGCATGATATCCCAAGTGGCGGCGCAAATGCTCTCGTTACTCGGAGCCGTAACTCACGCCCGCGTCCCTTCGCCTAGCCACGCCTCGCCTGCGTGGGTGGATGGGTGGGCCCGAGCGTGCGAAACCCCAATTTTTTTTATTTTGCCATTCCAACCCACCATAGCCATAATCCCCCCCTCCCACTCGCCAGTGCGAGGCAAGGGCCCAAAGGATGAGGTGGTAAACATTAGTTAGCGAAAATGGCGGACGACTCTCCGGCGTGACGACAGTCAGGATTTATCATCTCTTTTGCCCCCAGCCTCTCCTCTCCTCCTCCCACCACTCTTTCTCTCCCTCTCTCTCTCTCTCTCTCGTCCCCTCCGCGCCATTAACGACAAAAACAGCCCCACAGATTTTTGCACCATCTTTCATCAAAAAGTAGCGACACCGTTTTCCTTCATAGCGTCGGTGGGGAAATAAACACGAAATGTTTACAAGGAAATTTAGGTCCGAGGAAAATTAATAAAAATATCTTCGCACATATGGCGTGTGGGGGAAACATTTCCAGCCCTCAACCATGGCTGAAAGGCGCGAAATGACGCCTCTGGTTTGGTTCTTTCAAGAACCATTTGGGAAGGAAGAGAGAGAAACCACCACAAGATCACTTTTGCGTGGACGTTTAGGAATGTATTATTTCTTCAGTCCAACTTTCGTCAGTGTAACTATATGCAGTTTGCGTCCAACCAAAAACGATCTTAAACGGTACACTGCTTGTATTATAATTATTTCTTATTGTATAATGCAGTATATTTGATTCAAGTTTCATTTTTGTAATGAAATTTAACTTTTGTTTGAGGCAGTCGTCAGTCGAGAGCTATGCAACGCATACAAATGGGAAGTCATTCCTAAAATACAAACTGGAAGATGGATTAAAATTTTTCACAGGAAGCTGGCCACGGAGGTCCAGGAACTGCAAATACGGAAGTAGACATTAACAAAGTGGCTGCCACTAAGATAGAAGATTGCCAAATAGCGTTAAGAGCACTGTCATGAATATTGAAAACATCTTCGTATGTCACTCACAAATTTGTACCAGAAGTTTTGCAAATGAGCCGTGCTTGTGTTAGGTCTATTCCATGAAACCCATCGGTTATTACAACTAGCTTTCAAATATTAATGCAAAGTTTGATCCTCCCCATTATCCATACCCAGTCCCATTTGACTTTTTCCTGCTCCCCGATGTGAAGAATATCCTTCGTAGAGTGCGCTTTTCAATAACAGAAAGACGTCGTAGAAACACAAACATGCTTCAGTATGCAACTAAAGACATCAATACAACTTCCATCATACGTGAAATACGTGGTATATACGTTATTGGCAGATATAAAGATGATAACATCACATTAAATCAAATTTTACGCAGTATATTATACGAGTGAAATTTTTTATGATTACTCTTTATGGAGCATCACTTTCAGCTCCTCAAGGAACAATGACCACCCAGGACATGAGAATTATAAAATCAACATTATGTTAAAGTTTTGGTAGCCTCCACATAAGGTGTCAAAATGGAAAAATAAAAAATCTTAATTACGTTTGCTTTTTTTACCGGTAAACTAAGATAATTATCAGCGTGGTGGCTCAATGTGCAGAGCTCCCATCGTTCCGATTTGAGTTCTGTTTTTTTTTGTTAAATTGGTACATCTGTTGTTGATATTCCCTTTAAATCTTAGTGTCATAACTTGACATTTGCAAAAGTTACGTAGCCAAGAGTACATCTATCTCTGTGTGTGTTGGCGATTTTTTACAATTTCAGAAATGGATTTAAATTTGCAACAACGAACTTGTATTAAATTTTGCGTAAAAAACGGATTTAGTGGCGCACGGACGTTGGAAATGTTGGAAAAGTGTTTCGGCAACGATTCTCTAAAAAAACGGTCGTTTACCAGTGGCACGAGCGGTTCAGAAGTGGTCGTGAGTCAATCGAAGATGATGAACGCAGTGGCAGACCATCGACATCGAAAGTCGGTGAAAACATTGATAAAGTAAAAGAAATGTTGGTCAATAACCGCAAATTAACCATCAGAGAAATAGCGGAGGACTTGAACATTGCCTATGGATCCGCCCAAGACATTGTGGTTAATGATTTGGGTTTCCGTCGTGTAGCAGCAAAGTTGGTTCCAAAAGACCTCAAATCATTACTGGAGACGAGACGTGGGTTTATGAGTACGACACGCAATCCAGACATCAGGCAAGTGAATGGCGTTCACCAAATGAGCCGAGACCAAAAAAACCACGTCGTTTTCAGTCAAAAAAGAAGGCAATGCTGACGGTTTTCATGGATTACAACGGTGTAGTGCATCATGAATTTTTGCCAGAAGGCCAGACAGTAAACAAAGAGTATTATTTGGGCGTTATGAGACGTTTGCGTGAAGCAATTCGCCGAAAGAGACCAGAAATGTGGGCAGAAAACTCGTGGATTTTGCACCATGATAACGCACCGTCGCACAGTGCTATCATTATTCGTAATTTTTTGACGAAAAATGCAACAAATACCATCCAACAGCCACCGAATTCACCTGATTTGGCTCCCTGTGACTTCTTTCTGTTCAATCGAGTTAAAAAACCATTACGGGGAACGCGTTTTAGCAGCCGAGAGGAAGTAATGGAAAAATCGCAGGAAGCACTGATGGACATACCGAAAACCGACCGTAACTTTTGCAAATGTCAAGTTATGACACTAAGATTTAAAGGGAATATCAACAACAGATGTACCAATTTAACAAAAAAAACAGAACTCAAATCGGAACGATGGGAGCGCCACACGGTGGTTATTCCGGGACCTTTTTGATCAAGGTAGTAAGTGAAACGTGAATAAAATAGCAAATATTTAGAACGTTTCACGGGAACTCAGCACTTCCGTGTCCTTGATCCTGAGGAACAAATAAAAGACTGAAGGAAGCTAAGAAAATACAAAAAGGGTTGCATACATTTCAGTGGTATTTTATATAATTAGGGAATTACAGAACAAATTACTCATATAAGTACTTTTAAATATTTCAAATTTGACTTTCTTTAAATATTGCCTCCGAATACCCATTTTTGTCTCTTCGTTTTGGATGGAAATGGGAATATTGATGATAGCGACAATTCTCGTCTCGAAGGTCTCGCAACAATGATGAAATCATGATTTGGAGCAAGCTGTTGGCACAAAGCTAAGAGTTATGGAAAAATAAAACTAAGGACCAACAGCATAAACGCTTGTAACGCCATCTCCGAAAACTGTCAGATAATTTAAAATGAAGGCATTTAAAATCATCATAGACTTACAGCGCTTCACTAAAACAATCTACCAACTTTCTTGCCAACGAATGTGTATGCATGTATGCACGTATAACTACACATCAACGCAGATGTACGTAGAACTTCATCAAACTCGTTGGATCTCTTTCTGTGCTAAGCTTTTTAAATAGAAGTGTTTCATAATCGCAAGAAACTCATATTTTTCCATGTTTATAAAAACAAAGGTAAGTGAATTCACTCGGCTATGAAAATGGAACTACGTTATGGATTAAGCTAAATCTTTAGCAGTCTAGTGAGAGATAATGCTTACTAAAAGCAAACCTTTTCCGACACAATGAGTGCCATCTCTTGGATTTTCCAATGAATCATAGACCGATCCACGTACATATAAAACCCTAATGAATTTCTTATTCAACCATTGAGAAATATGAAAAGAAGTTGACGCATAAAAATGAATTCTCAGTGGTAAATATCTAAAACTAACATATTTCGTCAACAGCTGCGTAAAGTATATCTCAAACATAGATCACTTCAACAACATATGCGTGAATAATCACAAAATTCTATGATAATATCCACACCAACAAAAGAATTAAATAACTTAAGCACTGCCATCAAAAAAGTGCCGTCGAAATATAGTAGGTATCTACCCGTAGCAAAAATGATCAAAACTGGTCCGCGGTCTAACGCATGAGGTATATGTCACGGATTCCGTTGCGCAAGTCTTCAGTGCCAACAGATTTATGGGCTAGGTAGCAAGTTTGGATGCCGCCATTAAATTTAGGTGAATGCGGAGGAGAATGTGGTAAGTGGTATGAGAATCGTTAATGGCTGAGAAGACGCATTATATGCCACTTTACAGAGGCATCCATGGGGGCATTTCTCACGAAAGAAGTCCGGAGAGAACAAATTTTGGGGTGAATGCATAGCGTAGCGGCATTAAGTAAGTGCGATTTGTCGTTGATGAACTTAAAAGAGGTCATTCATCCGGAGGATTTTAACGTCTCCAAAACGAAATAACACTGATACCAGAATAACTAGGGAGTGATACCATTAGTAAATTATTAAGTTCAAATGTGTTCAAAAATCTCATGATTAATGAAGAGGATCTAGATGGAAGTAGTTAAAAAACATACACAAAAGACGGGATAGCATAGGGAGAGAGAATGAGGAAAAGCTGCGTCATATCAAAGCAGACCTGAAGGTCACAGGTAATGGCAAAGACAATTTTAACATTCCACCCGGGGAGACACGAAAGCCATTTAGATTGAATATCATAATTTTGAAATTGCATTAGGTTGGAAAATATCTAATGCTGAATGAAATTAATATGCTTTGTACTTTCTACGTACTATGGTCATTAGAGTCACCTATCTTCCTTCCACGCTACTTCTCTCTCCACGCCAGATCCGAGTGTTTGCACAGGGATCGAGAGCGGTCATAGACAGCAAGCGGGAGGGTGCGACCTAGAGGTCGGGCACAAGGGGAAGGTATCCGGGGGAGGGTTGAAATGGAGTGTGGGGGTGAGGCAAGAGGATTGGCATAAAGGTGAGGGGTCGCCGAGAGAAGGGCCGCGTTCGTGTGATTCACGCACGGTCGGATCGACTGTGAAAAAGGAAAGCATCCACGGACATGCCCCGGTGACACGAACACGCTTCGGTCATGCATGATTGCGCATGCGTCCCTGGAATCAGGAGGAAACGAATATGACGGCCTATGCTTGGGACAGATGGCAAAGAGAGGAAGTAGGATGAAGTTTAAGTGGGTTAGGGTCTGATGATTGTAATTATTTCGGAAACTGGGGTGAGGTGGCTCGTTGCAGCGGCAAACGAAACAGTTTGGCAGCGAAAGAAAAGAGTATATCTGTATAATTACTAATCTGGTGATTCAAAATGCGTTATTCACTTGACGCTAGGAATACTTGAAACGTAATAGGCAAAACCTATGTTTAAAAACATATTTTGGAGATACATTTTTGTCTACGCCAAACATTCTAATAAAGTAACAAGTAAAGGGTGCAGGACAAATACTTTAGCATTTAAAAATAGAAATGTCAAGATAAAATGATATCTTATTTTTAAAGTGAAAAGAAAATACTTTATAGTCCACTCGCTAAACTTCAAAACCGTGGCTTTAGTAAATCTATATGTAAAAGTATATATTCCATCACAATTACAAAAGAAATTATAAATTCCATCGCGATGTAAAAGTATATTCCATGGCATTTATACTGCATTGCCCTCATGGAAGTAACTAGAGCCTAATACGTTATATTCTACGTGCGTCATAACATTTTAGCAGTGTCAATAGTTGAAGAAGGGGAACGACTTTGTGAACGATGAAGAACTAAAGCTCCAAATTTGGTTATTTGTAGGAAAATGTGGTAATATGAAACTGCGATAAACCAAAGGCACCAATTAAAAAGAGATTCCAAGTATAGGTTAATTTTAGAAAAATGTGAGCCCTATGAGAGAGGAAAGATATTTTTCAAAGAATCATTTATATATTTAAATTTACATTTAGGATCTACATTAAGATAACCCTGAAATAGTCTAGATGGAGGCATTTAACACTGATCCATTTTTGTTTCCTTAAAGTACTCATCAAAAGTTCATAGCAAACATTTTTAATTCAGGAGTGTCAGGTGAGATACTGGATTCTGGCTGAAAAGGTTTTGTTTCTCTTTGTGTCCAATTGGGAGCGAACCCGCACATGTTGCACGCCCCCTTCCTCAGCCTACACTGGAAATCTGTACATAATTCATCGGCCGTGATGGTAAATGCCGATTCTCACCAGGGGTACCGTCACGGTCACGTCTGCTACTGCGATGAGAATGCTCGCACAGCTAACCGTCGATATGGACAGTCACCTGCAGACACCCAGAGGGATTGTTGAGGGGAACACTTGGACCGTTGGGATAGGAGAGGAGGATGTCGGGGTGCACATGAGCTATCCCCATCCCTCCCACACCAACGGCCTGCCACTCCTAACAACAGGGTTCTCCCCATCTTGCGAGTTGGCTTGATTTGCTGCAGGCCAGAATCGATCCTCGGATAATATTACTACACAAGTGATATCCTGTCATTCCTTAAACAACCCGAATTCGTGGAAGGCATCGCAAAGTATGTGTGGCGCAATATCTAGCGATGGATAGGGTTCTCTCAGAAGCGTTTCAACTTGTTCATCATAATTTCCAGCTAAATAAACAAGGTAAACAAAAAATTATTGATAAAAAACAAATAAATCAAAATTCAAATAATTTTTCGAGTTCCAAGAGTAATTATATCTTAATTTCTGATTAATGCAAAGCAAGTATTATACAAATAGTGAAGACTCCTGAAAAATAGCAAGATGGATAGCGTGCCATTTAAAACTAATTTTACAATATGTAGTACAAATATGAAACCCAACTTTCAGTTTCTGATGGGCTATGGAGTAAAAATATTTTTGGTTCAAATGTTGCTTGCGTAAAATTGGGGCAAAAATCAAGTGAAATATGATGAGAACACGAGTATATTCATGTGATACGATTCCAATCTTTACACTATACAAGGATATCAGCAAAAAACTTCTATATATAGTCTTAGTTAATTAGAGCATTTCATGGATGAAACTGCACTGCATAATTATTTCATTAAAATTATGTAATTATAACGATTTAAT
Organism: Hetaerina americana; assembly: GCF_022747635.1. Taxonomy (NCBI): domain Eukaryota; kingdom Metazoa; phylum Arthropoda; class Insecta; order Odonata; family Calopterygidae; genus Hetaerina; species Hetaerina americana. Next base: position 55,342,127 of record NW_027286070.1, read on the forward strand.
TGCAATTATATAATTATCAATACATGACAATATTTATTTAGTTAAAAATTGTGTATGCAATTGTTAAAAATATTGATAAGAACTCATGAGTTCTACCTTATTGGCATAGATATTTCCTTCGGCTCAATATTCGTAATAAACACAAAATCCTAAGATCAAATTAATTTGCGCTACATTAATGCAATGAAATGTTCTTAACAAAAAAAACAGGATGGACAAGGGTGTGAGACTGATGAAAAATAACCATTGGGAATCCATTACTGAACTATCTACTTTTCCACTTACATTTGATGGTTTCAATGGCAGCTTTTGTGGTTCCCTACCCCCAAAGGAAAGTCTCAATTGAAGGAGTCACTAGTTTCAGGTGCACGAACGAGCCCTCAAGTGATGATTCAGCTCTTAAACTCCGCAACGCCGCAGCTTTTTTCTCCCGTTTGTTCCTCATTCCGCCCGCGAGGTTCGTAATTCGACTGTTTCTGGAAAAATTGACTCTTTGACCCCCAGGAGAATGGTCTTTAGAGTTCAAAGGAAGGAAGGGGCACACATACAAACAGGCGGACACCTCGGGCAGCCAAGGATCTCTTTTTTGCAATCAGCAAAATGAATCAAATCCTTTCTCCCTGCGGCAAGATCCCTCTCCTCCCCTTCATCCTCCTTGTTTTGTCGTGCCGGGAAGCAAACAAATAACGAAATTGGGCTCCCTTCGCAAAAAAAAATAAATAAATAAATTGGGACCGTAGACGCGGAAGCCTGCCGCGGTCAAATTGGGCGCTAAGGGAGAGTTTGCTTCCGAGCAATCGGCTGCCGTTTTTCGGTCACTCGAGACACGTCAGACGTCAAAAGGAGAGAAGAAGCCGACGGAGGGGCAAAGTAAAGAAAGAAGTGGGAAGTGTTGTGGACTCCACGGAACGTTGCCACAATGAGAGCGTGATTGAGGGGTCAGAAACGCAGTGAGAGCCGGATGGTGAGAGAACGGAGGTTGATTGGCACACCACGCAGTTCTTGTAACCGGAAGGACTAGAATGGAGAAACGGACAGCAGGAGGAAGAGAAGAGATAAATCGCATTGTTCCAGCCCTAACTTTTTTCCCTTGAAGAATAAGGGCAGACCGAAAGTTTCACTTCAAGAATAAGGAGCGGAGTTTTTGAAAACGTTCGTTGCCACTCTGAGGAACATTAAGAACTAGTATTATTTTGACTGGAAGCGCGTTTATCACACAGATGGTTATCCTTTTTTAAATTAAATGTAAAACCTTGTGTAATTAAATATATTAAATTTCATCGGCTTTATACCAATGTAGTGGGTGCTTCTGTGATAGTAAACGCTGAATAAACGTCGACTTAGTTGATTATTCCTTTAAGTCTTCAATAAAAGGTCCTTATTAATAAAAGTATATTTAAATTCTAAACTCTTAAACATTTATTCCATTCTTTCGCATGCTTCAGAACAGCATTCGCTGATCATCTCTGTAAAAAATATTGGCGCTTACTGCAAGCCTGAGGCGAGCATATTTATAGTCAAATATTTCAAATTGTAAATTCGATGTGACTAATTATTTGAGTGCATATAACGCTTCATTTTATCAGGCAACTTGCATGTTGAAACGTGTTTTAGATGAACGCCACAATAGCTTATCGCCCTTCCTCGAAATAGAATCCTAATTTCTTAAGAAAATACAGCAAATCCATTCAGGTATTTGTAGGTTTACCAACAAAACTAATATCAAGGTTATTTTCTTTTTCAGCCTTCATGGAAAATACGAAAACTGAGTGAATCATTCCGTCATAGTAGAGGCTAAATTACTATTTTAGTTTCTTGGAAAATGGCTATGATAGACCCCAGATTAAAAATACCCAACTACGTGAGCCGATTAAAAATCACGTCGAAAATTGCCTGGAAAGTAAAAGAAGTGTTAAACTATTTGGTATACCTTTGACACTCCCAATTCCAATACTTCACAGCATGAAATTCTACACTGAAAAAAAATATTCTACAATAGCCCCTTATTATTTTTGCGCTGATGGTAGCTTTAGTATTTATATCTATGTATCGTAATTATAGGAAGTCATTTAAAATTTTTCTTCCGCCTGGATCCAAAAAATTAAATAGTTTTAAGAGTTTGAGCATTTTCACCGATAGGTACACAAAAATAAACGAGTCACCCGTACCTTCTTCTAGGCTCCTTTAAAAGCTTCCTTTTACCTTTTCATGAACATTGCTTATAACCAACATAACATTTACATAAGCATCAGGCGCCCATTAGAATAAGAAATAATCATGAAATTAAAATATCTTGCAAACAAGAATATACTATAACAAAATGTTATTAAAAATTTAAGGAAAACATGATAAGACCCAATATTCCTCCCATGCCAATTTAACTGACTAAAATGCGCAATTTCATTTGATAAAATCAATAGAAAAGTAATTAAAATGAAGGTTAAAACTTTATGTATAGTCTAAGAGGCTACCGTTTTAAAAAGAAATAAAAATAAATAATTTACTAATTCCCAGTTTGGCGATCGAGTCAGTAGATATTATTTAGTGAATTAAACATTCCAAATTCAGCACCACGGCTTAAACACAAATAAGATACTACTCGTATGTAGGGAAGGAAGTGACAGTGAACTCGTGATAATTCACTGGGGAATTGAAGTACGAGGGTCATCCGGAAAGTAGTACCCGTTCGTGCCGCATGAAGTGCTGACGACGCGAGTAGCCGCTGGACGAGGTCAGATAGCTTCAGTGGCTTGTCTGCCTTCTCTGAGCCAAGTTGCGTGACGCTAGCATTGCCTGTGTTGTTTCTGTGATTGTTTACAATGTTTAAAAAAATTGAGAACGCCGCCAGTTGTGAAGTGAGGGCAGTGATTAAATTCCTCAATGCAAGAAACGTTCGCCCATGTGATATTCATCGCCAATTAAAGGAGGTGTATGGAGACAATGTAATGGACGAGTCGTCTGTTCGGCGGTGGTGTCGCAACTTCAACATGGGGAGGGGGAACACACACGACGATGAGCGTTCGGAGAGACCGTCTGTCATTACAGACCAACTGGTGAGCTCAGTTGACGAATTCGTGAGGAACGATCGGCGCGTCACAATTGATGACATCTGTGAGCATTTTCCCAATGTTTCTCGAACAATTGTTCATGAAATTGTTAAACACCATCTGCATTATGCAAAAATTTGTGCAAGATGGGTCCCTCGCGTATCTCAATGAGCTGGCGGCGAAGGACTATGCAGCAGGAATACAGAAACTTGTCACACGTTATGACAAATGCCTTAATTTGCTTGGAGATTATGTTGAGAAGTAGTTTAAAGTATCCTCTTTCAAATAAAATTTTTTATGTTTGTTAATATTTACTTTTGTGTCTTTATTTCACGAACGGGTACTACTTTCCGGATGACCCTCGTATTTACCAATTTATGCCCAGATTGTGAACCCGATTTCCTCTCATTCCTTTCTAACCATCTAACACCATGAGGCAGCGAACTGGGTCGTTTCGGTGGGATGAGGTGGCGGAGAAAGATTTGAAGGGGCCAGAGAAGGAGCGATGGGAGAGGGAGTAGGAGTAGCGGGAGGACAGATATGCATAAAGCGGGGAGCAGCGGAGTTGGAGGCGGGGAAACTGAAGGCACAATGTCCAGCCACTCGCCAGCCCTATCTCCCATCAAGTCCCCACCCCACTCCCACTTCCTCTCGCTCCGTTCCCGCATACATCCCCGCACCTCAACCCCGCCGCCGCCTCTCTGCCGTCGCCCAACTACTCCCGTCCGTACTAACCATATCCACCTAACTTCCCTTCCAGCTTTCCCAGGAAAAAAAGGAGAAAGAGAGAAAAAATTAAGGAGCGGAGGGAAAAAAGCTAACGCGGGCGGGCGGGGGGGACATCTGGCTGTGCCATGTACGAGCACTTCATCCAGCGGGACGTGGTTCGTGATCTATCTCCGTCCTGTTTACTCCAGTGTCCCTTAATGTCCACTGCTGGCGAATGGAGGAGAGTGGGAGGTGAAAGGGGCGGAGGGGAGGGGAGGGCAGCCCGGAGAGGTGGGGGAAAAGAGGGGGAGAGAGACAGGAAGCGGAGAGGGTGGGAGGTCAAAATGGGTGGTCGGAGTGGGAACGACGGTTGCGTAGGGGAACCAAGAGGGGGGGACGGGAAATGGTGCTCTCGGAATGGACGGGAGAGGGGTTGGCCGGGGGAGTGAATGGATTTTCGGGGGGGGCGGGCAAACAGCGTGTGGCGCATAGGAATGGATGGTGGGGACGGTGAGGGGCGCCGGTGGCGGGGGTCGGGTCGAGAGGGGAAGCTGAGGAAGGGTAGGGGGCGAGGCGGAAGGACGTGGGGCGTATTAATGTCGGCGGTGGGTGGGCTGGGTCGGGAGTGGTTCCGTGGGTGGGTGGCGCTGTGTTTCATGCTTCCCGCCCATATCCATCCATCCCGACATATCCACTGCTCCACCTCCCCGCCCCCCTCCATCGCCCCTCCTTGCACCGTACCCCTCCGCCCTTCTCTAAGGGAGAGTGCGTGTTCCTCCAGTGACCTCCGCTGTGTGCGTAAAAGGGAATGAAAAAAGGGATGAAAAGGGAGGAGGAGGAAAGTTGGGAAAGGACGATATGATAACGGTAGGAGAGGAGTAATTCCAGAGGGAAAAAATTATGAAAGGAAGACGGATTACGGAGAAGAGAGAATTTATATGCTTCAGCGTATCATTCAGGTTAAGAATAATTTCCAAAACACGCTTCATAGAAATGTACAGATTCATTATTCAATTCATTGCATTTATTCATACTTCCATCCACTTCTATTCGAATGGGAGAGCATCACAGGTAAACCAAAAATAATTAGGTCGGTATATACTAGAATATAACTTTCCTCCAAAGATCTAGCGTTGAATAGGGTGGATTTTGCCCCTGCGTAATTCATTTAAGAGGAGAAAACATAATTTCGTTATGGAGACGGGTTACCACAATGTTTTTGGAATTTTAAACAAATTTTGATTTTTTTATATCTCCTTTAAAAGCGTTTAAATGTAAATGTGGAAATTCTAAGCTAAATTTAAGCTATCGGATACGTCTGGATAAATTAAATGGAGAAATCAGGCACGCGAACAAGCATTTGTTTGCCGATAGTGCAGACATGTAAAACTTCTAAACTAGAATGAATATTAGGAGATATATGATGCTAGGTGAGAATAAATCGTGGCAAGAATAGAGCCAATGTTCGAATGATTGAGATAGAGATAGGTAGAGATTAAAAAAATTTTAAAGGAAGGAACGAAGGAGACGAGGCAGTGGAGCGTTTGGGAACTGACTGGAAAAGATGCCGAACATGAAAAAGTATCCAAGGGAAGAAGCTAAAGGAGAAAATGGAGCATGAAGATAGTTCAGTACATTTTATCAAAATTCATGAAATGATTAACTAAGGGCTACCACTAATTAGCTTAGGTACCTACCCAAGAACTACGAAAGTTTTGATGAAAAATTTTAATGTAAAATTTGGAAACTTGAAGCGACAATGCTAGCCAAAACGATCATAAATTCGGTGAGTACCGAGAGAATAGAAATGCATTCATTTAAAAAATTAATGAATCAGATAGAGTGCAGTTAGAAATTAAAATAAGAGAGAAATTCAATAGGTTTAGGACAAACTTTTGAAATCGCATCTTGATGACAGAAACTTAAAACTGTATACTTTACGAAACATTTAAATACGGCAAGGCCAATTCCAAAGAAACTAGGCCAGTTTTAATTCACATATGAAAACTTAACGATACCTGAAAATGTCCCCTATGTGATGGAACAAGTAGTATCTATTGAAATTTCCATGAAATGTCAAGTTTTGTACCCTGTCCTCAAGAGATTAATATGAAAGTTGTGGATAGTGGAAGGAGGCCAAGCTTAAGGAAGACCTGAGAGAAACAAGTCAGAAACGATAAGGTAAGGTACAAAGTATGGATAATGACGAACAGGGTGGACGAGAAAATAATGTAAAAAATGTGCACATGCAATAGTGACAGTTAGAGAAGGGAAAGAAATAAGAAGGATGATTTGCCAGTGAATGGGCAATCAAGGGTAAAGTGAAGGATGAGTGGAGGAAAGGAAGAAAACGAGAGGAGAGAATAAGGAAGGTTTGGAACGGACAGGCAAACGACTTCATCTTCAGGGCTGAAATTGAGACCATCTGGAGCCCTCTTAGTTAGATTTAATCCCCGAGAGCAGAGAGATGAGAGGTAAGAAGTTGAGGGAGAGAGGGCTAGAGTGCAGGCGATAAGGGGGGAGACTGACGGACATGAGATTTCATTCCGCTAACGTGGAAACCGAGGTCACCTAGATATCCCCTCTAACAATTAACCCGATATGTAAGACAGCATATATATATATATATATATATATATATATATATATATATATATATATATATATATATATATATATATATATAAATTTATATATACATAGATATAAGGCAGAGGAATAGCAACTCTATTTATCCCTTTTCTTATATCTTTATGTATGGCGACCCTGAGACCAAACACCAGTACCAGGGAATAAGAGGAGTATGGGAGTAGATGGGCTCAAAAGAAAAAGAGAGATAAGGCCTCCGGACGTATAACTACTTTTGCGAGCGATCTTGAGACCGTCACGCAGCCTCTTACATCATATCCATCGCCCGGAAACCGTTGGGGTAACTAAAGAAACGGGGGTAAATCGAGGGAGATAGGAGAGGAGACGGAGGTGGCGGAAAGGAAACGGGAAACGGAAGAAGCGGGACCGAAGAGAGAAAGGTGGGAGGATTGAAAGAGCAGAGAGACAGTGTCCCTGGAGCGTGGGTTGTATGTGTGTGTGCGCGCGCGCGCGAGCCTTGCTTTCCCGTGTTGCCCGGACGACGATAGCGCGCGGGCGGGCCAGAGAGACAGGAAGAGGGTGAGGGAGACCTCTCCCTTGATTCCGTCCCCGACCCCTTTCCTCCCCCCTCCTGTCTCTCTCGCCGCTCCATTCAGTGCGCCCTCCTCTCGACTCCTGCTCCGCTGGGTCGATTCCCACCGAACCGGTGCCGCGAACTTCCGCCGCCAGATGTCCTCCCTGTACGGGCAGTGCGTCCCGACCCCGGGCGGGCGTGTGCTGACTCCAAGTGTGGCGGCGAATTCGAAAACCCACTTGCAAACACGATTGAGCTGGTGTCAACCAATTTAGCGATTTTGGACCCGGGTTGGAGAGTGTTTCTTCATGATAACTGGTACCTTTTAAATATTCATTCCAATGGTTTCTTCAAGGCATTTTACTGTCGCTGAATAAATGTTTTGAGTCCGACAAGCAAAGAGTAGTTTTTTTCTATCTATCAATCATTCCACTACAAGATCCCTATTTACCAATGACTGATACACAATACTTGGTAATTTTACTCACAAAATAATTCCATCCTCACGATGTTTGATCAAACCGCCTAACCAGCGACATCTGGTTCGAATAAAATTATGCGGTATCTACAAATTTGCTGCTCTTACTACTCTCAGAAACTTAACAGTGTAAAAATCATTCACCTTTACCGGGGCATTTAGCTTCACAATGAAAGAAAAATTTTAATCCATCTAGAAGAATTATAGTCAGCACTCCTGTTACATTATATTCTGCAGTACATACTTTTTCTTTATCATATGATTTTTGCTGATAAATTGTACCCATGATCAGTGCTTTTTTTATTTTTAACTTTTGAATATGTCACTTGCTAATTCAAAACCTTAATTTATATTCTTAAAATAGTGGGATGGTATCCGTAAACTCTAAATCATTGTTATTAATGGCCAAGGGTGTTGAAAGAGCGAGGCAAGTCATGAAATTTATCCGTTGATTATAAAATATATAAGATAAAATAATTCAAAAGTGCTCTCGAAAATAACCAAGGCTACATTGCATACTTTGAATATGATAAATTAATCAATCCTTTATTGCATAAAATATGCCATAATTTTTCACAATTTCACAATTGGGCTACTAGCCACTTTCCCTCCTTTCCCTGCTATTTTATACACCATTTTTTAAGGACCATTTATCTTACATTCGATCTTTAGTGTGATTTGTTTGCCACCTAAAGATAATTTTACCATTCAGACCACTTAAAAGAGTAGATCGAGCGCCATGTAGAACAAAGACTATCTAATATTTGGCCAAATATTTTCTTTCACTTTGTGCATTAATGGTTTATTTTCTTATTCCCGTTCGATATACATTTTGACAAAAAGTAATTTGGTTAAATTTTATTCCACCAGAGCTGCTTAACATCGTCACCAGTTCTAAAAAGCATGTACAGGGAACTACTATATGTTGTCGGTAATCGTAAGTACCAAATCAATAATTGCGATATAACTGCCATTTCACTTCATTTAAACAGATGACCATTAAATGTTCATAACTATTAAACTAACGATCGATATGATCTTAAATCGATGGTAAACGTCAATGTAGTTCAAAATAAGATTATTTTCTCTGACATCTCCTTCTCTCTCAAAATGGCATTCCTCACTAATTATAAATATAAGTATAATTTGAAAAGGCGTTATGAATTATAAAATTAGCTCATTTTCAACACGTTTCATAAGGAAAGATTCTTTCCATGTATCTTGTTCGCTTTTCAAATGTGAAGTTACTTTCCCGCCGAAACTAACTGACCGCCAGGTTTGAAATAAATAAATGTTGCATTAGAATTATATCTCAGGGCCTATTTATAGTTGGATACTTGTCAGTGCTCTGAACAAATGTGACCCATTCCAGGTAGGTTACTCCCCCTGAACCGCCCTCATAACTAATTTATTCATGCTTTAACCATCCGGTCTCACATTCACTTTAATTTAAATTTTATAATAAAAAAATTGTAAGGATATATAATATTATATCACAGATTTATTTGTTTACAGAGGTATAGAAAAAGTTTAGTTTAGAAGAAATTTCACTTTATAAACATTAAATATGCTCGCAAGAGAAATTTTTTTCATAAGCGTGCTCTCTGAAGTAGACTTTACCAAATGGAAATGACTCAATTCCACTCAATCTCCGTGAAATTTTTAGTCGGCCGGACATTTTACCCAACTGCAAACTCGTTTCTTTGGAATAAAAAGTCTGTGCGATGAGGAAAAGTTTCCGGGGAAAAAAATAATCCATGAAAAAACACATTCCCAATTGTGGATGGAGGAGCGCAGTAAAAAAAACGCTCATTTTTTTGTGATATAATACCCAGCAATGGGAAATCAATAGTGCGAGAGAGACCTTGGAAGCGGGAACATATATTTTACTCTCGTTTGAGGATTCTTTCCCGCATACCACCCGTCCGCTTGAATAGCTTCTGAAAATACATTTCAACTCGAATGAGAAAGTAATATTGCTGGTGAACAGTTGTATCGTTTAGCAACAAGAGCTTCACCGAAAAATCGACGCCTCGTGATTTGGAAGGAGGAAAAACGTGAACAAAGGAGAAAAATGAAAGTTGCGCCTCACTTATTTAAAGAAAAACTATTCAGTATTATAAAACGCCATTGTTTTGTTATCACAATAGTTTAGAGCGATCGAATTTATATGATGTGCATTCACGCCATAAACATCACACGCAAAGGGAAACACAAATTCATGTAAATCAGCCTAAGATTCACATAGGTTACCAGACCAACCTATTTTGATTCTTTCTTTTGGCAATAACAAAAGCCGAATTTCCCCCCGGGGAAAACATTTTCCTAGCCGATTCATGGGAAAGTTTTGAAATCATTGAGCAGAAATTATTTTCGATCGACGGTAGACGCATTACAATACGGTTGAGTTGGAGGATGTTGGCTTGTATCGCAACAACGGCGAGGGGTCAATTTATGAAAGAATTCTAATTTCATTTTAAAAGTAATTCATTTTCTTAGCGTGTAAAACAAAGCAAAATGGATCCGACATTTACGTGTGCTGAATGCAAAGATACCTGTAGATCTAAGCTCCACAGTTCGACGGACCAAAGTATGTCTTTTACAATTGTCCATACTTCTTTAACAGCTTTTTCGAGTGAGTAAAGGATTCCATTTCAATGCAATATCATAGCAATTGATAGAGTTTGTATGGGTAAATGGGATTTACGAAATACAAAAGCCAGATGTTATTAAAAGAAATGGGGAAGTTAAAATCTGCAGAAAAACCACTTTATAGAGGAACATTTATTTACATTAATTGTGACATTCTTAACATGTCTTACAAAAACAATTTTAGTAAGAATATTTCATGTCGCGGTAGTCCAGTGGGTAGAGCATAGGACTGCTGACCGAAGGGTCCCGGGTTCGATTACCGGGCAAGGCTTTCTGGGCACCTGCAGCTCCATATATATATATATATATATATATATATATATATATATATATATATATATATATATATATATATATATATATATATATATATATATATATATATATATATATATATGTTTGGGTCGCGGTAGTCCAGGGGTAGAGCGATGGACTACTGACCGGAGGGTCCCGGGTTCGATTACCGGGCAAGTCTCTGGGCACCTGCAGCTCCACCCAACCTATGTGAATTTTTGGTTACCAGATCTTCCTGGGAAACCATAACCGGCACAGGGAAAGGAACTGGCCCCCCTTCCCTGATGTGTGAATTTTCACACGCCGTATAGGGCTTAGTACTGGGTGATCTCTACCATCACCAGGGTTGATTACTGTATTTTTTTATACTATATATAATGGGCTGACACAATATAACAAAAATAGAATAGAATAGCAACATTTAAAAGGACACTCACACGGTAAATTGTTCGAGCTTTAAGCACTTGAAGAAGGCCTCTGAGAGGGTCGAAAGCTCGAACAATTTACCGCGTGAGTGTCCTTTTAAATGTTGCTATTCTATTATATTTGTGTTATATTGTGTCAGCCCATTATTGCGCCGCTCGTGTGAGTTTTTCCGTACAATCGTGGTACATACATATATATATATATATATATATATATATATATATATATATATATATATATATATATATATATATATATATATATATATATATATTATACATATATATATATATATATATATATATATATATATATACATATACATATATATATATACATATATATATATATATATATATATATACATATATACATATATATATATATATATACATATATACATATATATATATATATATATATACATATATATATATATATACATATATACATATATATATATATATATACATATATATATATATATACATACATACATAAAGTTAGCACTAGTGGACAAATACAAAAACACAGAAACACACAAAAAAACACTCACCAATTTTCAAATTTTCGGTAGTCCAAGCCACCAGAGAAAGAAGGAACTGAGCATGTGTGTGTGAGTGAATATATATATATATATATATATATATACAGTAACACACAATATAGAAACACAAAAAAGAACACTCACACGTATTTGTGAGTGTGTGTATATATATATATATATATATATATATATATATATATATATATATATATATATATATATATATAATATTAATTAGGTAATACACCGGTTAAGGTAGGTTTTTGGATGGACATAATTACTAATTAAATAATTGGTGACCCATAGCAAAACACTACATACTACTTTACTTATTATACTCTACTTACTACTATAATTACATTACTCTAATTTGTTTGTGAAATTTTGGACGGAATTTAGAAAATAATTATTAAATTAAAAAGAATAGCCGAAATAATTTTGGGAAATCAAAAAGCCTACTCGTTCTGGGATGATCCCAGTTTCAAGGATAGAGCAATGCTTATACGTTATCAGGGTACGTATTTTATGCAACCCATGAGGTCATTGAGCCTTTCATAATCTGTGGATAATTATTAATTTATATACATCAGTTTGAAAGAGAAGGATAGCAAAAGTCATGTTGCTAGCGCCAACTAAACGAGACATGACACACGCTTTCCGAAAGATAAGAGAACTTGAAAATATTTTGAAAAAATCGGTCAAAGAGTTCTATTTCATTTGTTCCCTGTACTTTTCACTTCCTTCAAATTTATTCCGGAAGGAATTACAATACCTTTAAGAACTTTCACGGTTCCCTGGAAACAAAGGCCTTAGCAAAGAGGGAGACGAGATCGACAGATATGATTATGAAGTTAATTACCTATATTACCCAGCCAAACTTGCCGAACATTTGATAAAATACCAATATTTATGCTTACCCAATCGCCCCTTTTGTTGCCTGAAACGAAATTTTTCCAGTTTCTGTTTCCGGTGTTGACACAGAGGAGAAGGGTGTTTTCAGTCTTTTCACCCAGTGGCCGCTGGCTGGGATGGACCAATTAATCTTCTTCCCTCAAATTTTGACCTTAATTGGGCGAGGCAGTGAATAAACTTTGACGCTCTCTTTAGGGCATCAGAGTCCATTCCTTTAGAAGGAAAAAGCCCAATTAGGGATGCACTCTATAGTGGGTTCAGAACTTCAGAGGATTTTCTAAAATCAAGACAAAGATTAGGAAGAGGTTCCTTGATAAATAAAAAATATCCCCTTTCCAATACCTACTTCATAGATACCTACCGATTTTCTATTGCAATGACATCCAGAACATATCTTTCACTACTTAGGGGCTATGTTTTTAAGGGAAAAAGTACAATGTCATTTAGTAGAGCAGGCTAAATGTTTTCCAATTTGGTAAATGAAATCTTTATGAAATTAAATGACTCGAAACACTTGATTTAATACTGCAAATTGTTCATTTTTTCACGTTAACGTCATTAAAGAATCTTCTTACATAAATACCTCACTTCTCCACATTTTTTCATTTTTTTTTGCTCACATGACGCAGCTTAACTCAAAAACAAATGTATTAATTCATTCAGGAGTTTTAAGCAATGAGTGAAAGAAAGGAATTTCGACATAAAAATCCGAGGATATTCGCATGCTAAAATAAGATAAAGGGAATCGTCAGCAGTAAATAAATATCTAAACTTTACACTCCTATTTTAAGGGTAAGCTTACGTATACCTTGGGCTCAAGAGTTACGTTATAACATTTACTGCTCAGAGAAAAATTTGCTAAAACCAAATAACTAAATCGTGTACCTGTAGAAAATACTTGAGAAAGCAAGTATTTTTTTATTTTCATTTGTGTTAAATGTGCTTTTAATATGTTTCAAACGGGATAGCCGTATTGGAGAATATTTGAGGTATGATTTTTACCGGCATACCGATAAAATATTTCCTTTTTTCGAAATTTTTATAACTAAGAGAGATGCTATTTATCTACAGGTTACTGGCTACTCATTAATTTTCTGTTTCAATTTGTTGCAATAGTTCTCTTATTGCTTTTCACTACAGATTAATTAACTAAATTTTGTTTTGATAGATAATTTCAAATTTTGAGATGAAATTAATTTCAAGCGAGGCTTCCGGATGACATTCGCATTATTCAGTTTGTTTGCTACTCCTTATTCCGATGCTAGCGACTAAGAAGGCAAAATATACATCGGAGATACACCAAAAACTAAATGTCTTGAGCACAAAGTCTAACTCAATATAGTATGTTTTGTCTATAATACTTTTTCACGCGAAAGAATTTTAGACGGAGTAAACAGAGCAAACAGGTATAGAAGTTTGTATTTGTTTCGGTAATATAACTTTTAAGGGAGGTTTAGGATGGACAAAAATTTGACACCCATAAACTTCTTAGCCTAATATCTAGTCCTTAAAAAACCACGTGGCAAATCAAAGTTTTTACTAACTTTTTCTTAAAATTCCTTGTTCGGCGTTCTTTGTCATCAAATCCTCATCCTTGAGAAAGCATCTTGGCTCAAGGCGATTCCTCGTCTGATGTACCTACTACTTTGAACATCTTGCCCCAAAATACTGCTAATATAGGTAAACTGTGCTACCTACTCTAGTTTTTTCCTTCAAATTTTTATGTTTAACTTAGCCTTCCTGAGCGAAAACCTCGAAACATATGTTTTATTTATTGATCTTCAGCAAGTACCATCACACAGATTCTCAAACTCACATAGAAATAATTGAATCCATTTGGTTGACTGACTAACCATAGCTTGACGCCTCTCATACCTGAGTAATTTAAGACGTGTAGGTTGCGGATTTCACCTATCCCCCAATCTACTCCTATCTTCTATAATACATCCCTTAATTCCACCCATTTACTCTAGCAATAACCTTATCATAACCTACGAAACAAAATAATACATTCTGATTGTATGTTCCTTTTTATTAATTATCATTACCGTTATGGCATCACGCGCACCTCACCCATATCTATATCCAAACTTGTCATCCCCCCAAGGTATCATTAGATCTCTTCTCCATTCTGTTGCTGACGATCCTAAGGACTACCTTAGCTGTAAGCGAAATCAAACTTATTGTAATATATTCCTAACATAAGGCTACCTTTCCCTTTTTTAGGATGAGAAATAACACAAACCTGACGAGCTCTTTCAGCCAAATTCCTCTCTTCTAAACTTTGGACTACAACTTTGCAAATCAAAAAACTCTTTCTCTAAAATTTCCTAAACCCGTGAGTAGCCCATCTCCGTTTCTTTATTTGATTTTAATTCCCTTAATGCTTTCCCCATGTCGTAATAAAGTAATCCAAGCTATCTATCCTCACCTACGTCATATTATGCATGCATGTTTGAACTCGGTGGTCTAATCTCCTCACCGTATAGATCCTGTACGTATTCTTTCTACCTCTTTTAAATACTTCTTGGGCCAATTGATAATTTGCATACCTTATCTTTGATAGTATCCACGAATATATCCTTCCAGCTTTATGATAGTGCTTTCACCTTCCTGTACAGTGCACCTATTTCACCTTTCCTTCGTCAAGTCTCTACATTTACACGCACTTCGCTCTCCGCCGCGCTTCATTTGTCATATTAGTCTGCCTCCTGAGTTTATTATTCGTCTCTCTGTACTTCCTTCTCCCTAACTCTATGTTTACATTCATCCATTTTCTTCTCTCTTCCATCAATTTATTCATCTCATCTGTGAACCATGGTTTCCTTGTCATTTTCCTATTTACTGTTCTCATAGTTTTGTTTGTAAAGAGCCCTTATTATGTTCCCATTTTTTACTATAGTTCTTATTCATCATATTTTTCAATTAATTCCAGGTACTCCTTCCTTTCTGTTCTGTTTAAGCCAAATGCATTCCATTTCCCCATCCGTCTTTCCTGATTTATGTTTTAGAATATGACGTCAGGCTTCATTTACACTAAATTATGATCTCAATCCGTATCTGCTTCTGGGAACTGTTCGAGTTAATTTTGATGTTCATCAAATTGGTATCTCACCATATTATTGTTTAAATTATACCTCTATTATTATTACTCTCATAGTAATGCAGGAATTTGTTGAAAGCGCCTCACAGTCCATTTCATTACTAAAACCTTGGCCGTCAAACGTTATCCCCAATGATAAACCTTTTAGAATTCCTGCCAATAATTGAAATGCGAAAGAGAAGGCTCATCAAGCTTCTTTGGGGAACAGTGAAGGTTAATATTCTGAAATACAATCATTATTTCACTGTTTTACGTTTAAAATACGAAATTGTGCACTCAAAATTTAGGTCTGGGTGTCTTTGATCTAAGTTTGACGTAAATAAACAGTCATTGGCATTAAAAATTATATGCATTTTTGGAAACCATTGAGGATGTTTTTAAAAATCATGAAACGAATGATTCTTTATTTGTGTACTCAAAGGTTTTGAAAGAGAGTAACCATAGAAAATCTGGTCTCTGGTTTTCAGGAACTTGTTTATTTCCGCTTTTGTAATTAGAGTGATGAGGACCTCGTTATGTAATGTGGTATTTTTTTGCAATAAGCGAAGCCTGGAATCAGCTCCTACCAAGCCGCATTCATATTTCCTGTAGCCCTTGGGATTCGCAAATCCTTCCGTTTCTGGATCTGATGAGTTTACCCTTCATTATTTCATCACTAATTTAAGATATAACTTTGATTTACCCTTGGTGTACACATTTTCAAAAAGTAGTCTAGAGCATTTAAATTGGTTCAACCAAAATTTCTACCTCCTCTTCATTATTTGTGTTCTTTAATGACTTAGCTTAGAAAAAAATAGAGAAACACCAAGCATCTTACCTGTCAAAATTTAGAGACGAAAAGAGAGTGGATGACTAACGCGATTATTGAGGCAATGACGCCACGGATAATTAATTAGAACGATGATTTTACAAACAAAACCGTTAAAATAGCCATTATAAAAATTAATAGAAAGCATAAGAAGAATGGATAAACTAGTAAAAATATAAGGAAATAAGAATTTGAAATAAAGCGATCAAATTTCAATATTCATTGAAAGTTTAAGAGAATCACGCAAACCAAATATAATATTACAGTCATAATGATAACAGAGGCTTGCATGGATACATGCTATGATATTACATAATTTTTTCTCTTCGGTCAAAATCTCTCTTAAATTATGGATAATCAAAGTCTAAGTTGATAATGTTTTTGCTAAAAGGGGATGGTTTGAGGAACGAATAAGCATCTATATTACTTCCTTTGCTTTATTAAATGGTGTTCTAGGCATATCCCATTTCTTCGAAAGGGAATGTGTGTGGGAAGCTTTCCAGTTTTGAATATACTGACTGATAAAGAAAACTCAGCACCCGAGGCCTTTAAGGTCATTCGCGTCGGTGGAGTTTGAATCGGAGAAATAGTTCCTACTCGTCATTTCTAAGGACCTCTGTCAGTGAGCTGTCAGCTATGTTTTCATTGTACAATCGGCGAACTGGAAAACATTCCGATTTTAACTTATTCTTATTGGAATTACTCCTTTCTCTCAAAGAAACTAGAGTTATAGATTGGTCTTACCCCCTTCCACGTTTTGAAAACCACGAGCATAAATTTATTCCGGTAGAGTAGACTCAGAGGCACGAATTGTGGAAAATTTCAATCATGAGTTAAACAAAATGAGCACATTGATAATATCATGCTTAAAATCTAAAAATGCTTAAACAATGTTAAGAAGTCAACTCTTTTGGAATGTAGTACTATTATTCATTCAAATTACTTTAACTATAAATCCCATGCTAGGTCTCTGGAAATTCTGAAAATGTTAGCTTTGACGATCTCTTTTCCCTGGTTAGGCATCTAAACGCAATTTTTTCAAGATGCTATCTTATGCTCTGAATTGAGATAAGGTTAGTTGTGGAGTATTTATGAATCATCACTCTTCCTTTAAGCATACTTGCCAAACTTTCCTGACGTGGCTCTCGGGAAATATTTGTCTGCCGCCTTGAAGTAGCAACGCCACTTCGGACCAAATTTTCCATATATATTTTATCAGATAAAAATATGGTAATGTAATAGTTGAAAGGCTTCTGCGGAAAGTTTTTTACGGGCTGTTTACAGAAATACGATGTATTTAATATCGAGTGTTGCCGCATTGGCCTTATGAGGAAATAATAAGACTACATGATCTTTTTTTTATTGTAATTAAGTACAAACAAAGAATTTTAGTGAAAAACAAATCCGAATAAAACCTCGTTAGCGTTTTCAAGGTAATTCATGACAGATGAATAGATGTGAGCTAAACTTCTTTATTTTTTTATTGAGAAATTAATACCATTCTGGTGTTATACGAATGAACCGTGCTGATATTTGCCATGAATAATGGTGGAATTTCACCATATTTCTGCTTACCACCATTCATTTAGCAGAGAGGTCAATGAATGAAATGATTTGAATGGCTTCATTGTTAAATCAGGCGTGGGAAATGAATTTTAGTGAATATAAATAAAGCGGAACACTTAATTGCGACTAATTGGACTGACGTAGAATAATTATATCATGATCAGTAAATACCTGAAAAATAATCGCCCTGTATTTATGATGATCGTGGTTTTTATTTTCTACAAACTAAAACTTCTGAGTGAATTAATTTCAATGATATTTTTTTAAACGATACAACCATTTACAATTTTTTTTATAAAAAAAGTGTCCATAAAGTATTTTAAAAAATGGAAAACATTATTTTAGGCATTTCCTGAAGAAGTTACTGATGCCTATAAGGCTTGTACGTTTGTCCAAAGTGAAACATTTGTTCTTGATTTTGGAAACTGTTATTTTTATCTTGAAGGCACGGAAATCATAGGTCAACATGTCCATTAGTGCCGTGCGTAAAATTTGAAGGCAATTTTGAATGGGTGGACGTTATTTAGGAACTAACCTCAAGATAAAAATAAATAAAAATCCAATCCTTAAAAATCCAATTTCACCATAGCACATTGGAAATATTTTTATTTAAGCAACTAAATTAGTTTCGGTATCAATTGGTAAAACTGCACAGATAAGTTTGAATTACGCTTAAAATAAAATGGAAATTTGAGTAGTAAAGAGAGATAAAAATCATAAAAATATGTCAGAAGAGTTAAAATACTTCAAAAAGAAGAAAGTTCAGCATAATTTCAATAATAATTTGGGTTTTCCGGTACATAACAATCACGAAGCCGTAGTGAACTCAATATTTATAATAGGGTTCACCAGGTTTTGAGTACAAACGATTTTAACTGACAACTAGCAGAAAAGGAACATAAAAGCGCATGAGCATATGAAAAGTGTATTTAAGACATATTCATGGACCGTATATTCATTCAGTCTTTTGTAGATAGGGTCAGCTGCCAGCTGGAGAGTAAATTATTGCACACTCTGATGGAATATTACCCCGATGGAGAATAAAGCCAAACGGGGGCTTCTTAGACTGCGAAGGAAGGGTCGGAAGGAACGAGGGAAGGCAGTGTGTATACATTTCAAAGTTTGTTTGTTTATTTATTATTGACTTTAGGATTCCATTTCCTCGTTATTTTCCCGACGCGTTCGTGGGAATGAGATGCGCTGCTGCGGAGTGGAATAACAAGGCCGGGAGAATCAGAAGAGTTATTTATTTACAGCCATTCCCCGCGACAAGGGAAGGATGTTTCCTCAAAATGTTTGACTGTAACGAGAAATACACTTCTCTTCACTCAGTGCCCACTTCCACTGTCGTATGTAATTCGAAAATGAAAATCACGTTATAAGGGCTTAACAAAACTCTTCTCATTGCCACCATTCAAGAATACACAATATTTACGTTTCATAACAGGAATGGCCTATTTCAGGGGAAAAGGAACAAATATTTCAGTTCTGTATGATATTTGCACAATATGTAAACGATTTTCCCATGGTCTATCTATGCAAAATTAATTTTTCTCCAAGTAATTTTTATCTAGGCATATTTTGCTCCTGCAGTAACCCAAGAACATGACCCACCTCGTCAAAACCTTCATTCCCACTCTCGAAAGGCAAGCCGTAATACGCGTAGCCATTACTTTGTTTCTATGAGATCTTGAAATATGAAAAATACGCACAAAGCTTTATCACCAAAAGAAGGAAATGTGTGAAATGCAATATTTCTATATTTGCAGATATGGGATGAGGAAGCCTTGATGCAACCAACAGGTACTTATAAAGCCACCATATGAATGGCTACACAAACACTTTGGGGATTAATCACAGAGCCGATACGAGTGCATGCGCGCTACACTCTTTCCGGAATACCGAGGATTAGCCACTCTCATTCATTTTAAGCCTTATAACACTATACTTTATTCGCAAGAATAATAGTGCGCTCGTTTTGACAGAGAGGAATCGGTAACAATTCAATTGCGGCAACAACTCTCCCTCAAAACACCAACCGTGTGGTCATTTTTTTTGCGGATATGATGAAATTAGGAAAGGACCAAATTTGGCCCCCGAGTGCACTCCGGGAGATGAGCTTAAACCACGACCTAGCTAGGTGGCGAGCGCTCCACCCAAAGGTCCTAACACGGCCGGCAAGTCAATGGTCTAACAACGAGGAGAGAGGAGGGAGGAAATAAGGATGGCTTAGAGAAGGGGAGGAGAGTGGCAAAAGGGGTGGGGAGGTGGTTGGGGGAGAGGCGGGAGAGAGCTTGCGGGAGCGGTGCCCACAATCGATATTGGGCGTCGATATGAACAGGAACGACGGTGGGTGGGAGGAGGAGGTGGTGGGCTGGGAAGGAGAGGTGAGGAGAGAGAGATAGAAGGAGGAGAACGGAGATAGGTCGGTGGTGTCGATGGAGGTGCCACGCATTCACCAAGGGGACGAGAGGTGAGAGTGGCGGTAAACGGGGGTTAGACGGGGGGTGAGGTGGGATGGGGGGGGCAAAGGGAAGGGTATGAGAGGCGGAGGGCCGGCGATGGGAGGGGAGGTAGATGGCAGGGTGGAGCTGGGGGATTTCCGCGCGGATGGACATTAAGTGGAAGTGACGAACGAGTCGGGGGGGATGCTGCTGGTTGTGCTTTTTCCCTCGTTTTCCAACGGAGCCACCTACTAAAAGAGTAGGGGGTTGGGCTAATTTTTGCGGGATGAAGAGAGAGAAAGAGGGAAAAAATTTTGTGGATGTGATGGTTATGTTTTTGAAGCGTCGTGTCAAGAAAGATAATATCTGGCAATGTACGGGGTAAGGGAAAAGTTGAGGCACGAAGTTGGAAGAGTGGGGTTGCCTCCTCGGAAAACAAAAGACGAGCAGCCGTCAGCCGAAAATTCGTTTAATCATTTTTATTTCCTTTCATCTCTTTCCAAAGCACTTTGCAGCCACATTTCCCGTCGTGATTTCAAATCATTGACGATTGGAGGTAAATTCTTACTTATATAAGTGAGTCACATTCAATTAATATGATAAAATTTAATATAATTATTCCGTTGATTTTATACATCACCACTTTCTTCCCAAAATTATCCCAGGGGATATTTTTCTCTAGTTGGTTTATATGAATGGAAGCTCTACGTAAATTGAAAGTAGTAATAATTTTTTGTTTGTATAAAATATAATTTTGCTTTTGAACGCTTTTCTAATTTATCACATTAAACTGAAGGACTGATAAATAGTTCATCAATGGCAAAAGTTACACATGATTAATAAATTTATTAAACACTCACAACAACTTCTGGAACACCACACAAGAGCATCATAAAGGACTGTTAAGTTAATTTTGTATTTTTCAATTTAAATGAACGCGCTATTTTAAATAAAAAGGGAAGTATAGTAAATTAAATATGACAAAAACATCAAATAGATGTTTGCATATAATTTCAAACTTTTTTACGCTACTTAAAATATATATTAAACAATAAGAGTGTCTCTCTCGATCCAGAGTGAAAGTACTCTGGTATTATTTCTCCGCCTAGCAATGGCGTTATCCCTTTGTCTGTGAGCATTATGAAATAAATAATGCTTCTCATATAAAAACGGTTAAAAATGAAAAACTTTCCGACGTTAAATGAAATTTTATCTAATAATTAATTTTTTATGTACATTCGATGTTTTCAGGCTTAACTTTGTGGAAATCGATTATCACTGAAGTATAAAATAAGTTACCTGCGGATGACGCCGATGCGTTGAAACTAGTTGTACGGAATAAAATTGAGTGCAAAAAATATTTTAGTAGCTAATATTCAAAAGAGTCGACTTCAATGCTGTCATTAACTCTCTATTTTAAAATCCAATTTTTACAATTCGTAATTCATCGCCTACAAAACACATCATTGCAAGTAGATATTTATTTGACTACCTCATTCTACCCTTTATTTAATGCTCCCCCCAACTAATTTCTGAGGATGAAAGTATTCAATCAAATAAGCTTTTCAGACCGATATACAGTCTCAAATTCAAGAAAGTGCGTTCAAGTTTTTAGTTACCTATCTTTCTTTCATCTTTAGCATCATTCTTTTTTTTCCTCACCTTTTTCCGGCATTATTCTTCATTCAATGCATTTTCACTTGAAATTCCGAACAACTATAATGACCGGATAGCTCTACGGAATACGGTAATTAGGCTGCTCTGGCTTTTATCATGTTATCTTTACACCTTATACGCCGAATTTTAGACATTTTATACTATTGACTACAAATCATCAGCATAACGGCTAACATTAGGGTTCTATCTCATCATATCCTCAGATGAAGAAACAAAAGGAGATCTAGTCCTGGAAATGGCCATCGAGAAAATATCCCGGGGTAACTTTGATACAACAGTATGCGTTGCAAAAACGTACGTGGATAGTCAGAGTTCCCACTAATCACAACTCATTAAATTCAAGTATGATATTAACTAACTCACTTTCTTAGAAAAATATTATCGCCCACAAATCCTCTGTAAATGCATGATGGCGGGCAAAATGCTATTTTTTAAGCCAGGCAAACATCAAGATTCCAAAAATGTCCAAATATAAGGATACCATTGATAAGACAAGAATATACCCTCCCTCCTCTCTGCAATTGTAGAAGAGTACTGTTCCAATTTCCAGAAATGCCTTTATTACTCCTCGCATTAAACAAATAAACATTCTTAAACATACATAAATGCCTATTTTACATCAATAATTGATCAACATTCAATCATATCGCATCGGAAGCAACCTCTAATCAAAGAATCTATGATATAACGTTGGGTGCTTCATATGCAGAGAGAAAAAATGGCAAGTCTTATCTACGAAGGATTTCTCGGTTTTGCCTGGTTCATGAAAATTCCATGTCTGTTAACTTGGTCTGTGCAAGTGGAAATATTGATAAGGTTTTAATTATTATTTAAGTGTGTGTTTTTCTGAAAGTAAAATAAGTAATATTTCAAGTAAACCATCAGTAAATCCGGGAAAATGTTCTGAAACGAATTAAAATATGAGACTCACAATAAGATTCGCGAATATTTTGCTTCGAACTGAAGAAGGCTGAATATTTCAGTAAAGAAGTCGTTCAACGAGGTGGATAAACGATGTCAATTTATTTCGTTTTATAACTAACAGAAAAGAAATAAGTAGGCCTTAAGTGGAAGCCAATAGTATAAAACAACAAAATTAAAGTAAAATCTATTGTAATGTCAAACTGCAAAAATTGGACTAATTTAAAAGGTTTAAAAAATACTATCGGTACATTGGTGACTCAACGGAAAATACGCCTTCAATGCTTTTGGGAAAAATAAAAAAATGGTTGAAAACATATACATTGAAATCTACTTGAATCGAAAGACAAAGAGGGAGGCAAAACGGGAGTACATCCACCATTTTATACAAAATCACGAATGAAATGATGCTGCGGTCAGCACAGCAAATGAAGATATAACTGGAATCAGTTTTAAACTAATCCTATGATTACGACTACTCCGGTGAGTCTTCATTGATTTGTAGAAAAAGATATATATTGCATACAAAATCAATTATGATGTTATTGAATCAAAAGCAATCATGAATCATTTGTTAAAGTTGTTACAAGTGAGGTTTGCTCTGTTGACGTGCCATGAAAGCGATTGAGGGAGGTTTTGGACGAATCGGTGAGGAGAAGAGAAGAGGGTGAGAGGAGACTGGCAGGGAAAGCAGCGTGTTCGGCTTTCGTGCAACACGATTTTTCACTCACGCATTCTCCGCAATGAAAAGAGGAGATTAAGGGAAAAAAGTGGGGGAGGAGTATCGGAAGAAATGAGAAAATGGTGAGGGAGATGATGTAATGGAGGATGCAGAAGGGTGAGAATTCTAAGGAAAAAACGGATCCGGCAAAAAAAAACAATCAATTTCATTATTTCACACAAAAAATCCTATCAACATGATCATCATTCACCATAAGAAATTATATTTGCGAACAAGATGCCAGGAAAAAAAACGATAATCTGGGACTACTTGCAACTGCTTAAATGTTTTTTCACGTGAATTCCAAGATATATACTTCTGCATACTCATTACCACGCCAGCCGCCTAGGGGAACAAGCAAAAATATATCCAAAGGGAATTGGAGATTTAATCATGAATACCATGAAATCATTTCATTTTCGTCTGAAAAAATTGCTGAGTCTATATTTAATGCTGCTGTGATAAATCAATAGCTGCAAGAAAACAGACTTCTAGTTAAGGAAGTATATTTTCTTTAACTTCTTAATATGGCCTTTCTAATGGCCATTCTATCTGTTTATATAGTCCTTTATCTCCAAAATCCACTGGTACGATGATTATTTTTTGAGGCGGCTACGTCTTGCATGATATATTATTGGCTTTAGCCTCCACACTTTAAGGCGCAAGCGATATGAGATTTATTTTTCCTTAAGTGCGTCAGTAGGACTTCTTCTTTTGTTGGTTACCCTACTCGAACAAAATACTAGCATTTCTTAAGTCACTAAAAAATCTTGTAAAATTGTATAAATCGGTTTTTGATCATATCATCCGCGAATAATATACTGTTGCTGAATATTTTATAGCAATATTAGTTACTAGGCGAGGCAATTGGCAGTTAAGGTCATTTCCACTAAAAAAGATAGATGGATAATTTGGCATAGGTAGGTTTTTCAAAGAATAGGAATAGGGTGAAAAGCAAAACATGAGCCTACAATAACTGAAAAACGCCCAGGATTCTACAATTTAGAGTCCCATCCCATGGATTGCGTACTCGGCTTAAAATACTCGCTACACAGATTCCAAGTAGGGAACGAAATGCAGCTGACAAATTCTGTCACCGCTGGAATTCGTATACGGTTCTTTAAGGTGGAGTTCCAATGCAATTAACACCGCAATAACCCATTCCCAAATATTTCATAATTAATATAAATGTATAATAAGAGGAAATCCGATTAAATTCCACTTAAAAACATTACGCTATTGGCATCTTTTGTTAGATGACACACATAAAACCTTCCTTACCCGCCGAATTGGTACTAGTTTTGTGATTAGCAAGGACTATAATTTTAAATCAGTTGTTAGTGATTATAATACATTATTCTTTACGACGATATAACTCTCTAAAATTGCTCTATTGATCCTAATGAGCACCGATCTGATCATAGACCTACAATAAACCAAATTAATATTTGCTTTCCGTTAATTCGCCAGGCCCTCTTTAATGCATGTATATCCACAGCATTAACTTCAAGCATGATACGAATACTTTGATGAATAATAATTATTTGCACAAACTACAATCTTGTTCATCCTATTCCATTTTCAATAGCAAACTCAAGAGTTAACGGCCATAAAAGTTAGCCACGAGAAAGATAATAGCCGTTGGAGAACTGCAAGGCTAGGTTTTACTTTTCGCAATTTTCTGATATTCTTTTCATTTACTTCGTGTAGAAGTGAATTGAATACAATTTGGCTTATGATGCAAAAATATAATCTGACACCACATATGTATAGGACCATAATACTACCTTCGTACGAGTAAACTTAATATAACTAGCATCCAGTTATTTATTTTAAATTATAGTAGTTCACCTTGGCATAACTATTTTAAGGTACCTATCAAACTGTTGAGCAATGAAAAATTGGTTCAAAAAATTTAGTCAACAGTTCAAAATAATCTTGTAGATGCATGTTTTCAAGCATACCCCGGGACTTAGTTCAGTAGTACATAACTACTGAATTGACAGTATAGCACTAACAATTGACTATTCAGGTAATATTTTGAAAATATTTATGCTTAGGCGTGTAGTGTTAACTTTGGTGAAGTTAAAAATTTAAATGAATCGTGGAAATGTGACTACCTAAATTCAGAAAATTTAAGTTACTTTAGGGCACATTGTGCGCCATTTGACTCGAATATAGAAATGCATTGGCTAAATTATTTGCTGAATATTTCATTTGATTCAACACCTAAGAAATTGACGGAGCACTTGCAAATTTTAAGAAAATCACCAGATTTCACGAGCCCCCCGGGAGCTGGAATAGTGTACGCGGGGCAATGAGGCCAAACATCCGGCAAATATCGTACTCTGAAAATTCTCCATTGAGTCCCTTCTGGGCTGTATGAATAGGATTGAAATAAAAACGAAGGTGGTAATGCGTAAGAGATTGATGAATAAGGGGAGGGAGATGTTGGGAGAGAAGAACGTGGGAAGGCAGGGAAGGAAAAAATGTGGATAAACGAGCGGAGGGGAGATGAGTTGAGGATCATGCATGGGGAAGTGAGAGCGGAGGGGTTGATGAAGGGGAGATTAGAGAAATGGAAGGATTTTGGGTTCATTGGATGAAGAAGAAGGCAGTGTTGCGTAAAAGAGGGGAGGTCGCCTCCAGGGGGCTCCGTTGCATGGGCCTGACACCTTAAGGGTCGGAGGGGAGATGAGGTAGGCTGAGCTCGGCATGGCATGCAGCGGGGACCGGGAACGGGGGAGTGTGACGTGAGTGGGGTGTTACGAGGGATGGAAGGGGGAAATCGGTAGGGGAGGGCGTGACAGACTTACGTCAGACTCAATTACAGGGAGCAGCCCAATTTGCGGGCATAAAGGCCGATCCGTGTTGATGGATGGTTGCTACCGAGCCCGCGGCAAAGAAAGGCGGCGTCTGGGGGTGGCGCTGGGTAGGACTAGGAGAGGGAGATCGCTTCGGTGTGAGGCGGCGCCTTTTGAGGGAACGAAGAGGGGAAGGCGGGAGAGTTAGTTTTTTTCGCAACCGCATTCGTACACAAAGGAGAGTACCAGTCATATTAAGGTCGTCACTGAGCCGGGCATCTTAAATGAGCTTCACGAAAGACTTTTTTATGCGATGCAGTCCCAGCGGTGTCATTATGCAACTGAAAAAATTTGAGGCGGTATGTAAATTTTCACCCAACTCTCCTTTCATGTGCAACGAAGTCCCTTGTCAGAGCACCTTGTCGAACTCCACAATATCAACCTCCATAAATGTTTACAAAATCGTAGCCAAGCTGGAAGCCATACATGTTGCTCTTGAAATCGCGATAACCCGAACGTATTTCTGCTGCAATATGAAATGAGAGAATCTTCAATGTGTAATAAATACCCATAATGATACAATTAGATGCACATTAACACACATAAACACACGCATATATATATATATATATATATATAGTATATATATCGGCCCGAAGGTCGATTTGGTGGGTGATGGTATCGACCTTATATATATATATATACACACACGAGGGTCATTCGGAAAGTAGTACCCGTTCGTGCCGCATGAAGTGCTGACGACGCGAGTAGCCGCTGGACGAGGTCAGATAGCTTCAGTGGCTTGTCTGCCTTCTCTGAGCCAAGTTGCGTGACGCTAGCATTGCCTGTGTTGTTTCTGTGATTGTTTACAATGTTTAAAAAAATTGAGAACGCCGCCAGTTGTGAAGTGAGGGCAGTGATTAAATTCCTCAATGCAAGAAACGTTCGCCCATGTGATATTCATCGCCAATTAAAGGAGGTGTATGGAGACAATGTAATGGACGAGTCGTCTGTTCGGCGGTGGTGTCGCAACTTCAACATGGGGAGGGGGAACACACACGACGATGAGCGTTCGGAGAGACCGTCTGTCATTACAGACCAACTGGTGAGCTCAGTTGACGAATTCGTGAGGAACGATCGGCGCGTCACAATTGATGACATCTGTGAGCATTTTCCCAATGTTTCTCGAACAATTGTTCATGAAATTGTTAAACACCATCTGCATTATGCAAAAATTTGTGCAAGATGGGTCCCTCGCGTATCTCAATGAGCTGGCGGCGAAGGACTATGCAGCAGGAATACAGAAACTTGTCACACGTTATGGCAAATGCCTTAATTTGCTTGGAGATTATGTTGAGAAGTAGTTTAAAGTATCCTCTTTCAAATAAAATTTTTTATGTTTGTTAATATTTACTTTTGTGTCTTTATTTCACGAACGGGTACTACTTTCCGGATGACCCTCGTATGTATATATATAAGGTCGATACCATCACCCACCAAATCGGCCCGAAGGTCGATTTGGTGGGTGATGGTATCGACCCGATAGCCCGATGGTAGAGTTCACCGAATGCTAAGCCCGACGGCATGTGAAATTCACACGTCAGGGTAGGTGGGCCAGTTCCTTTCCCTGTGCTAGTTATGATTTCCCAGGAAGATCTGGTAACCAAAAATTCACATAGGTTGGGTGGAGCTGCAGGTGCCCAGAGACTTGCCCGGTAATCGAACCCGGGACCCTCCGGTCAGTAGTCCAACGCTCTACCCCTGGACTACCGCGACCCAAACATATATATATATAGTATATATATACACACATTCAAACACGAAATCCCACCAAACGGCGAATAAATACTCATATATACAGAAACAGATATAAGGAAAAGGGATAGGAACACATATAAAGGACGAACACAATAAAGGTGGGGAAGGCGGAATCGAACGGATCACAAGAGTAAAAATATTTCCTTGACCGGGACTCGAACCTCGGATCTTTCCACTTGCCGGGCGGATGCTCTCACGGATCTCAGGGTAAATTACGTTTCCTCGATAGCTCAAGTGGTTAAGAGCATCCGCCCGGCAAGTGGAAAGATCCGAGGTTCGAGTCCCGGTCAAGGAAATATTTTTACTCTTGTGATCCGTTCGATTCCGCCTTCCGCACCTTTATTGTGTTCGTCCTTTATATGTGTTCCTATCCCTTTTCCTTATATCTTTTTCTGTATATATGAGTATTTATTCGCCGTTTGGCGGGATTTCGTGTTTGAATGTGTATTTGGCCAATGTGGCTCATCCCTTTCTTCTGGCTATGCGTGCCACGAAACGCACTGTTCCTTTCCTGTATGATGTTGTATGAATTCTAAACCACTTTCCTTTCCTCTTGTGTATTGTCTATTTCTCCTTTGGTGGGTGAAACAGTCCCCTGACGCCATCTCTTGGCTAAAGAATCGGGGCGCTTGGCGACATATTAGACCCACGGATCTCAGGGTAAATTACGTTTCCTCGATAGCTCAAGTGGTTAAGAGCATCCGCCCGGCAAGTGGAAAGATCCGAGGTTCGAGTCCCGGTCAAGGAAATATTTTTACTCTTGTGATCCGTTCGATTCCGCCTTCCGCACCTTTATTGTGTTCGTCCTTTATATGTGTTCCTATCCCTTTTCCTTATATCTTTTTCTGTATATATGAGTATTTATTCGCCGTTTGGCGGGATTTCGTGTTTGAATGTGTATTTGGCCAATGTGGCTCATACCTTTCTTCTGGCTATGCGTGCCACGAAACGCACTGTTCCTTTCCTGTATGATGTTGTATGAATTCTAAACCACTGTCCTTTCCTCTTGTGTATTGTCTATTTCTCCTTTGGTGGGTGAAACAGTCCCCTGACGCCATCTCTTGGCTAAAGAATCGGGGCGCTTGGCGACATATTAGACCCACGGATCTCAGGGTAAATTACGTTTCCTCGATAGCTCAAGTGGTTAAGAGCATCTGCCCGGCAAGTGGAAAGATCCGAGGTTCGAGTCCCGGTCAAGGAAATATTTTTACTCTTGTGATCCGTTCGATTCCGCCTTCCGCACCTTTATTGTGTTCGTCCTTTATATGTGTTCCTATCCCTTTTCCTTATATCTTTTTCTGTATATATGAGTATTTATTCGCCGTTTGGCGGGATTTCGTGTTTGAATGTGTATTTGGCCAATGTGGCTCATCCCTTTCTTCTGGCTATGCGTGCCACGAAACGCACTGTTCCTTTCCTGTATGATGTTGTATGAATTCTAAACCACTTTCCTTTCCTCTTGTGTATTGTCTATTTCTCCTTTGGTGGGTGAAACAGTCCCCTGACGCCATCTCTTGGCTAAAGAATCGGGGCGCTTGGCGACATATTAGACCCACGGATCTCAGGGTAAATTACGTTTCCTCGATAGCTCAAGTGGTTAAGAGCATCCGCCCGGCAAGTGGAAAGATCCGAGGTTCGAGTCCCGGTCAAGGAAATATTTTTACTCTTGTGATCCGTTCGATTCCGCCTTCCCCACCTTTATTGTGTTCGTCCTTTATATGTGTTCCTATCCCTTTTCCTTATATCTGTTTCTGTATATATGAGTATATATATATATATATATATATATATATATATATATATATATAGTAAACTAGATATGTATTTGTGGTGTGATAAGTGTATATTGAATGATATCATGTTTCTTTAGAATTACATTACGAAAAACCTTTAAGGTGATCTCCCGTCTTTGAAGTATTTTTCTTAATTAACAAATTCCATAGAGTGAATATGTGATCGTTGCAAATTCCATTCGCTTTGTAATGTTCGGCTGCAGGGGACGCTCAGGTTGAACGGCATAAAAGGGAACCCATTAAATGAGACAACAAAACCGCGACTTCAAGCTTCATTAAACAGAGGGCTATGGTGCCTCTTCTACGCGTAAATATTCTTTCAGGGGTCCCATAACGTTCGAAATGTCGGAGAGCTGAAAATGTAAAACCTTGTCATGAAATTAGATGAATGACATCATATCATGGGAGGAGACGTTATGAAATAAATATTTTTTTGAAAAATTTTATGAGGGAAACATCGGTGGGTGGAGTTAGGGATAGGAGTGTAAAATTCGAGAGCTAAAATGCTGAGTGGGTAAAATCCAAAATGGAACGTCAATAAGCCTCCCCTCAAGCGCGGGTGAGAAAATCGGAAAGAAATGACACGCTGTATTGGAATACTGCGACGTGTCAAAGTAGATGATGACAGTTTGGACCGGCCTTATCTCAAAATAAAATTTCAAAGCATTTCGTAGCGATCGATAGAAAAATTTCAATGTTTATATTTGTCAAGGGCCGTGATTCAATACTCTCGGAACTTAACTTTAAAACATTTGTAAGTATACGTCAAGCAAATAAAAAAGTCTCAGGTAATATTGGCGAGCAAATTTCATCGCCGAATGAATATGCATGAGTATTCGTTGTCTAAATATAAATACCGGGAGATTAGGGTGATGTTACCGTTCGGGATAAGAATAATGCACTGATAGTTTCAGGTCTATCAGAAAAAAAATCAATGTTGAAATACTATTAGCTTAATTTTTTCACTATGATTTCAGCGGAGGCAATTTTTAAAGTGAAAATTCGCTCTCTGGCAGGCACTTCAATATGCACTACAAAAGAATAACATGAGTATTTGTTGCAAAATAACTGACACTATGGATGGATGTCGTGTCACATATTTACTTGAAGGATTAGTCAGTGACAATTCAAGAAGCATGGCTCCACTAGAAGGGAAAAAAAGAAAACTGGAGCTAATGTTTTAGTTTTAGTTCACTTTTAAAATACCCAGCAAGAATTTGGAAACGTCAAAAAATGGTGATAATAATAAAAATATGTAGCCAACAAGTTCAACTTTAACTACCGAAGAAAGCAAGTCAGTTTAACTAAAACTCTTACGAAGGTGCAAATTACGCGAGTTTTTAAATCCTATAACTATACGAGTTTTTGTACTCTTTTTAATCGTTGCTGCAATATTTTGATACTAAGAAATAAATCCATAGAGAATGGCTAGGACTTTACAAGATGTCAAAAATTTACTCAATTGCTATAGCTGAAACCAATTCATACGTTTGATTCTCCGTTGTTTCAACGGATTTTTTCATGTTTCCATCGTTTAATTATGTTATATGCACGAAAAATCAATAAATTTATGATAGTTTAAAAATAGCAACAAATTTCTAAATATCCTGAGTGCATATGATTTTTGTAGCGAACGATTGGTCATTAAATTAGGTAGACGATATGTTCAAGCCTAGTGAATCCCTGAAGGTAATTATCAAGGAGCGGACATGTTGCTTCGTCTCATTACGCACTACGGCTGCTAAATTTTTTTTCATTAACCATTTTTCAGCAACCATTCAGTCATTATACTTGGCAAGGAATTTATCGATCACAGCATGATTAAAGTCAATTCCATACTGTTTCATCAATCATGCTGGAATATCTGTTTATGGTGTGCGCGTTTATTTTTAGGTCTCTCATACAAGGATTAAAATGTAATTTCTGTCATTATACATACATTGGAATACTACTACGTTAGCTGGGTTTAGGAATTACGAGCAATTTTTTCTAGAGAATTCATGACCGAGTCAATATATCTATTAAATATTTAATAGTCAGACATCATATAAAGTACGTTTTTAATCATAGTTATGACAGAATTTAAGATATTCAACAGGCATTAGCATTAGGCAAATATTGCATTATTTGAAATATGATTATTAAGCTACTAAAATAGTATCTAGGTGAATTATTATATGGTATTGACAATACACATCACCAAGTATTAAAATCCATAAAAAATGTACAAGTCAATATATAAAATATGCATTAAGTACAAAACATCTTATGTATTCGGTAGGTAAGTAAGATACAATAATTTTTAGAGACCCACAACTCTCATTTAATAAACACACAATATAATAAATAGTCTTACCTTCAAATATATATATATATATACATATATATATATACATATATATATATACATATATATATATATATATATATATATATATTGAATTCTTCCACTACATGGAGATACGTCATAGACGCATACAATTTAGAAATATTGTGAACATCACACGAGTGAGTAGTAGAATTCTATAGCGAAGATTTTTATGTTTACCGTAATAATTACCAAGCCCATTGCTCCTGCACGTGTCTTTTCTCGATGGCGGATTTGATAAAACCTTTACATTTTCTTCTATCAAAACCGTACGGTCGT
The DNA here is from genome assembly GCF_022747635.1 of Hetaerina americana. Taxonomy (NCBI): domain Eukaryota; kingdom Metazoa; phylum Arthropoda; class Insecta; order Odonata; family Calopterygidae; genus Hetaerina; species Hetaerina americana. The sequence continues at coordinate 55,374,656 of NW_027286070.1, forward strand.
TTTCATTCGATCCTCGAACTCGCAAAAACGGAATTGCTCTTCCAAAACGTGTTACATTTCTCACGGTAGGTTTGCGATAAAAAGTCAGCAGTAAAATTGTTTGCACGGAGGAGAAGATAAAACGGACAGGCGCAGAAGAAAGGCGTGGGTCAAGAGGTTAGAGTTAATGAAAAAGGAAGGATATACTCCAATAATTTAATTCTAAGTCTCTTAGAAGAGAAGTTTTTCTTTTCAGTGCGCATCAAAAGCTATCCCGACGACAACTTTATTTTTTTCAGAACAATATTTTAAAGTTTTTCTGGAATAGGGAACTTCACCGGAGAAAAACTAGCATTTGAACAAATCAGTTAGGTGATCATTTCCTTCAATTATGAAGTATAATTTTGAATCCATCGATGTAAGCAGTAAACTCGAACGCTCTCTGATATTTCATAAGCCTTAACATTAGTTACCACAGTAACTTGTATCTTTCTATTTGGAAGGGCCAATCCAGTGCAATGACATTCAGATTAGAAGTTTTTCTACCTCCCTGACTAAAACATATCGTTTTATGATGAGGTCAGCCAAAGGTAACGTTGTATTGAGGTAATATGGTGTAAATAATAAGGCCCATATGCGATAAACCTGATGACAATACTTTCTGATTTAAAATAGTTTTTGACAAAAATGGCGTATATTATTTGAGTTCAAATCACTAAGAAGATACATTCAACAAAATAAGGTGGCTTTGACTTTCATTTTCCTCCATGGATTCCAATTAATATCCCCGCACTCTAAATGTGTCTAACAAGTTTATTAACGCCCTAATATTTCATTATATTTGCCCTAATCCATCAATAGATAATTTACTCTTTACTTTAAGGTATATGCACTATCGACTACCAGATTAATACATGTAATCATTAAAATGCAACGATTTCAATGAGGTAAATAAAACACTAAAATATCATGAGCCTGTTCTTAATTTCATTGATCCGACTCGTCTATTGTTTTGAAGATAATTTAAAATAGTCTGGATAAATTGAAAAATCAATACAAAACCACTATATTTCATGAACGAAGTCAGTCACCCAATTTTCTGTGGTAAGTGAAGGAAGAAAACATAACATACACCTTGCCTCCACGCATATAAGACAACTTCCCTTTGTATTCACATTATATACGAGTGATATTTTTGAAGTTAGGTCCTTTTGGTCTTCGAAGAATATATTCGTAAGAAAAGTTATTTATTGATGGGATGAGTTTCCCATGAATGTAATATCCTTTTCTATATTATCACGGCTCACTTCTAAGCACTTTTAGTAATGCTGTACCAACTTCTTAAGTCCACCAGCATAGGAATTCGCCACTTGGGAATTGAACCAATTGACAGCAGCGGCTTGAGTTATTCGACGTCTTCAAAGCGCTGTTTCGTTGTTCACCAAGCCACTGTTTCAAGAGTAAGAAGAGGAAATAGTCGCTGGGTAGGAACTGTCGATAGCAGTCCAAAATCGCTCGTCCACTAAACATTTTTAGCTTTTTGTGTTGTTGTTACCCATTTTCGGTACACACCCTGTACGCAATAAATGATATCCAGGCATTTTCGTAACAATCGTGTGGAAAGTTATACATCCAAAAAAATAAAAGTTATCAGCCAGAGCACTAATCGTCAATCATCGATCAGATGGCAGTTCTAAGTCCACTTGTTGTGAATTGTATCGGTCTGGATACCGGGCATGCCGTTCCGATTTTCCTCATGCACATTTGTACGGTCATTTTAAGTATCTACGCCATTGTTTAACCTTTCCTTCACTCGTTTCTGTAGGGCCATAAAATTAGGCACAACTCCCGATGGATTTGGGCAGCAAATGATCTATTAACACACAAAACTCAAAGAACAGCACGCACTTCACAACTGGAGGTAGCGACGATTATCCCGGGCTTTGCTACCTGCTTTCACCGGCAGGCAAACAATAACTTAAAGCAATAGCATCAGTGGCCCCAGAAACAAGCAATAGATGGTGCTGCATGGGTACAAATATATTCTGACCCCACGATATTTAAATATGAGAAAATGGCCCTTACTTTTCGAATGTTACTTATATGTGGGGGTAACTTTCCTAAGTAATTACTGCTAATAAATAGCAGAAGGTATCTTGATAAAATTATTCTGCCTATTAATTGATCCTTAGTCGCACAGTTTTGTAAATTATAGTTTTGAATGTAGATTTGTTTTATTTCAGGAAGCCGTAGATTGAAGTAGCTAGCTGTATGGAGAAGATATAAGCTCGCAATGTGATAATGTCCCTTCATTTGAGAGCCTACGTTGCCCGGCAAATCCACGACGAAGTGATGGCTGAACATGAAAATGATGACCCGTCATATGAAACAGTTGTGAGATGGAAAAAGTAATTTTCAAACTGACGAAGAGCAATCATCCAAATTATCATGAACGAGCTTGTTATCAGTAACGGCAGTGTTTGGAAAATTATTCACGAAGAACTGAACACGTCAAAGGTGTCAACACGCTGGGTTCCAAGACTACTGTACTGAGGCAAACTTTGAGCGACCTGCAATCGCAGCTACGATTGACCTACAATCAAAGGGATGTGGCTTTAAAATTTTGCCACATCCATCCTTTTCTCACCTACAATGACTTTTTCTTATTACCAGAACTCAAAAAACCATTTTGGAGTCGGAGATTTGACAGCACAAATTACGTCATTCAAGAGTTGGATCAATAAATTTCGGTGGCTTCTGCAGAGTTCTGCAATAATGACCGCCGGAAGGTCAAGAAACGCTGGAATAAATGTATAACTCTGGATGATGACAATGTAAAAAAGTCTTGAGAATAAAAAATTAACATTAACTTTATATTCCGATTATGTTTGGTAAAATATTATGGTTTCAAAATACAGTTCATTAAAATTTAAAGTCAAGTAAAGATAAAAGTCATAAATAATCGCCCTAGAAAAGCAAATCATATTTTAAAAAGAGAGAAATAATTCTGAAAAAAATTATAGGGATTCTCAACAATATTATGAAAATCAATCATTTCCTTGCCGCCCCAAATTGGTTGTAAAGACTTTTTATCTATCGTCATAGGGTGATGAATGTATCGGAATCTAAATGTAAATAGCACAAATTAATTATGTGATACACCTATCGGGTCAAACAATCTCTGCATGATAGAAATTGCGAATTTGGATTTATTGAAAATCATTTCAATATCGTCCATTCTACGCGGAATGTGGGCGCCGAGAAAAGGTGGATGCCATGATTTGAGAGTTTGAGACGAGTAGGAGATGGATAGAGGGGAAGGGGGAAGAAAAGAGTGAAGGCTATGGATAAGAGAGGGGGGAAATTGCTGGAGGGTGGCAAGAAGGGTGAGAGAAATTGGGAAAGAGAGGAATTTGCGAAAGAGCGTGGGCGGGGGAGGGGGGCGAGGTGAAGAGAGATCGGGAGGAGGTTTTGGGGAATTTTTTGATTAATTGAGTAGTGTCTTTATACATCGGGGTTAATCAGGGGATGGGAATATTTCATTCTTTATGACGGGGCATGAAAGAGGATGGAGAATGCCCCGTAGGGAGCTGATATTAAACGAGAGATGATGGCTTTTGATGAACGGTGTGAGGAATAACTTGGGCTCGGGTAGAAGTTATCCGCAGAGAGGAATCAGTGCAAATTTATTCTCACTTTATCGACCTTTCTCTTCATTTTGTTGTTCTCTATCATACTGCGCGATATTAATAACAAAAGACAAATTTCATGTGGCAAAATTACTGTTTTGAAACGAAGTAAACATCGGATAGTGTCGCAAAATCAAAAATGTTTCTTAATTTTGTCAATTACTGTTACTAATGAAGGCTGAGAAGACATTATGTACTAATTATGTTTTAAATTGCACCGCATAAAATAATTTTGTCAATGAGTAGGATTTTTTCTTTGCACTTAATAAAATTATATTTAAAATTTAAAGTAGTACATGGGATTATTAAATAATTGGTAATGATTGACACCGAAAATTCTGACGAAAAAATTCTGGCTACATATGCTTAAGAATCAGTTCAACAAAAAATATTATTGTTCAATAACTTTGTTTGAAAATAGTAAATATATCATGAAGCAGAATCAAATCATGACAAATTTTGGTTTGTGACACGATAACATCAAAACAAAAAATTCAAAAAAATGTATTTTTTTACGGCTAATTAGAGTTAATAGTTGAAATAGTGGTCAATTTAACATTAATCTTACTTTTTTTCATTCTTTTTCCGAATTTTCAACCTGTGAGCACGTTTTTAAGAGTCAAATACCCTGCTGAAATTCTCGCATGGTATCAATTTAGCACAACTTCCTTTGATGGCTTCATAACCTATTAGTTAAGTAGTCTAAGAAATTCCCAGAAAACCTAGTATGTAGGTCAATGATAAATTTAATTTTAACGCATACCGAAAAATAGGTGAACCGTAACCCAATTCAAAAGATTTTTTTTTCCTTTTTAGGACGATACTCTTTCAGCTACATCTTCGATCAATCTGCATGAAATCATTCCTCGTCTAAAGAAACAAGGTGAATTCAACAGTTCACATGCTTCAAATTACTTAAAAATTATATTTTTCAATAAAAATATTTAAGGAACATCAAACTTGACAAATTATTCATTTAGATAGATTTTAAGCTGACTTGGCCATACCGGCGAAATCACATCAGCATTTTTAAGAAAATGAGAAAAATATTAAATTTCTTGGTTTTTTGATAATTCGCAACTTTTATAAACTTCATTACGGATGTAGATACATTAAAGAATACTAGACAAGACCACCATACCATAAAATAGATATTTCTTAAGGATTAACGTCCCGAATTAGTATATTCTGATCTTTAATGTAATAGCTATGCAGTGTAGTCAAAAATTTAAAAAGGAATTGAAGAAAACGGACTTTTCTTAATGCTGATAAAGATTATTGCATTAAATAAATGATGCATAAAATTATTTGTTAAAACTCTAAGAGAGTCGGATATATTTAAGGTTTAGAGGAAATGAGAGGTTACAGAAACAGGAAATAGCTGCTGCATAGGAAGCAATGGATCAGGTGTAAAACAAGTGGAATTAGGAAGCTCTATGACACGAGGGATGACCAGGAGGATGAAAATAGAGATGAAGAAGGAAGAGAAAATACGGACCCAGGAAAAATTAAGATGGATTTAAAATAGAAACCTAACTACACAAAGCAGGCAGGATAAAAACAGTAAAAAGCAGATAGAATATAACAGGAAGCTAAAAACGAATTGTTCTTTGAGAATCCTACAGGAAGAAAATAAAGGGTTGCAAAGAGCAGTTCAATGGTAAGAGGAGTTTCCTAAGCGCGAGAAAAGTGAGAATAATTTCAAGACGGAGACATTTCCAGGGCGCAAAAAAGAAAAAATCAAACAAAATTCAAGAGTGAAGACATTGAAGTACCTTTCGCACCAAAGCATATCGAGGAAAATTAGAAATAATAAGTTTAAGCGGTTTTAAAATTAAGAGAGGCCCCGGCAACAACAAGTCAATTACATGTGGATGAATGTTAACGTAGATCCAGGAATACCAGCAACGGCAATAGAAAGAATACTACGCGAAATGAAGGCGGGCAAGGCTTATATTCTGGCACATCATACTGGCAAGGCGTATATGTACTATATAGAAAGTTTTAATTTTCTTTACGCCGTTCCGCTTTTAGATATTTTTTACGAACCTAACTACAAGATAGAAAATATCAACAGAAGACTACTGAAGGGCTTAAACGGCTGCCAATAGGAATATAATGTTTAGGTTATCCAGGGGAGGAGTGACAATGATGCTTGATAACTAATTAAAGGATTTTTATAAATAAATGCAGAAGATAGAATGACTTTTTTATTTATTATTATTATTGTGATGATTGTTATATTAGGACTATGTGGTACTGGATAGATTAGCTAGGAAAACTTAATGAAGTATTGCATCACAGAGGAAGAGAAATTGATTGGTGAATGGGGCGCTTATTCAAATCTCTGCATAAACCATATCGTAAGGGTCGCACATAGACACCTTGAATGTGCAACAGAAGTGGTTTCGTAAGAACCTTGCCATCGCCAGGATGCATTGGCTTATGAACCTTCAGAGTAGTAGTAGTTGCATTGATAGAGTTAAAGGAAGGATTTTTTTCGAAAAGAAATTGGCGTCCACACTGTTGTACTAGAATGTCAGGTCTCCAAAATTTCCAAATAAAATTTGGCGTTGGAGACTCATTAGAGACCTATACAGCTAGGAATCAATCAATAAATAGTTTAGTTAGTCTAAAAATGATAAATAGCTAATTATACTCCTGCATTGAATGATTGCATTAATGCATTGGATTCATTGTTGAGTGTTAAGAATCGATTGATAAGGAATCAGGTGCGGAAAAATTCTTAGTAGCACAATTAATGAGGATTTCGAGACGCACGAAGACTAATTCAAAAAATACTTAAAAAGTTATAAATTAGAGCACCTAATATAGTTCACTACTAAAATAGGTCACGAGTAAAAAGGAGTATAGGGTGGTAGATAATAACAATCAGGATGTATTTGAATGCATCGTACATTTAAGAAAGCTTTCGGCAGAGTAAAACTGACCAAATTATTGAACATTTTCATATGATAGGAGTATACGGGAGGGACAGACAAAGACAGGGATGCGTATTATCACCGATTATTTTCTATATGCTGAGAAAATGGTAAGCAAGACATGGGGAGAACTGGAGACTGGAGCTAAATTAGATAGAAAACTCTTTAAATGGGTTTGATTTGCGGTCGATTAAGCTTTAGTTAACCAAGCAGGCAAAAGGTTACAATTATCACTAAATACACTGCTAAAGATTTAAAAAAGATACTATTAGAATTTTGATGTGAAGTGTTTTAAGTTAATTTATGTTTTGTAAACTTGTCTGTTGATGCAAGAAAGAGGATAGGTATTGATTGGAGTTTTTCAGCGTTTGGTTATAGAGATTACTGTATAAAATAAAATGAATGGCAGGAAAACCAAAGATAAAGTTCTGAGTTTGTAAGGGAAGAGATATGACTGTTGGTGGAAATTTGAAGGAGGCAGAACGAGTTCAACCGGGAGATACTGAAAGGCGATGAGTTGCTGAAGGCGGTAATAGAGGAGAGAATGCTGGGAAAGCGAGTTAGAGAACGGAAAGGATTAGACATTTTGAATATATTTTAGGGAGATGGAGTACAGAGCTAAAGAACTATTTCATTATCTACAATGGCATTTAAGGCTTTCTTACCTCATGTTAGCTTACAAGTTAACTAGCGAGTGGTACCGAGGTTCATTAAAAACCTACACTTAGCCCGTAGATTTCTGTTGGCAATGAAAAATATTGACCCCCTTGATATTGCACCAGGTTTATGTCATTATGGCCTAATTCTTAAAGAATTCATTGAGGGATATCTATGACCCTATGATTATGATGTATTTAAATCAAAATTATTATACTTCATGTTCTCAATATATGGATCATGATGCATTAAAAATTATACTACTGGCGAATTTTTTCGATGAAGAAATTGAAGTAAAAACTCATAGGTGATTCAGTACTAGTCACACCCGTGGGACAGCAATTTTGTGATTTTAGTTTATGATTTTTTGCCTTCTGAGGTAATAAATCCTGAACACCATAATTGTCTGCAATGGGGGATCAAATCGCATTCCGCATTTTAGTCGATTTTCTTTAGAGAACATTTGCTAATGTACAAATATTAACCATTGCATTACGGATTAAAAAAGCCAATGAAAACGAGTCTGCAATGAATGAGGACTCGGAATAAAAGTGAATTGCGGTGAGTCGTCATTGAGTGGTGCCGAAGGACTAAATCCGTAGACACCAGAGTTTTTAATGCAGCGCCTAAACCTCGTCATATTCTTTATCCATTTTCCTTTTTCGTGCTGTAAATATCAATAAATCAGCATGATTCTCGTAAAAGGGCTCATTCTTTCATTGTCATTCATTTTCTATGACCACATTAACCTCCTGTAGCCCTTTATTTCGGAGAAAGCGTTTCTCATAACTTGAATCCACCATCGTGAAAAAGCATTGGGTCCCAAATAATTTTTCTTTTTCCGAATTACATATGACAAAGTATATACTCACTAAAATCAAAAAATCTAAAAACATAATTTAAAATAAATATATGTCAGTGTATCTCTCCACATCGAAAATTGTATATTCACCGTTCGCCACATAATCTAAAGGGTTTAGGAATCAAAATGAGAGTTCCCCTTGCGTCTTGCAAAGGGAACTTGCCTAAGTATGGAGAAATTTAGCCAAAACCAACCGGGGGAAGAGGAGAAGGATGTCTCGCAAACATCAACGACTATACTATATAACCATGCTTCCCTATTAAGATTTTCATTTTAATCACTTAACGCAGCTACCACTTTCCTTCCCTCATGTTTAAGTCTTCCTCTCCGTACGTTACCTCTCGGGAGCCCTTTCCTTTCAGCTTTCCTTACCTTTCTTACCTCTCCGCGCCGTTCTTTGAAACGCGGGCTACTAATGCGCGCGCGAGGTGAATAAGTTTTCTCTTAGCAGCCGCAGAACTAGACAGGATTTGCAATTGGAATAGTCTCCAACGACTTCTTCACCCGGAAACGAAACTGGAATGTAATGTCCGTTAAATTTTGCATGGAGAGGTGGTGTTGCGAGGCAACATTTCGACAGAAATAGAAGGGAAAATTTAATAGTTATGGAGGAAAGGGGAGAAGGAGAGTAGAAGAATGAGTAAGAAAGGAATGACGATGGCCCTAAACCTTCGGGATTAGGAAGCTTGGTGATGTCTTATCTTTGAAAACTGTTTCATCCAAATCGCCAGTTTAATGATTGTCGCATCAAAATGGGTGATAAAATGTTGGCCGGGATATTAGTCACAAGTCGTTGAATTGATATTTCCTCCCAGTCTTTCAACTGTACTTTCAAAAGGCTGCTATATAATCTACGTTCATGAAATAAGAAATGGTCTCCGAGGAAATGCACGTGAGCAAATGAGAAAGGTTATATGATAAATTTATTATAAATAAATAAGTTCCTGACGATTTTTTTAAATCAATATTTAGCCTATATTTATAATCCATTATGGAAATAGAAAGAAAGACTCGTACTTTTCCACAGATTTTATTATACGGTACAACGCGTTGGCAAGGAAGACCTCATCATCCAGAAAGCTGACAAGGGATCTAGTGTCGTAGTGTTGGATAAACGAGTGTATGTGGAAAAGTGCCTTGAGTTCATCAACAACAATCCTATTACTCCGTTATCCAAAGACCCAACCGCGAGTTTCCAAAGTGAAGTGAAACGTGCAGTGTTCAAGTGTAAGTTTTTAAATGCTAGGGAAAAATTTAGTTTAATCCAAATGAACCCCTCCGCCCCCAGGTTGTACGGACTCCCCAAATTACACAAAAAAGCCATACCTATTCGGCCTGTCATCTCAGCTGCGTCCGCCCCTTCACACCTTCTGGCACGAAAATTAGACGTATTGCTCCGAGATCTCACAGGTTTTAAACCTAAATATGGAGTTAAAAACTCTATAGAGCTAGCCCGAAAATTGAAAGATATTGATGTCCCGGAAAAAGCGAGGCTAGTCTCCTTCGACATTAGCAATTTATTTACTTGCGTACCAATATCGGAAACTTTGCTTAGGGTGGAAGAACTACTCAAGGATTCCACCATTGCCCAAAATATCTCAGACGAATTGGTCCCCCTCATCAAAATGACAGTTAACCAGAATTATTTTAGTTTCAACCACACCCTTTACAGCCAAACGGATGGGTTAGCTATGGGTTACCCACTGTCCCCCTTCCTAGCCGAAGTCTTCCTCAATTCTGTAGAAGAACATCTTTTTAATGCTGACAATCAGCATAACAAAAACGTGGGCTATTGGTTTCGTTACGTGGACGATATACTATGCCTATGGACCGGAACCAACCGACAGTTAGACTCCTTCCTTAATTTCCTAAACACTCTTCATCGGAATATCTCCTTCTCCATGGAAAAAGACGTCAACGGCACCATCAACTTCCTCGACTTGACAATCACAATTAGGGATAATAGACACGAATTTGCAATTTATAGGAAACCCACATATACAGACCATATAATTTCTAATGATTCCGCACACCACTTTTCTCACAAACACGCAGCCCTCCACTCCATGATCCACCGCCTCCTACACATCCCCCTTTCCCCTAAAAACTTCAAAATTGAACTCGTGAATATCACTAATATAGCTACCAACAATGGTTTCAACCCCAAACTAGTTGACACATTACTACGGAAAAAACAAAAAGCAATGGCCATAAAAAGAATTTTCGTATCACAGCCCGCAGTATCTAAAGATTTTAAGTGGTGCTCGATCCCGTTTTTGGGAGATCTTTCATATAGGATTTCCAACTGCCTACCCACCTCACTCAAAGCAGCCTTCTACCCACCCATAACCCTCTCCAAACTTCTAGCCAATGGAAAAGACACCCAGGATAGCCTTCTCAAATCAGGCATTTATAAACTGAAATGCGAGGATTGCAACAGCGTTTATGTCGGTCAGACCGGCAGGAATATCAAGTTACGAGTCAAGGAACACGCTAGGTGTCACAAAAATCAGAATAACAACTCTCTCTTCGCCAAGCATTTACTAGAATTCGACCACAGCAGTGACTTTGTCCCAGAGATATTACACACACTCCCAAAAGGATTAAAAATGGACGCTCTCGAGCAATTAGAGATTAGAAGGCACTTGGTGAACCCCAACACGACACTTTGTAATGAGCAATTATTCCCATACCCCTCCACACTCCTCTCCGAGAAATTAGCCTGGAAATGGTCAAAACAATCCATCAACGCATCTGCGAGCCCCCACCCCCCTCAAATCCTTCCAACCCTCCCCGCCCCCACTCTGTCCTGAGGGTATATATGCTTGCTCTGTCTGTTTTGCAAATTTGTACCTGATGATGCCGCAAGTCGGTGAAACGCGTTGTGCCGTTTAATAAAATCTGTGGAAAAGTACGAGTCTTTCTTTCTATTTCAATAATGGATATCAATTACTTCCACGAAGTGAAGCCTGAAACAATAGAATATATATTTATAATATTAATTATTTACACAAAAAATTAACTTTATCGCTTTCTGGTTTGAGTCTTTAAATTTTCGTCTGTTCCTAAGTACAACAGAAAACTGTGATATTTTCATGAATGATAGATAGCTTTCACATACAAAGCGAAAGGCCCAGTATAAAATTTAATATTCAAAAACGTTCTCAATTGGTACAAGTTCAACCTTAATAAATTGTGTATTAGTTGCAATAATGCATTAAGATTGAAGTTTTTCTTGCAATATATCAACTTCCGTTTCAATTAATTTTTATCTGACTAAAGCAGATTGCATTTTATAGCCGGAAAAACATGACAATTAAAATTGTAGAAGTTTTATAAAATCCAGAAAATGAAATATATTATCACTAAATTTATTTTACATGAAAAAGATAATCATGTCGAGCTGCACTACGTTCAATAAAATAATGCCAACTATTTCAATTAATTGACTCTGGAAATCATTCATCCCCAAAGTTTTCTTCAGCTTCAAAGCGTACCTGTCTTGGCCCCTTGAAATGTCCAGAGTACTACAGTTACAAAGAAAATGACTTTTAAGAGAAAAACGTGATTAAATGAGTTTTCTGTTGGGGGTTTTTCTTCAAAAGAACAACAGCAAAGGAAAAAGCTGAGTATAGTATGCTTTCAAACAAGCTCATATTTTACAGCTCGGTGGCTTCATTTCACTCTCTTGCTTAATCCGAACGAATATTTCAAGTTGTTTAGGAGAAAGAAATATCGTTTCCTCATTTTAAGTGCATTGTATCATTATACCTCATCAGATCTTTTCAGCGATTATTTAGCCACGAGTAAGCAAGTTCTATAGCATCAACGTCGAGTACATTACACGTCCCATTTAAAAATGTCCCTTCCTTCAAATGGCAGGACGTTCATGTCTTATAACTCAATTTCGACAATAATGTTCCATATTTTTAGAGACCATATGCAAAATAAAAACTAGAAGTTCCATTGATTCCACGAACGGCACATACATTTTCATAAGCGGACAAGGACTTGCAACACAAACACAGCAAAATCCTGCCGCAGCACCAAATAGGTTGGGGACGATAGGTGGGTTGTTCGCTTGAGGGACAATTGAATTTTCGAGAAGAACATGCGCAAATAAAACGAATGAGACTGAGAGGGTGAGTGTAGAGGGGTTGGGAAAATTTGGGAGTGTCAAATGGGCCGGCCAAATGGGTTGGCCAAGCTGAGGAGGAGAGAGGGGGAGGAAGGGAGGGAGACGATTGAATATTCGGAAGAAGCGGCGACAAAAACCAGTCCGTGCAAGGGAGAGGTGGTGGGAGGGAAGAGGATTAAAGAGCGGGAGGGAGTAATTGGTCGGGACAAGGACGAGAGTGACACCGAGCGGCGACAGGGGAAGAGGATGCCGGGAGAGAGACGAGGAGCGAGGGATTCGGTCGGTCCGGGGGTGGAGAGGATGCCCCTGCCGCGGTTTTTTGAAGGAGGGTGAGAATAACCCGGGTGATGCTGCTGCCACCGACGCGGTTGAGCTCCGAATTAATTATCGTCACGGTAATTGTCACGAGGACGCCAAAACCGTCCGCCAGGGACCCTTACAGGCGAGAGCGGAGGGGGTGGGTGAGGTGAGAGGGGAGGGCGATGCTTGGGTCCCACCCGCCATTCGCTGCTTAACTCCCACTTCCTCTCGCACTCACATCTCATCCCCTCCAATAGCCTTGCATCACCAACTGCGTCCGTGCGCCTAAGTGCAGTCCAGGAGGCCGAATAAGCCGATTCGACACCTCAGCTACATTCAAAATGACCTTCACTAAACAAATGATCAAGCTAGATGACAAATCAGTTTTGGGCGTTGGTTATCAGCAAGTAAAATGATTTTCTTCTGCGTCCATGCACCAAATTATAATTATATTGCGAAAAACTACTGTAAATAATGGTGTGATTGTTAAATTAAGACTGGTAGAAATGTTGCAATCAAGAGCGAAATAAGACTAAGATGATTTTTCAGGGCCACGAAATTAATTGCATACCTAAATCACCTGAATATAATAGATCCACTAGGCTGAAAATTATTGTATAAAGAGCTGTATCCGCTAGAGGATGTACGATTCAGTTTGTTGATTATACAAATATGCAAATTTTTACATGTGCATACATATTTACCGACTTTTTATGGCATTAAAAAGAGTGGGGAGGCTGTATATCTCTGCAGTGAGGGTGCATATACTTAAAAACGCAAAATTATGGGTGTCCTTTGAAAAGCATTATACCTACTCTTAATGGTATTGCATGACTGCTTTTCCTGGTATCCTTTCCTTTCTTGTGTTCGAACGGGTTGAGTGAAATAGGCTCCCGGGAGTCATCTCTTGGCCAAAAATCGGGGCACTTGTTCGCATTATGACTAACGGATTCCAGTAGTGACTACGCTATCTTCCATGCTAGCTTGAACAGTAGAGCATCGGCAACAATAATATCTAATACAGATGAGATCCCAAACGTCTCCCTTTTGGTTATAAAAATGCTAAATTATATTTTTAAGTGAGTAACTTACAAACTATGCCAGCTGCAATAGCATAGATTGGGATATGGATGAAAAAAACACAAATTGGTGTCTCTCGATCCTATTTCATTGTCTTCATTCTGATAATGTTGATTAGTTATAGATGAAAACAAAAAAAATAAACTTTCATGCAAAAATAATCTTTACTAACTGTTAAAGGCTTTGAGTTTATATGCAAACATGTTAAATCTAGGCCAATTATCACAATAAAAATAGGCATAGCTTTATTAAAACTGATTATTGTAGTTTAGAGTAAGTTTACAACTACAGGTACTGATAAATGAATGAGAAATAAGCAAAAAGAATGAATTATTGCCTAACTAATTTCTATATTTCCCAAATTAATCTTCCAGTTTTCAGAAAACAATGAAACATACGAGGTCTGTTAAAAAAATGTCACGACTCTTGTGTTTTTTCCAAAATTATTTATTTGTTCATGAATATCTATTTTGTCCCCTTCAAAGTAATCCCCATAAGATATTATACAGTTGTGCCAAAGTTTTTCCAATCCTCGAAGCACTTCTAAATAATTTTTTGTGATCTTGTTGAGCTCCTCCTGCTTTGCATTCTTTATCTCGACAATCGTAGTGCAGCGTCATCCTTTCATGGGCCTCTTCAGTTTCGGGAACAAGAATAAGTCACTGAGGGCCAGGTCTGGGGAATAAGGTGACTGCGGCATCATTGGTGTGTTGTTTCTGGCCAACAATCGCGCACAAGCAACGATGTGTGAGAAGGGGCGTTGTCATGGTGCAAAAGCCAATTTTTGTTCATCCACAAATCCGGGCGTTTGTGGTGGATTGCCTCAGGCAAATTGCGCATAACTAGCAGGTAATATTCCTTATTTACCGTTCTACCCTGTGGCAAGAACTCATGACTCACCACGCCCCTGCAATCGAAGATCTTCAAACTGCAAACAAAACTTTCACATTCGACCGAACTTGGCGCGCTTTTACGGTCTTGCCTCGTACTGCAGCTTCCATTGGGATGATTGGGAGCATGGGAGTTACCACGTCATAACCGTAAACCTATGATTCTTCGGCAGTTATGACCCTCTGGAGTAAAGTTGGGTCGTCGCAGACAGAGTCCAACACCTCATTAGCAATATTTCCATAGCGTTGCTGTTTTTGGTCGAAGTTGAGTAATTTCGGTACGAATTTCGCGACGACCCGTGTCATGCCCAAATCATTGGTAAAAATCGAATGGCACGAGCCAATCAATATGTTTCAGTCCTCGGCAACGTCTGTAACGGTGATTCGACGATTGGCCATTACTATTTTCTTCACTTCATCAATGTTTTCGTCTGTTGTTGATGTGCTCGGGCGTCCGGCACGCTATTCGTCGTTCACATCTTCTCGTCCCTCTGAGAACATTTTGAACGACCGATAAACGTTGCTTCGGTCCAAGGAAGCTTCTCCTTATGCCACAGTCAACATTGCTCATGTATTCGCGCACTTGATTTCATTTTTCACACCAAATTTGATAGAGATTCTTTGATCCATATTTTGGAACAGGTTGAATCGAAGACAAGCCAAAACACGTCCAAGCAAAACAGTTGCCAACAATTAACTGAGCATTCAAAATGTCCAAAATTTTCGGCATAAGTGAGGGACATAAGTACCAACATAATGCCAAAAAAACATAACCCGCGAAAATTCGAAATTCGCGATACATTTTGAATAGACCTCGTATTTTGAAATTTTCTGTGGCAAGACTTCCTTCCTCTAAGGACAAAATATATGTATAATTTTTCCGTCCGTTTCTTCTCTGAGAAAGGTGGCATGTGCCAACGAACATTTGAAAACGTGTGAGTTTCTTTTCTTTTTGATATATATCAATATTTCTTTTGAAATGCGCACTATTTTAAAGCAATGGCTAACATGAAAAGTTGACTACTAACAAACTTGAATGGCACAAATAGAAAAACGTAAGCAACCATATGTATAATGAAAAAACAGATATTCGAACCTATAGTAGAATATAAACATAAATAGAAACACTAATATAACAATAATGAACACTTATGACACCTCTCGGGTTATCTTTGGTTTGACATTGAACCTTGCCAGTAGTGGGTGGGATCCGATCGTATGGGTGGCCATGTTGAAGCGAAGCGTACCCGGCGATAGGACTGCAATCACCACTAATTAGCTGGTAAATAACATAAAACCCTGTTTCACAGTACACATTCAAAAATTCCATAACATTTATTTAAAATAGCTGTGAATTTCGATGATTTCCATACTTAGGCTCATGGCCATCCCGGTCTCGGTGGTACAGCAGCCTTCGACGTAAGACCCTTTGAGCCCTTTCCATCCAATTTTAGAAGTTTTAAGCATAAATTTAAAGCAGCCACTGGGTAATAAACTTCATTGTAGTTGTTATAATATTGTTTGTATGTGATGTGGACGGCATTTTGTATGTGATGTGGAAGTTAGTTGGTATGTGATGTGGAAGTGTCATTGAATGTAAGAATATTTTGTCTCTTATCTGTTTTTATAGTGCGTGTATGCATGTAATTTTCGTTGTAAGAGTTATCTTTGACCAAACTTGACCGTTGCCACCAGGAAAATCGCCTAATTGCAACGTAATTCTAAATAAATAAAAAATAAAAAGACCGGGGACTCTGGTGACGGGTGAGAGGGGATAGGTGTAGACGGGAGACGACAGAATTTATTTATGTGACTTAACAGCTGTGTTAAAATGTATTTACACTACTTACACTCGATTTCACTTGCGCAGTTCACAAAGTTATACCAGAAGTATGATTAAGTATGTACAACCACAAGTCAAGGTAAATTTCGGACGGAATCGTCAATAAAGGAATGATCTCCTTCTCCGCATTCTGCTGTTATAAAATGGAAAAATGTTAGACCATGACAAAAACCATCCACACATGAATTGACGCGTGAAAAACAACCGTGATCAGAGCAAATGGTCAGTACTCTGGTAGCTAGCAGTCACTTCGTATTTATTGCTCATAGTTATACTTTAGTTACTGACGCAAGTATTATTAGAGAGAAAGAAATTAAATAAGTTACCATTCAGATTTGAAAGTGCCCATATAAGGCACTGCTAATATCCTCTCACAATATTCACACCATAGTTACTGTGTCATTTGAAGAACTTAAAGCTCTATTGCAAAGATTAGTAAAATAGATAATTCAGACATTATCGCAACTGCAGTGCAACTTATACTGCAGACAAGAGTAGACCTGACCGCCTACACACACGTCCTCCGATAGCCTTGGCCGTCGTCAATTAGCAGACCATTTCCACTTCACCCCTCCCAGTCTAAAATGGCAGAGGGTCTCGAAATTTGTCAACCCCTACCACACCCTTTTGCATCCTGCAGTAGCACCGAACAACAGGTCAGACAAGGCATTGTATTGCCCACCCTCCCCCAGGTACTAGGTTCCTCGCACAAGCCCACACACACTACTGCAACCCTTCCTGCTCCGACTCACCTACACCCTCTCTCACCCATCAGTGAAGAGGCCAAGTGGAGCGCCAGACTGAACGGAAGGGGTCTTTCAGCCGCGAGGTGAGAAGGTGGTCCGTAGAGGTTTGGTGGAGGGTGTTGTTGAGGAGGGAGGGATTAAACGGGGGGTGAGGGAATGAAGGCGGGATGTGTGGGATGGGGAGAAGAGGCAAGCGGTTCCTAAGGGAAAGGTGGAATGGTGGAATATTGGGTCGGGTCGGCGGCGTCGGAGTGTTATGATGATTTGTGCGAGAGGCCGAACAGTGAAGCTGCATGGGGGAGGGAAGAGAGAGGAAGAAACTGAGTGGGACGTGAGGTTATGAATGTGAGGAAGTGCGAGGAAGGGAGTAGAGAGACGGGTGAAGGAAGGAGTAAAACGAGGGTGGAAAGACGGAAGGAAAATGCTTAGACGGAGGAAATGGTCAACGATTCGGGTGTCTTCAAAACGGTACAAAAGGAACATTTCGTTCAGGACTGAGGGGAGGGAAGAGTAAAAATAAATTAAAGAAGAAGACCAATAAGATATACATAAAAGCGTTATGATTTCATTACACGGCGTACATATACAAAATTCCTCATTAAAATATGATTCAAACTAAACTATAAATGCAGATGAGGAAGTAGTAAAAGTATTTGAAAGATAACATAGGTAAATACTATTGTTATTTCACTAAGAATAAAAAAATCATTCAGTAATTTGTAGATACTATCGGATAAATTTCAGAATTTTAAGAGAAACATTTATAACTGGCAGGCAAATGTTGATTGAACAACCATCATCATAAGTATTTCAACCCTAAGGTGGTTTACCGCAACACTCCACACTGTTCAATTCAGCGTAAATTGACTCGCCCCTGATAACTTCTGTTTTAAGTTTTTCTTAATTTTTTCTATCTCTTGATCACCCTTACGGAATCTTTCCTCCTATTATGTTTATGACGAATCCATTGTGCCTCAAAACGTATCCAATCTATCTAGTTCTTATTGGCGGAAGAGTTTCGTATATGGTCTTTCCTATTCTGCTTGTCTCTATACTTCCTCGTTCCACGGTTTGTTTATTTAACCTTCATCATCCTTTCCCAGCAAAACAAGGAATAGCATTCTTTGCTGCTCAACTTTGACTATTTTTCACGTCCCTAATCTGTAGAGCCATGCTCCATATAAGCGGTTTGTCAAATGTCTCCCTTATTTGCAACCTTAGGTCCTTTGAGTATAGTGATTTCTTCCTCTTCATGAAAGTTTTCTTATCTTGAGCTATTTTTTTGCTTGATGACGGACAAACTTATTCCATCCCAAGTTAAAATGCCGCCTAGGTAGACAAAGGGTTTGCTCTAGTTTTGCTCCTCGAATTATGATATCTGCCATCAAATCTCTTTATTCCGAACATGAGGGTTATAGTTTTCTTTTTTTTTTTGACGCTCATATTGTATTCTCGAAGTGCTTAGCCAATACAGAGTTATTTGCAGGTGCTCCGATTTTTCGGCTATTACTGCATTGTCATCTCCATAGAGGAGCATACTAATTTATTCGCCATTCATCTTGATGTCATTGACTCCCAAGTCACGTGATTTTTATTGCCTCTTCAAGGTATACGTTGAATATTGTTGGCGAGAGGTAGCATCCTTTTGTGATACCTTTGTTTAATTTGGTTTCTAATAACAACGTATGTGGTGCAAGTGGAGAAAACTCTAAAACAAGCGCTAGGAGCGACAACGTGGTGGACGTGCTTGAAAATTAAGAACAGAGGAAGAAAAATTCACAGCCCAAAGAAAATGGCACGGACGTGAATTGGAAGGCTATCCATAAATAGTAAATGTATAAAGTAAAGATGAACTAGCATTCACCACCAAATTTAGGCAAATATCCACCAATTTTACATGGGTTATTTAACGCAAGTTTAAAACATTCAAACGCAGCAAATGTCGGAGCTATCGCTATCCGTTTCGTTTTAACCTCTATGTGTCGTGCATGTCGTAATATCGCACACGCTTTCTCGCGATATTTTTTATACGACTCGTACCACATCCTGTATGGGGTGCATATACTTATGCATGTTTAGCAGGCTTAAGACAATTATACAAAATTCAGGACTCCATAGTTTACTTGTGACATCGCGGAAATTACTATTATCACTGTCAAATTATACTCCCGAATAAAATACTAGAAATATATTAGATTAAAACTCTACCTTTACTCTGCGAGTTTGCATAAGTGCAAAAACCAAAAGGGAGTAATCTCATTCTCTCCACAGAATTTTTGGGAGCTAAATATTTGTTCACATGACTAGCGTTCCTTTCATTTTTCTAGGTTAATTCGTAATCTTTTTTTCCCTTCAATTCTTCTTTCTCGACTTCTACTCTTCCATGTTTCTTTTACCATCAAACCTCATCCATTCCTTTATGTCCTTTTCTCATTTTCCGTGCCTCACATCATATTTCCTCTGCAAAACCGCTTACAGGAATCCGGCGGACTCACTACTCCGAAGCAAATTTACTATCGAGCTGTAGGGACAGTGGTGAACAGAGAAGCAAAGAGGGAAAAGTTTCAGAGAAAATTTGGAGAATGGGTCTTGGAAGGGACATCAAAAGAAGTAATAAATGGAAGGAACAAGTAGGAGGAAACATATAAGAAAGGCATGGGTTTTATTCGAGGAAAGTTGATTTCATATAGAGATTATATATATATATTCCTCACCAAATCTCTTATCCGGCTCTAAGTATGCCCAAATATTAGGGTACATCTGAAAATTCTAGAAATCGCGTCTCTGTTAGGTTGCAATTGAAATGAATGCAGTCACATTTAAAGCAATAGCTTTTTAAAAAATTTCTTGACATTTTCAGGGTGAATTATTGACTAATTTTACTTGATAACAAAAGCAGAAACAATCGCGGTACGCTTGTTCTGATAAATTGAGAACGTCGATATATCTGTGGTTTTAAAATATCTAATGGAAGATTTTAACGCGATCGATATCAACGCAGGCAAGGAACGTGTTGTGGATGAGAATTGTCCCTCGTGTCCGTCCGTAATAAAATGCGTAAAGCTTCTAAAACGAGAAAGAGGTCTGATGGAAGACAAGGCATTACGGTTGAGGGCCATCAATGAAGAGGCAATAGACAAAAATATGTGTTTGCCAGCTTAACACCAAATCAATCCCTTACTTATTCCTTCTATTGGGAGTAACCGAGCGTCTTTTCTTCATTTAGCGAGTGAATTGTGACTTCACATTGGTATACTGTATCTTTGTCTCTTTGTGTAAGTGCTGCTTTTTTTAACGAAATACTTTTCTTAATATCCTCATCGCCTATTCCCCCATTCCCCATTACGCTCCTAAATACTACCCCACTACGTGAAGTCTACCATCTGCCCTAGTTTTTCCCTTCTTCTCTATAGTTTATCTTGCTCTTCTCGGTTAAATTGCGCACGTTTGTCAGAATTATAGGCATGTACAAGTTTCCAGACTATACCGTGCCCTAACTGACGAATCGGAAATGGATATCTCGACGAGTTGGGTGCACTACTCGCTCACACCCAAACACAATAGCGTTCGAGCCAAGATTTACATTGAGATTTACGACCTCTACCAAAAAAATCCACAGTTTTTGCATCTCTATGTGACTATGAGCGAGGCATGCAGCCATTGCGACGCCCTGGAAAAGTAACAAGAGTTCAAGCAAAGCAAAGGGTACACGTGCATCCTCCGTAGGCAATGAAGTAGGCAAACGTTGTTCCATCACTTGTTATTGTAACGCCTCCGTTTTCAGAGATGCGATCCTACTTGCCATTTGAATAAAGGCAAGGTCATCGAGTTTAACAACCTGAAACCTTTTGGAACAACTCTAAGAGGTAGCATGCTAAGGTGAAGAGAAGTTTTTTTATAGCATGAGAATGCGCTTCCACTAACGATTCCTTGCATTCCGCTGACTTGGGTCATATTAAAATTATTCTTATACTAAAAATTATGAAACAATTTGCAGACATTAAATCAAAGACTTCTTGGAAGCAAGAGGGCGCTTGTTGCAAGAAAAAGTTGCGACGTTACTGAATAGATAGTGAAACTAAGCTCGCCAATGGATTCTTATTTTTTGTCCTGAGATTATATACTCACAATAGCAACCATTTTGTGACGGATTTAGTCATAGCAATGGGTGATTTCAATTTTTCTATTCGGCCCTCATATAGAGGAGAAGAGAAAAAGCAAGAGAGGAAAGAAAGATAAAATGTATCCAACTTTCCAAACCATGGACTACGAAGCCTATTTTCATGGCGCTATGTTTCGCTGCTCATTTGTTATTTTCCCGCTCAACCTCAAAACGCATTTCTCTCAATCTTTCCCTTCATTTCCTCAGCACTTCTCCCCTCCTCCTTTTCCCCATTCTATTTCCCCCGCCCTTCGCCCATCTCTCCCCCACCACACATACCCTCGGCCCTCCAATTCCCCTACACTCCCCTAAAATCTCACTTCCTCCCTCACACCGCTTTCCATTACCCTCTCCTCCCTCTCCCATCCCATTCTTACCCTCCTTCAATTCCCCTCCCCTTCCGCTTGTCACTCCCACTGCTCCCTACAAAACCTCTTCTTCCCCATCCCCTTAGGCTCTCCTAACGCTACTTTGTACCCTACCGACACTCCCCTCCCCCTCCCTACCCCCCTCCCGACCCCCCTCTCGTCTCACCCGCCCGTTTTGACCTCCCCAAACCATCCACGTCTCTCCTGTCCCTCACTTGACTCCTCCTCCTCCTCCTCACCATTCCTTACCCACTCCCCTTCCCTTCAATCCATTACCTTCGTCCTTTCCACCTCCTTTTCCCTTTCGAAACCATTTTCTCGTGGATCATTATCAGAATCTAATTTCCTCACTGCTCAAACTTAATTTGATAACCGCAAACAAATTTATATGCTAAAAAAGATTGCCCGAGCGCAATCGCAACACCTAATTTTTTTACGTCATCCAAAATGTATCATTATTCCTACGGGGCAAAAAATATTGTCGAGGAAAGTGTGGGTACAAGTTTTACACATATTTCGTAAATCTGGAGATATGCAGTAAACCTTTCTAAGGTTATGACGATTCAACGTAAAATTTGTAAAAATTTAAAAAAAGTAAAAATTTGACCAAAATTTTACTTCACCTCGTTGATGAGATACTGATTTTATTTTGTAATGAATTTTCAGATGCGTTGAGATATTTTAGTCATAGAATGGTTCCTAGGGAAAAAAACTGGAGAAAGATTTATTTCCCAGTTTAGCACCTCGTAAGAAAATATGTTCCTTCTGAGTCACCTTCTTGGAATTATGAATCCTGATCAATTTGCAGTTGGAGAGGCAAACGAACAAATCGGGCACACCCTAAAATGAATTATATATTTCGTCAAATTCAAAGTAGTGGGTTTAACGTTGTATAACGATCTGAAGGACTAATTCCTGTTTTGGAACTCCTCAAGTTTGGTTATATTTCTACTATATTCCACCCTTTGATCCTTTCCCCTAATTCCATCTCGCTTCACTCTCTCCCTCGCTCTACTACACCCGCATTTCCTCTCACGCCTCTCCTCCTCGCCTCCATCCTTCCTTCGTAGTCTTTCTCATCTCTCCCACACGCATTCTCCTCATCTGCCTCCTCTCCTTACATTCCTTGGTCCCAAACCCTCCCGACGTCCTCCTCCACATCTCCATTCGTCCTCCCCCCTCTCGAATCCTCCCTCAGGACTCCCCCTCCCCACTACGCCCGGCCCCTTTCCCTTCCCTTCCACATCTGTCCCTGATCGATCGAGGCTGCTCCTGGCCCGGAGAACTCTCGCGGATTCCAGCAACGCCTTTACACGCTCCCACCACCCACCCTCCCATCTCCCCTCCCCCGCCACACACACACCCTCCACAATTCTCCTCCCGTCTAACACCCTCGCCACCCCAAAAATACTCTCGCTCCACCCACCCTACTCACTCTCCCAACCACCCCTTTCATCCACTTGCGCCCCTCGCCTCCTACTCCGCACGCCTTTCACGCAGTGCTCCCAACCCCTTCGCATGCCCACACACTCATACATAGATGCGTACATGTGTGTTTGTCTATATAAATATGCGTGTGTACTGATATGTAACATATATACTTACGCATACATACGTATATATTTACACATGTACACTCGTATGCATAAACATGCAGTACGTAGGTAAAGATGTAATTATGTGTGTGTATATATGTTGTATTGAAAGTATTCATTTATTTGTGCATCATTACACTACATTTGCGCCGTTTACAAAGAAGTGCGCACATTCCTTTGCAAATATGTAATTTTGTGTGTATGTGCATACATAGGTGCACTAATATACTAAATGTATGTATTTTCAGCCGGCGACTACTTGCCCACCACATTTCCTGGCCACTTTTTCCTTAAATCTTGATCTTCTTTTTGGTCGCATCCGATTGCGCTCTCCCACACCGCTGCCAATCTCCACACCCCGCCGCTTACTCTTTCCAGAATCCGAACCCTTCCCCCGCTTAAAAATCCGCCCTCCACGCCTTCCTTCCCGTTGCTTCTCAGCTGACCACAAACATCTTCCCCCTTCTCCCAACGCTCACTTCACCTCGACGCCTGCCTCCCCACCCGCACAGCTCATCCTCACCCTCCTCCGCCTCCCTTTGATCCTCTCATCTCTGCGCTCTCCCCACTCTCTCTCTCTCTCTATCTATCTCTTTCTCTCTCTCTCTATCTCTTTCTCTCTCTCCTCCTCTCTCCCCCAGTCTCACTCCTTCTCCCTCCCTCTCTCTCAGGGCCTCCTTACGGCCGTCCTTTCCTCCGGTATTATTTCATTCATCGCCGTAACGCCCGTCAGCCGAAATGCATTCGCACGTCCGTGGGGATTGAGGATACACGCGTAATTTATACAGATACGTGCACCTCGATTTTTCATCATCCTCGTGTAGGCCTTTTCATATTTTTTTATTCTCATTCCGCACAAAAGAGCAGAGGGAAACACGAAAATAAACTTGGGCAATGGGAAATCTTTAAAGGGTGGAACAGTTTTTTCTGTTTTTGGAACAGGATAAGAAGAATTGGAAAATGCAAGAGCGACATTTTTACCTGAAAATCAAAAGCTAAGAACACTTTTCTCAAATAGAAAATCCATCCATGCCACTGAACAAGACTCGCAACTTGAAAACCGTTGTTCAACATAAGGTCATTAATTTTCTTTCTCTAAAAATGCTAGACATGGACGCGAGCAGTAAGAGAAAAGAAGACGAGTGCTTGAAATTTGGTGAAACCATACGTATGTACAGTGATAAAGAGAAAATTAAAATTACATTGTCAGTTAAAGAAGATATATGAGTAGTAATGAGAGAAAACCCCTGCCTCGAGCAATTCAATTTATAATACCTAAATGAAGAGTTTTCGATCGTCAAACTACGATGATATGAATAGATTTTTTGCATAAAAAAGACATGGGTTTAATAATGCATGAAAATTGAAAGAAGGAATAGAAAATCATATGGGCCACATAAAAGAAAAATGTCTTGACGAAGAAACCTACTAAAGACCTGGTCACGCGAATTTTGAAGAAAATAATGAAATAGTAACTAATTGTGATAGCATAATGAAATCAATCGGTTCATATTTTCTTTAAAACTAGAAGTATAAATTGGACTTCCCGCATCCTATATATTTAATAAGATGGTAGGTTATCCCGAAAAGAATTTAAATCTGGAGAGAAAGCAGCTATTCAGAGTAGACAAAAAGCAGCAAATTTGCCAAGGTGCTCAAGTAAAACTAAAGGCGTCCTGTTAGGATTATTCAAGAAGAGGATTACAAATATAGGATCATGCTGCTTGGAATTTGGACGGCTAATAACAAATACCAACATTGGAAAACCGAAAAGGGGGTTGTCGTTGAAAGATCGAAGGAGTATCAGAATTCGAGTTTGCATTCGTCACTTGCATCTATTATTATTATTATTAAAAATACACATGTGCTGATAGACATTGACAGGTGGCACACAAGTCCCAAATAATCGCAAAAGATAATACATAAAACCAGACTTCAAAACACAAATCTCTTTAACAAAACAAGTGAATCCCCATCCCATTTACAACCATTAATCAGCAAGAAAAAAAGGGATAAATTAAAAAAAAATTAAGCTATTACATATAATACAATACACCACACATCAATCAAATTATTACATACAGGGTTCGTCCGGAAAATAAGTGTACTGACTCCTAGGCGGGGCGCGCCGCTCCAGACGCGCCCAGCACCGCTCTGACGGGCTGCAATTGGAGGGGGGTATGTTGGCAAGCGACGCTGAAAAAGACAGTCGGCTCTGAGCTGTGGTGTAGTGAGGAGCTCTGTTAACGCGAACCTCCACGCTCGACCCACGTCATGGAACGCGATGCCGAAGTTTTTGGAGCAGCGTTATTCCATCAAATTTGCGGTAAAGCTTGGGAAATCGCCTACCGAAACTGTCGGTATGATTAACCAGGCTTACGGGGAGTCAGCCATGTCCAGAAACATGATCTTTCGGTGGCACAAGATGATCGTGGAGGGCAGAGAAGAGGTCGACGACGAGTCTTCGAGAGGTTCCCGATGATGCCTTCGCGGGAGCGTTCCAGGAATGGGAACGCCGCTGGAACAAGTGTATCGACTCTCAAGGGTCCTATTTTGAGGAATATTAGCTTAAGATATGTAAAAGTACACTTATTTTCCGGACGAACCCTGTATATGCCTTACATCTATTCTTAAAAGTATACACTCTGTTAGGAAAGGGCTCGAATATTTTTGCAGGTAAGGTGTTCCACTCAACAATTGTTCTATTTAGAAAAGAAATTTTTTTTATTTGTTCTCTGTGCCCGGCATTTTACCTTAAATTTGTGATCATTTCTGCCTATAAAATTTGGGTTCCCCGCCTCTTTCCTAAGATCTGCCCAAGCTTTCTCCCCCTTCAGAATTCGGAACATTCCACAGTCTGCTTACTTTCCTTCTAGTTTCTAGAGGTTCCCAGCCCAGCGTTTCTAGCATGTCAGACACACTCTCCATCCTCCTATGCTTCCCCAGTACATATCGGGCAGCCTTTCTTTGCACCTTTTCCAGTTTTTTAATATGACCTTCTTCATGAGGGTCCCATACAAGAGAAGCGTACTCTAAAATTGGTCTTACTAGGGTCTGATAAGCCTTCTCCTTGGTTGCTCTAACGCTCCTTTTGAGGTTTCTCATCACCCAATGAAGAGTTTTGAAAGCTTTCTTATAGATGTACTCCACATTTATCCCCCACCCTTAGTCCTTAGTTAAATATACACCTAAGTATTTGCAAGTATCACTTCTAGGAATGGCATTTTCTGAGAATTTATATTCCCTATTGTTTCCATTTACCTCATTGCTAAAAGTGATGGATTTGCATTTGCTAACATTAATATCCATCCCATCCATAACACTACTGAGAACAAACAATCAATAAGTAATGATAAAAAATTAAGGCATCATCAGTTTTTGGCAATAGATACTCACGGAGAGCATAGGATCTGAGGGGTTCGCAGGGTGTCGAAAAATATTGATAGTGAACATAATTCCAATAAGCATAAACTGAAAACTAATAAAAAGCGGCTTGAAATGTAAGTAGCAGAGAAAGTAAAGAAGCAGAAGAAATTACCATTAAGGCAATGAAGAGAGTGGGTGAAAAAATAATATTCGCCCTTTCTCTGATGACTCCGATGCTTTCACCACATTTACTGCTATCGCTAGTATTCATGCTTTGTGCTCGTATCCCTCCTTGTACCATGGAAATTCCTTTGCTTCTCCATTCTCACGCATTTAACTAATGAATGCCACTTTCTATCATAATTTTCACCCTCTAACCACCAATTAATATCTCCTGAATCCACCTTTTCTGTTTTCATCGAATATCCCCCAGATACCTCTTCTCTTCTAACATACCTTAAATTTATTTTATCTACCTCTACCTTCCTCATTTTCTCAGTTGCGTTCCCCATCTTTAGGTGAAAAGCCAAGCTACGATATCTCATCAAATTTCAAGGTTCCTCCCTCCAAAATGGAAGCTATTCCATCCCCTAGATGATTTCATTATTTTTCCTAAAGAGCGTTGATTTTAAAACATATTGATTAAGAAAAACGGATGCCACAAATAAAAAGTTCTTTTGGTGAAGTCACTTCTGCAATTTATCAAATTAGTTATCCGTATAATATCGAAAATAGAATCTTACTTCATCTCAATTATTAGCAAATTATTGATTATATAAATAAAGTAGCAGTTAAGGATCATAGAAAAAACATATATCCGGTTCATTAAACCTGGAGGTAGCGAACTTAATCGGGAGGAATGCGACTCCAAAAATGCTGAGCAATTACTAAGCTGCCCGAATCATATTAACTCTAATGAAACAATATTCAAATAAATTTTTGTGCTTTAATTTTTGCCTTAAAGTCCGGCCATTTTTTCCGGCTATAAAGTCATGATACCTACTTCAATTATAATTTTTAACTTCAAAGTGTTATTATAACTATACACTTATGACTTTCTCTAAAAGGGTTATTTGTGTTAATACTAGGCGTATTTTTAGTAGGTTAGATTTCTATGAGAATGGAATTTAGAAGCTGCGATTGGATAAGTACCTTAATATTTGTGAAAATAACGTTGTAAAGTAGATTAAGTTTCAGGTTTCCACATAAATTTAAAATTGTTAAAAAAATCAATATTATTTTTAACATCAAAATGGTACTTGAAAAAATTACTCGTTGTTACATGAAAAGGGAAAGATATTTTACCATTTCGTTTTTCTTACAAGCCTGAAGAAGGATGATAGACGAACCGAGATTAAAATTCACATGACATGATTTCTGGACAATTATCCCATCGTGCTGAACCTAAATAATCCGCGCCTGGTTTAATGTTTCGAAGTTTAACCTCTCTTCACAAATTTCTGTACTATTGGGATTCATTTGGTGCAAATGTGGTACCGTCCACGTCTTAACTTAAAACTCGGTTAATGGTGGGTAGTCCTTTTACCCTTTATTCGGCGAACAGTTGCCTATGGTTTCTTCCTCACCACAATAATGTTTTTGGGGAATGAGAATAAGAGCATTAAGGAAGCAAAGAATATTTAACAAGATTAAATTTTCCAGCTTGCATGAACATTGAATATTCAGCCCAAATCAGAAGAAGTTGGTGGGTGTAGAGATTGTAAAGGACCACACAGCAGGCTTAGTGGCTGTTATGGATGAGGGGATGGAATGGAAAGGAGGGAGTTTCAAAGGTTCCCTAAATCAAATTAACCAATCAATAGTAATTTTTTGGTAATCGTAGAATATTTTTATTCACGGGTTTGGGTCATCTCTCAATCAGCAGGTCTTATTCCGCCCACGTTTCTTTATCGAATTAACTACTCACAAAGGTACGAACATGTTATTACTCAATCACGGAAACTTATAAAAAATCGCATTCCAACATATATTGCTTGTTTATAGAATTAATTTTTCTATTACCTATAGTGCATAATCAATGAAATTTATAAATATTAACAATCAGATTAAGTTCCACGCCTCGTAGCCCGAATTATATTTTCAGCTGATTGATTTCAGACTAATTGCTTTTAATGTAGTTATGACATTTATTTGACGACACCATGCATGGAAAGAAACGGAAAAAATTCATTTATCATACGAGCTATTTTAATGCTCTTGAAATTATTAATCGTAACCCAAAGGTTCAGTCCTTGTCATACAGAAACTTAGAGTGATATAATATTTATTACCACTGTTGTCAGACATGTGAGACAGAGGAATATTTCCTACGCCTCTACTCGAGAAGAATTAGAACATGACAATACATAGAGAAATAAATTATGTAAAAAAATTAATGATGTAAGTTGTAAAAGAATTTGTTCAAAGAATTTTTTTATAATAATCATAAAAAACGAGTAATATTAGTCGACGTATATCAAAGGAACGATATTTTTGAAAATTAACTACTTAAGTTAAAAGTTCCATTCTAAACTCATTAGGAAAAGTAAAGGTTTGAATGCAAAAGAGCTTTTTCAGGAGCCGAAAATACGATGCAATATTTGTTGCAAACGAGAACGAAAGGTTCAAAAGGATAACAGTTTCTGAACTACCATACTGCTTAATGAATGAACGATCCTTAGAGTGGATCGAGTAGCAATCATAAAACACAATTCCTAATACGGTCTGAATAGAGTATGTTAGGGTATCAATCATGTAGAACCACTTTGCCGGTCTAAACAGAAACAAAGGAGTACTAATGGGTACACAAGGAAATCCTTAGCTACATTTTTCCCCACTCTCAAGTAAAATGTTTTAGTAAAATATGTAAATTTGAAATTGCTTGTCAATGATTTGAAATAAACATAAGTTAAAATGCGGATACCTTGTATCAATATGACTGTTTATTGTATTAATAAATGAAAATAAAATCAAAGGAATGTGGAATTGATGCAACGGTGCAGGCAAGTATGAAATTGAGTGAGATATTTTGGGTTGGACCTATTGACAGAATTAAAGATGATATATTTAACATATATGATAGACCATATAGCCATGAGTGAATTTCGTAGATAAGACTCTCAAGACAATCAGCATTAGACGTTTCAAGATCAAATGAATTTGACATACGAGAGTAGTTCCATAAGTACCTGGCCTGACCTAGAGATGGCGGTAGTCGTTTGTAAAATATCACCGCATGAAAAAGTATGCAATCGCTAAAGCATAAATTTCAAGTTTGAAGACGCCACGTTGTTTAGTATTTGCTTGGCAACCATCAATAGTCAACGTTTTCAGTGAATTTGTGAAAATAGAGAAATTGGTCATCGCTATGTGATACAATTCTTTTATTTGAAAGGCCTCAGCCCAATCAATACAAAAGCTGAACTGGATTCTACTCCGGGTGACTCTGCTCCTTCGTTTACAACAGTAAAATATTGGGTTTCAGAGTTTAAACGAGGCCGCACGTCCTGTTCAGACGAGCATCGAATTGGTCGACCAAATGAGGTGATGATTCCAGATACGGTGAAGAAAATCAACAAAGTGATACTAGATGATCGTCGACTGAAAATGATCTAGCGAACTAGAAGATATAGTAAGTATTTCAAAAAGTGCAGTACATCGCATATTTACTGAAAATTTGAGCATGGGAATGCTATGTGCAAGATGGGTGCCGCGTTTGCTCACACTCGAGCAAAATAACTGTCGTGTAGATGTTTCAATTGAGTGTTTAGCAAAATTTCACAGTAACAAAGCAGAAATTTCGCGCCATTTCATAGCCATGGATGAAACATGGGTCCATTGCTTCCCACCCGAGACAAAAGAACAGGCAAAACAATGGACTTGAAAGGGATGACCGCCTCCAAAGAAGCCGAAGACCGTTTCATCTGCAGGCAAAGTCATAGCGTCGATTTTTTGGGATGCGCGTGGGATCATTTTCATTGACTATCTTGGAAAAGGAAAAACTACCAACGGCGAATATTATCCAAACTTATTGCAACGCTTGAGCGAAGAAATCAAGCAAACGCGGCCGCATTTGGCTAAGCATAAAGTGTTGTTTCATTAAGACAATGCACCAGTTCACAAATCCGTTATTGCTATGGTCAAAATTCCTGAATTAAAGTTTGAACCGCAATCTCATGAACCCTATTCGCCAGATTCAGCCCCCTGGGATTATTTTCTGTTCATAAACTTGGAAAAATGGTGGTCAAAGATTTTACAACCGCGAAGAAGTGATGTCGGCAGTTAATGATTATTTTGAGGAGCAAGACAGTTCTTATTATTATGAAAAGGGTATTGAACTTATTGAACATCGCTGGGAAAATTATATAGAGCTGAGAGGAGATTATTTTGAAAAATAAATATTTTTTTCCAAAATTATTTTGCCTTCTTTGTTGAGCCGGGTACTTCTGGGATCACCCTCGTATATAAAATACGTCTGACAAATTATGGCAGGATGAAAGATAGTAAAAGCGTGAATATTTGCGAATTTAAATTTAGGATCTTTTGGATGTTCCTTCTTGGCAGAAAAAAATTCAAAATATATTTATGTAGCCGTGAAGATGCAACTTATTGAGTAGATATAAAAAAACATCGATGGAATTGGTTTTTTTCAAGTAAAGCTCATTTAAGACAATCCATTCTATTTCGAGGAATGGCATTCGCGTCTGTGTGGAGAATACGTAGTCGAATATCTCAGTGATTATGCATGCTTAATGCCTGAGTCGCAGCAGAAGAGACATCCTTGGATACACCGTGGGACCAAAGTAATTAATTGACAGAATATGACCTATTGTTTGCATCTAAAACTGTTAATAAAGTATTATGAAACAGTCTCTTGATGAATGTGTTTCTTAAAAATCCCGACAAGTTTAATATGTTAGTCAGATGGTTAAAGAAAATTTAGCATGGAATTGTTTCGTGCAATTCTATTTGACAGTTCCCACTATTTCTTGAAAAATTAAAACTGTTAAATCTTACATATCAAATACTCGAAATTTCTTCTCGATATTGACCCAAAATATGTATGTACTTTAAGGAAGGGATAAATTTTTCCCGTTGGTTTCTTTCGAAGAAACGATTTTTTTAATAAACGGAAAAAAATAAAAGAGCTTTGATGTTCTTAGCACTATTTCCTTCGCCTAATCTTGAGTTTAAAGAATGAAAACTAGAAACAAGTTGTTTTACACTAACATATTTTCTAATTTAACTAATGTATGCACCACTAGACATTCGTAGGAAGAGATAATTAGTTGAATAGAATGTTTTGAGGCGTCACTTTGTGGAAGCGATTCATTTCGGAAAAGAAATACTTAGTTATTCCATGTATATTTTACTAAAATCGACCTAGGTTTCGACTTGCAAAGTCATCAGGTGACTTTCAAGTCGAAACCTAGGTCGTGTTCAGTAAAATAAATGTAGAATAACTAAGTATTTCTTTTCCGAGATAATTCGTCAAATGGAATAAATGAATGCAACTCATTTTAATGCCGTCAAAGGGTGACAGTTTTTAAGGTATCGATTCTCATTTAACACCTCAAAATGAAATCCAGCTCGCCCGCAATTGTTCGCTGTGAATAAGGGCTTGTATGTCTCGAGATCGCATATCATTTAATAATCGTATTTTACACTCGAGGAAGAAAAATAAAAATAAATAAATACAACATGGTGTAATATAGAGCAACCAATTCTCACACGCGGAAGTAGGCGAGCTAAAGCAATAAAAAAACATAATCCATTAAGCCTCCCGGATCAGCTTATCGGATAAATAAATCATTAAGCAAGTAAAATAGATTTAAAGTCAAAAAATAAGCGATTTGGAATATAAATTCCTAAAAGAGATAAGACAAGGAAAACTCTTCATGAAAGCGGCCGATAAATCATGAAGGAGGTGGGGAGAGAAGAGTGTTGTAGGTTAGAGGTGTTCTGCATCACATGTGGAGAGAGAGAGAGAGATATGTGGGAGGGGTGGTAGGAGATAAAAAAGGAGGGGGTGGGTGAGTGCGAGGGGATGAATGGCCAGGTAAATTAGGAAACCCCTTTGACACGCGCACGTGAGCATATGTGTGCGTGCGGTCACTTGGGATGCCCGGGAAGAAAAATCGGCTAATGAATGGGGCTGGGCATTAGGGAGAGGAAAGAGGAGCAGTGTTGCCGGGGGAGGGGAGGAGAGGAATGGCTGGTTCAGTGTGGGGGACGGAAGGGAGGGGTCACACATTGCAGGGCGAGAGGGGTCGAGAGAATAGGCAGGATGGAAACGACGGCGTTGGAGTGGTACGTAAAATGTCCACCTCTTAACCTTAGGGGCACGATTATTCACAATCAAGGTTTCAACGTTCCCTTTAAAATAGTGTTTATAATACGCGAGTCTTTTTTGAGACTGCAAAGCTAATGTATATACGAATTACTCCAAGAGCGCAAGTTCGCATCGTTTCCTTCTTTACATATTGCTAATTTATAGATTACAATCGTAAAGTTGGGTGGCTCTGGTTGATACGCATTCAATAGTTATAAATATAGGAGTAAAGAATGACGGTGACCGATAAGCACTGTGGTGAATTTGGAGCATACCTGCTAACGAATCGTGAACTTGTGCGCCCATAGTATAATCAACTCTTGGAGAAAACCTACAATTAACGGTTGAAACTGATTAAGTTCAAGATTTTATCGTGCTAACCCTTCGATTTGAAGATTATCAAGCACGTAATAACCTAAGTATTATATGCATTTAGGAATGAATCATTGTCGAAATGAGCAGTGGCGAGTATATATAGAGGGAAATGTGGATATTCCGTTCTGGAGCGAGAAAGGGGACAGATTAATGGCTATTGGCTTACAGTCGATGATGTAGAGCCCGTGAATTTCAAACGCTTTGCATTGGGGTATAGATGCCCGAATTCTCACCTCGATGCTGCTAGTGGATTCGGGGAATGTTTCAAACGACAAAACTGAAAATCAGCAGTCGAATGGCTGGCAGAGGCAAGAGGATGTTAGAGGATGAAGTAGTTTGGAAAAGCGACTGATATTTATGAAAAACAACAGCCAATTATTCAGAGAGTAAGGTTGACGATGGATCCATTGAATGTGCGATATAATATAAGTTAGAGTTCAGGTGATATGCGCCACTTGACAATGAGAGAACTGATTGAAAAAGGTGGCCAAGGGACGGGAAAATATATCACAATTGTGCATCGTAAGTGGCCAACTGCTCTATTCCGAATTTAGGTAAAGGAATCTGTTCGCAGTCAACATCCATACCTTAACTCTGTGTTTGTGGGCATGTGGGTGTAATTATATGCTTGGCCACAATTTTTCATGATAGCCTCATGCTTGCTTTACCCGATAGATAGACGGGGATTCGTATATTTATTTTTGCGGTATTTTACTTAAGATATTTAGCGGTTATTTTATTCAGCCGGTATTAATAAGCATCGGAATAGCCCTTCCGCCTCCTGCAGGAAACGTGCTAGATGTTGAAGTTAATGTGCATTTGATTAAAATATTTTGTAGGATTTTATTGATCATATTGATTTGCCTGATAAATCTAATTTAGATTAGTGATATACTCATACTTTTAGTTAAATTAAATAATCATCATGTAAGTTATTCTAGAATTTATTATATCTCATTATCATAAATCGTTGTTAGGAATTAATTGAAATTTAAGTAACCATTAATCCAATAATTTAAGTACCTATGATTCGATTCTCAGCAGTTAGTCCATGTTTGTGAAACGAATTTTCTCTAGGATGTACATTATTCTAGCAGTGCATCATTCCTAATAAAATAGCAGTCTTTAGAGAGTCTTGGACATTTCCCAAGGACTGAAGTATAATGTTACCATTTTTCATTTCTGATTACCTTCACCAATCAGTCGCTTGGAACTTCATTTCTCTGTAAGGTTAGATGTTATAATTCAATATTATTGAATTATAAAAGATAACCTTATAGAGAAATGAATTTCCAAGGGAATAATTGGTGAAGGTAATTTAAAATGAAAAATATACTATTTATTCCACTTCTTATTACTTAAAGCATAAAATATATATTCGTCACAGACATTATCGGATTTTGTGTTAACCTGGTGGTATTATAATTTCAACTGAGTTTGATACACTTATTTAGTATTCTATGCTTCTTTCCTTTGAAACCTGATACGTTTCGAATCTATTTCGGGACTTCTCGCATTTCCCATTAATGGAATGTGGATCACGATAACGATTGTATTTTATATTAATGCCACGCCTTGTTTTATTACATATAGTATGTATGTTGTTCTCATCAATCAAAAGGAGAGATATTTTAGAATCGACCAAATTTATTAAAATGGCATTAATTAATTTTAACGAAGACATATATCATTAATTTATACATTGAATTAATTAAATTTGACCACAGATTTCAACGAATATTGAATAAATAAAAATTGCATTTACAACTAAGTGGAGCTTTAAAGAGCCAAAGATGTGCCAAAAATGGGTAAAAGGGTCAATTGTTACTCAAGCTGTCCGTTCATCTTTACGTTCGGAAAGTGGTAATTATTGTTTTAATGGAAATAAAATGTTCACGCTCCAATAAGTCCTATTATTTTATCATTACTATGATGCATTCGTTTATTAAAAAATACTGCAATTTATGCAATATATGTTCAAGCTAATATTATCTGCGTGAGTTCTAGAAAAGTTTTAAAGCACAACTCAATGGTACGAGCGGGAAAATTACGCATATTGTTATCCATACTATAGCTGTAATATCATAATAAAATAAGGGATAACTCACATTTTCGCCAAGATTTTGTCTTGCGGCAAATTGTTCAGCTGGATCGGAATTCTCTCCTTAAGTGAGATGACTCCTTTTTGAGGCGACCAGAGGACATCGTCTGGCGCCTGAGGAAGCAATCGAGAAAAACAAAATCCCCTCCAACTTTCAAATGGGTCGCATTTCCATTTTCTTCCCTTATACCAAGTGCCACCTTCCTTTGGAGTACGGTCATCATGACGGTCATTTACGGTCATTGGGTTAAATGGAAGAAGGGACCATTTGGTCTCAATTTCGCCCAAATAAAGACCACTATCTATCTATCTATCTATCTATCTATCATGGGAAGGGGAAAACACAGAGGATGAGCACTACTTCTTCTTCTTCACTTTTAGAGGCCAATGGCACAGACTCGAATGACAGAATTAAAAGATTCGGCCCTTCTGACACTTGGCTGCAACGGGAAGAAACATGAATGCCATTCGATCGGGATCGGGAGAGGGAACCGAATAAAAGGATGCAGATCTCAATTTAATTTACATTTCCTTCAGAAAATCAGGTGTAAATCCACTATCATTATTTTCTGTGCAAATATATATCTGCTTATATAATACTGCTTATATATACTGCTTATAACTATATATATATATATATATATATATATATATATATATATATATATATATACACACACACACACACACACATTCAAACACGAAATCCCGCCAAACGGCGAACAAATACTCATTTATATAGAAACAGATGTAAGGAAAAGGGATAGGAACACACAGGAGAGGTGGGGAAGGCGGAATCCAGCAGATCACGAATGTAAAAATATTTCCTAGACCGGGATATATTAAATATATATATATGTGTGTGTGTGTGTGTGTGTGTGTGTGTGTGTGTGTGTGTGTGTGTGTGTGTGTATATATATATATATATATGTATATATATATATGTATATATATATATATTTATATGTATATTAGCAGTTAATTAATTATTGCTTTTTACTAAGTGCTATTTATTTTAATGAGAAGATGAAATCAAGAATCCATCCGGTGGGCTAAAATTTGCGTGAGTATCGTTATGTATGTAATCATAAGATTCGTGAATGGAGTTCTTAAAATCGAGGCCGGCATGTAATTTTTGTTGAATCGTGTGCTAAAATTAAAGTAAAACCTTTTTTAGTCATTTAATTATAACTGGAGTATTTGAGAACACATTTTACAAAATATTATGCATCGATTATTTCCTTCCATCAAATAATTCTCCTCTGAGTTTCCCCCAAATATCGGGTTTCATTACTTTAATAACATCCTGAGACCCGAGAGGGGCACGTAAATTAGAGTTACCACCCAGCATCGCCGATTTGGTGTCCATTTTGCAAGTGAAGTCATGAGCACGAACCAGACGAAAGAAACCATGGAGTACTTCCTTGTGCATGTTTCCAGCTAGTCCCTCCGCTTTATCGCTGAGATTCACTCGCAGTTCGATATCAGTGAGTCTTTAACTCCGCCGAGCTTTGACCCCTCCCCGATGATAGAAACGAGTTTAACAGCGTGTTTCCAGTATTTGTGCCTCCATTCCAACAACAGGTCAGATTATTTCATCCTTTTCCACGTCTACATCTACATTGCATGAATATTCATTCATTCAAATCGGAAATTCAATATGCGATAAAGTATAGTTGAGATGGTTAAGGTGAAGAGCCGCTTCCTGGTAGTGGAAAAGATAATTCTACCAGGCCTGAGGTTATCGTTTCCCATGGTGTATTCAATATCATCGAGGACATAGGGTATCACAGGTATTGAATCAATGCAGCTCGCTCGCGAAGAAGGGGAAAATATTCCCAGTTTGTTTGTTACGATGAAACGAATTTTTTTAATAAAATGAAATGAAAGATTACGTAATTTTTACGTGAAAATAAAGTGCAATTCGATAACTAAACCGTAAGCATATGGCTGTAAAAGTGAAGTTAAATGGTGCCTCCGACTAGCGTCAGCACACTGCACACATCATGCCGACCATGTTGCTCTCAAGATAAGCCATAGCTAATTTAGAGTGATCACGAAACTAGTATTCTCAATTTTTCTCTGAAACAACTTAATGCAAAACGTAATTAAATTCAATGCATTAATGCGTGAAAGATTATGGGATAGATGATGAACGAAGTAACATCAAAGCAGTTTTGGCGAACATTGCCAACCTCAGATTTTTAAAATACTATAAGACGAGTATTCACGAATAAAAAATTTTTCATAATTTTGCGTTTCTCGATTTTCCATTCTTTCCCTCTTGCCTCCATCAAACAACTTAAGAGACTAAAATGTAGGATTCTAACAGAGTTAAAACTTTCAATATACAAGTATGCTTGCATGCTCTCTCTAAGACCACCAAACTTTTTTAAATGGCTAATAATTGAAAGAGGTATATTTATTTAATAAAACTGCATTAGTTATTTTTTAGCCATTAAATTCGCCCTGATATTTTTATCTTAAGAATTAGGTGGTATCAAAAAACAAATACAACATGTTTCCAAAAGAGACAGGAATATTTTCAGCATAAGTTTTAAGTAAATACATCTTATCCCCTAAAAAAATGGCGTTTTCTCCATGAACTGCGTAGCTTAGCATGAAATGTCTCCGAGCAAATCTAAATTGAAATAAGACAAAACGATTGATGAAGAGGTAAATTTCAAGCAGTGGAGATTTAATTAAAAACTATTTAATTACTTATTCTTTCCCATACTATTCAATGGTTCTAAATCTCTGCAATTTTAGGAATCCAATTAATCGTTTATTTTCTTGATTTTATCATCTTCCAACTTAAAACATTTGGTTCTTTTAAACAAGGGAAAGGAAAAATGTTTCCCAGAATGTTGGTGGGAAGATTCAGTGGAGAAAAAAACGGCGATCTTAGAATATTTCCCATCCCCTTACACGGGGAAGGATACCTCCGAAAAACCCTATAAAGTAGATGGATACCGAGGGGAGGGTTTGGAGTGTTGGTCAGAAGGTGAACGAGAAACGGTGGCGGTGGAAAAGTGGTGATTCGACTGAGGGAAGGAGAGAATATAAAATGGTTGTTCCGTACTTGGGAGGCGCAAGGGGAGGGGGGAAGAAAAGTTTTAAGAAGAAAGGTGTGTAAGAAGAGGTAAGGAGATGATTGGGAGTGAGGATGGGGCAGCAGTTGAAGGGGTTGGTGAGGGTAGAAGGAAGGGAGTGGACGTCGTAAAGACATGCACATCCCACACCTCACACCCTTTCCTCCTTCCTCCGGCCTCTCTCGCTCTCTCACCCTTCCTCTCTCCACGTTTCCCCTCGGGTGCTATGAGAGATACGTTATGACCCCTTCTCGGCGGTAGAATTTGACCCCAAAAAGAGAAAGAGAGCGAGATAGAGAGAGAGATAGTGGGAAGTCGGTCATCGACCCACGGTGTCGGCGTGACCTCCGCGCGCATGCCAGGTCAGACAGAAAGAGCGGGAGGGTAGGATGGCTGGGCGTCAGGGAAAGAGAACGGGAAGTGGAGAGGGGGTGGCGTGTGAAAGTTATGGGTGGTGGGGGGTGGGGAGATTGGTGAAGTATTGGACCTTTTGGATTAAGGAAAGGAGGGATTAAAGACGGGGATGTAGAGATTGGTGGTGCGTCGTTACGTGCTACGATCCATGAACGAAATGAAAAAAAAATCCGAAGGAAAGACTGCATAAACTACGACCTTAGCTTATTCAGGCAGCCCACGTGTCTCTGTTTTAAAGGAGCCGGAGAAACTGGGTTACCTCGCGTTGACTTTGTGAGAGATACCTCGCCCACAAAAGCTTCAAAAAGGGAACAAAATCAAGGGACATAGTTAATGTTGGATTCCCTCATTGTGCTGTTACTGGCGGTTTGGATGAAAACATAGGCACCAGTGCCAGGTAATAAGTGTGAAATTCAAAGATAACGGTATCGCACGGTTGAGTGTACCTCCTCCAGTAAGTTTATTATATTTTCACAGCCGCTTTTAGTTTTCTGTGTCATTTAAACAGTATTTTATTTAATTGGGCGCCGAGTCGCACCGTGATAAGCTTGCAGTATTTTTCACATTGAAATACTACGGTTTTATGATAAATAAACTGGTTGTGTAGGTCAACTCCTTCATTACTTCCTTCCGTGTCTAATTTTTTTCACTTTATGTGAAATTACTTGAGAACAGAAATATTTTTAATTGCTGAACTCCTTTTGAAATTCAAAGAATAGGAATCTGAATCCTAATATAATTTTAATAGAAAAATATTTGCGATACAATTTATCATTAATTGGAAACGGTAACTTAAATTTTGATATAAGTATTGGTTTGCATGATAAGAGGAAAGAAACTTAACTCAAAATCATTAACAATTAACGAAAATTAGTGAAGACACAGTAAGAAAAAAATCAAGTTTGAAAATATATGAAAATATATTATTTGAATAAACTCTGAAAAATTCGCCCACAAAAGTTTGGTAATGTTTAAAGAGGCACATTTTGGATCAGCTATTAGAATATCAATCAAAATAAATTTTACTCATTGCATGTTCACAAACTTGTAGGTACATAAACTAGACAAAAACTAATTAAACCATCTGAAATATTTCCACCTGAAAATCAGAGTAATAAAGTGATGATAATGGCACAAGGACGGAGGGAGTAAAATTGATATTGCATATTAAACATTATGTACAAAGTACGAGGGTCATAGGGAGAGTAGTACCCGTTCGTGCCGCATGAAGTGCTGACGACGCGAGTAGCCGCTGGACGAGGTCAGATAGCTTCAGTGGCTTGTCTGCCTTCTCTGAGCCAAGTTGCGTGACGCTAGCATTGCCTGTGTTGTTTCTGTGATTGTTTACAATGTTTAAAAAAATTGAGAACGCCGCCAGTTGTGAAGTGAGGGCAGTGATTAAATTCCTCAATGCAAGAAACGTTCGCCCATGTGATATTCATCGCCAATTAAAGGAGGTGTATGGAGACAATGTAATGGACGAGTCGTCTGTTCGGCGGTGGTGTCGCAACTTCAACATGGGGGGGGGGAACACACACGACGATGAGCGTTCGGAGAGACCGTCTGTCATTACAGACCAACTGGTGAGCTCAGTTGACGAATTCGTGAGGAACGATCGGCGCGTCACAATTGATGACATCTGTGAGCATTTTCCCAATGTTTCTCGAACAATTGTTCATGAAATTGTTAAACACCATCTGCATTATGCAAAAATTTGTGCAAGATGGGTCCCTCGCGTATCTCAATGAGCTGGCGGCGAAGGACTATGCAGCAGGAATACAGAAACTTGTCACACGTTATGACAAATGCCTTAATTTGCTTGGAGATTATGTTGAGAAGTAGTTTAAAGTATCCTCTTTCAAATAAAATTTTTTATGTTTGTTAATATTTACTTTTGTGTCTTTATTTCACGAACGGGTACTACTTTCCGGATGATCCTCGTAAAAACCCTAAAAAAACTTAAGTCATAAGATCATACACTATGAAAAAATATCTTTGGATAGCATTCATTATTCCAGGCCTTAGATGTGAAAACTTACGTCATAAGAGGCAAACTGAATATTACTAAATAACTTCGAAGTTTGGCAAAACATAAATCAAGATGGAAATTACAGTTCTGATTGCACTGTTAGGTTTGTTACGCAGTTCTTAAAATTCGTCCATATATGAGTAAACAAAGGTATATTTCAACGCGCCGATTCCATTCCAGTGACAAGAAGGATCCCAAAACTTGCAAAAGATTCCTTCCTTCAGATTTACTCTATTGTTAACAGCCACAAGTAACTGTCGCAATCCAGAGTCTTGAAGTATCAATAATGAGTTACCAACCGGAAACTCAGTTCAAGAGTTCTGAAGTTGTTC
Source organism: Hetaerina americana (assembly GCF_022747635.1). Lineage (NCBI taxonomy): Eukaryota > Metazoa > Arthropoda > Insecta > Odonata > Calopterygidae > Hetaerina > Hetaerina americana. The sequence goes on from NW_027286070.1 coordinate 55,415,947, forward strand.
TTACTCACTGCCTATGATAATTCAGGCCTGAATAATTAATACAAAAGGCACAGTAAAAGCGGAGGAGGAAGCGACGCTTCCTTTGATTCCGACTCGGAAGTAAACACGTAACATTTCTTACTAGTGATAATTAGAAGTCATTGAGGAATAAATTTATGATTTCATTCGTACCTTTGGATGGAAAAATGAGGAAACCCTTCATGCAAGCCACGAAATCCAATAGTCGGTAAAAGTCCATTGCTTACTTAGGAAGATTTCCTTCCTTTCATTCCATAGTTGCAGGATTGGATCTTCGCGCAAAGCCCCTCAAGACAGCATATATTAAGTTAGTATAAGCTTCTCAATCTGGGAGGCTGCATTTATTGGAGCATCTACGATAAAGTATGCTTAGAAATAAGTTTGATGACCCATGAGTGTGCATTATGTTGTAGATTGGAATCTAAATTTTATATTATCAATAGTTTTCATCGCGACTGCGCATATATTGGCTCTGGCTACCCGGAGAAAATTTCTGGATCAAATACGAGATTTGAACTGGCGTAGACATTAAACTTACTTCATCTTTGAAGCAAGATTTTCCATTGAAACTACGTTTTGATATTATTTCATTTGTCATTTGTTTTCCACTTTTCGGAAGAGGACAACCTAAGAAAAATACAATAATAAGTTAATTTTTTTATTATTGGTAGCCTACTGTCTAAGGCAGGTTTAAGATGGAGTTAAAATCAACACCGCGACCTTTGTTAACTTCAGCTAAGAGAACACAACATGACATTCTACGCAACAATAAACTGCTCTTCAACTTTGCATTCATTCCATCTACCTTCCTTCCATTATATTCTTTTACCATGCTTATCCTTTTCCTTCCGGTAAAGATAGGTTTTGAATGGGCAGAGGTTATACAAATATGCATATAGCAAAGCAGAACCTAACTTCCGACACTACAAATAAACTCATCTGGTATTTCGAATTTCCTCTTCCTCCCTTCATTTCATGCAATTATTACTACACTAATTGTGCCCCTTTATACATGCTTGATATCCGCCACTTTATCACTTACTTTAACATCCAATCTCCAATTAAAGTGTTCTGCATACACCTTTCCTGCCTCCTCCGCACCCCTAACAACAATCCTCATTCTTCCTTTATCATGCCTAGTACCTCTTCGTTTGTTTTCATTTCTGCCCATTCCAGTTTCCCATCCTTCTCCACCACCTCACCTCAAAAGCCTCCAATCCATGCCTCTCTCGGGAAATCTGTAAAATCACGATCAATACCAAAGTCAACAATAATGTTTTCCTAACTCCCTTATTTATCGCCCTTGTCATCAATTCCCTCATCCTGATAAAAGCTTCCCAACTCCTTCTAAATTCTTTTTTATGTCCCTACTTCTTTAACCATTTTGGTGAAAAACACTTGAGATTGAATATCCAGTACAATATACTCCTAAGCACGTTAACACTTTCAATTATAACTTACATTTTTATCTTTTACAACAAAGGTGAAAATAAAGCTATAGAGAGATGTAATAAGGCACAATAAGAGCGAATTAGAAGAGATTTTCTGAGTACTACGAAAGTTAACTATAAATTTGTATATCCAGGATTGGAAAATTCCAATGCGTGGAAATTAGAAGCAGTAGATGCTGCGCAAGATTCATCTAAACATTAAAACTTTTATTTTTAATTTTTACTTGAAATGTTCCCGTATTAATTTTGATATTCTGATTTGTTTCCAAGTTCTTCAAGAAAAATGTTGATAGAAAATTATGCATTGATTGATAGAAAAATGTTTATTTTTTATGAAAAACCAAAGAGAGAATGATAATGTTTGAACATTGTTTAAATTCATCGCTCATATAAAAAGGGTATCTTTTCTGGAAAAAACAAAAGGGGTTCCATGGCATTTTTGGCAAAGATAACGGAAGAGAATTTAAAGGATTACTTGATAAAAAAATAACTGGTGCCATAAAGTAAATATGCTACATGGATATGTATATTAAAGCATCTGAATGCTGTATTATTTTACATTTAAACTACTTAATTAATCCCAATAACATTTTCAGGAATAGTAACTTTTAAGTTTAAATAGAGAGCCATGAAAATGTCTTTGGTTTAATAAGTAGAAGTGGATACCTACATTTATGTGCCCAATTATATAAAATACACAAGGGCAGTTAGGTGAATTTCTAACACTGTTTGACATCAGTTACATGTAGCTAAATTTCTAAGATAGCGATGTCCAAAATAAAAGTTATTGAAGAGAAAACTAAAACAAATTACTAACGAGAAGGGGAATTAATGCGCTTTAAAGATGTGGTAATTTAGAAAAACTTATTCAAAGTAAACATGGCTTACCGATGGGAAGTTGAAAGAATATGCAGAAAATGTCGTATAGTTTCTCACTATGGTAAGAGTTTCATGAAAATTTAATACAGTTGCTTACGCCCAAGCCATCGATCTTTCAATTTGGACCAAGAGAAACCATGAGGCTGTTCTCCTCCATATTTTATTTCACTCATTATTTTATCACAATGAAATGTTCTCACATTTTTGGAAATGTTATTCTTGATACGTCAAAGTCTGATACCAATGCATGGGGATGAATATGCCAAAAATCGTGAAATAGATTTAAATATTGCTTACTCTCAATGTCCTCATAGGTTTACCTTTACTATCAGGGTCTTGGGAATCTGGTGTGATGGAAATCTACGCAAAATAAATCAATATATATTGAACTATGATCCACATAATATGCCAAAATATGTCCTATGATAAGTCAAATATTAGCAAAGTGAATATATTTTAGTACGATAAAATTATCATATAAAGTTACTAAATTCAATTTTAATTCATAATGTCACATTGTCTATCAAAATTCAGTTTGCTCAAAGATACCGCATTCAGCGTTTACATGTGAAATTTTCAAATGAATGAAGTCATAAAAACAAAGTTCTAAAAGTATCATATTTTGCCTGATGAAACTCTAAAATAAGAACAAACTTTGCTGCTCTTGCTTTTGCCTAAACATTACCTCACTAAAGTAGTGGTAGGCCTTACGAATTTTCTATGCCTGAAGTATATGCAACCTGTGAAACTTGAATGTAATGATAGATGGACGATAGTGTAGGGGATGGAGAGAGAGAACCCTTTGTGATGTTATGAACTATAATTTAACTCTTTTAATGGGGCTTTCTTTAAAAATGATCAAACAAAACCTTAAGCGAGCAACATTCCTATATGGGCTCAGAAGACCATTTAAGAATATTTTAGCGGTAGACACGCTACTTACAAATTCGTTTTCGTATACACTTGTTCCAATAATAAACCTTAATAATAGATATGGTCTACTTTTCATTGTCTTGTAAGCAAAAGTATGAAGACAATATTGTTTTTTTTAATTCTCATTCAGTACTAATATTTTAAGCATGATGTTTTTGACATGTAGAGGACATGAAAAATGTTTGCTTGTGAGTAACATTTTTGTTACATGATAAATACTTAAGGTATGATGCTTCAATAAATATCGAACAAGTCGTTCCAGCCACTACAGCGAGCAAAGAATTATGTATCAGGAGTCAGAATCGTGACATCAAAATACTCTTATGCCTAGTATAGCTTGGTTCACTCACAAGATATTGTAAGTTACGGCTTTCATTTAAAATCATAAATTAATATTATAAACTAATAGAAAACTAAAGTTAAGTAAACATATAGCTAGAAATAACAATAAAAGGAACAAAATAAAAACAAAAATGCTTAAATATAAAAAATATACTTCTTCGTTATTTTATGATGAGGTCACACTTAAGAACAAAAAGTTAATTCAAGTACGAGGGTCATCCGGAAAGTAGTACCCGTTCGTGAAATAAAGACACAAAAGTAAATATTAACAAACATAAAAAATTTTATTTGAAAGAGGATACTTTAAACTACTTCTCAACATAATCTCCAAGCAAATTAAGGCATTTGTCATAACGTGTGACAAGTTTCTGTATTCCTGCTGCATAGTCCTTCGCCGCCAGCTCATTGAGATACGCGAGGGACCCATCTTGCACAAATTTTTGCATAATGCAGATGGTGTTTAACAATTTCATGAACAATTGTTCGAGAAACATTGGGAAAATGCTCACAGATGTCATCAATTGTGACGCGCCGATCGTTCCTCACGAATTCGTCAACTGAGCTCACCAGTTGGTCTGTAATGACAGACGGTCTCCCCGAACGCTCATCGTCGCGTGTGTTCCCCCTCCCCATGTTGAAGTTGCGACACCACCGCCGAACAGACGACTCGTCCATTACATTGTCTCCATACACCTCCTTTAATTGGCGATGAATATCACATGGGCGAACGTTTCTTGCATTGAGGAATTTAATCACTGCCCTCACTTCACAACTGGCGGCGTTCTCAATTTTTTTAAACATTGTAAACAATCACAGAAACAACACAGGCAATGCTAGCGTCACGCAACTTGGCTCAGAGAAGGCAGACAAGCCACTGAAGCTATCTGACCTCGTCCAGCGGCTACTCGCGTCGTCAGCACTTCATGCGGCACGAACGGGTACTACTTTCCGGATGACCCTCGTATATAATCAATAAATGTTCTCTTATTCCTTTCATATTTGCTTGTTTTTGTGTAAAATATGGCCATTCCTCGGTATCCTTAAAATATTTATTATTAATCTAAATTTATGCGCAGTGGGGTTCTGCTTTCGTGACACGTTTTTAATCATGATGATGCACTCAATTCGTATTAATGGCATTTGAGGCATTTATTGGTTTTAAAAATCAATTTTTGAAGCTCCAATGATAATTTTTCATTACTTATTGAAGGAATAGTATTGATATCTATTAGAAATAGTAAAAAAATATGTTAATGAAGTTAAAAGCTTCAACTAGAAAGTCATAAAATTATAACTGCTCGGAAATATTGTTGGTAAATCCCGACTTCGAAAACGAGTCGACCAAGATCCGGCTGGACATCAACTCTATCCAGAGGCCCCTTCAGTCAGGGCAAATTGGCACATGACCACAATTCATTAAATAGTAAACCGGGAGTCACTAGTTGTCAGCCCTACTCCCAAGAATGATTATCATAACAATATTTATGATGCACTTGACTAGTACATAGACGTTACTCCCAACACATTAACAAATTATTCACTTATATCCCCATAAACAATTATAGTTTCAAACTCTATTAGGAATAACAGATCATAGCGTGTGAAATAAAAAAACGATCAGCGGAAGATAAAATATATAAAATGCATGCCACATGTATACAACCTGATACCATGTATCAGCCTAATCAAAACTTTTAAGTACCAGAATGTGTGGGAATATGTCAGAAAGTTACTTTAATCCGACGTCTAATCAACCATGGTCGACAAAACGACAATTTTAGCAGAATTGAGTCCTGTACCGCCATTATAGCAAAATTAATAATAAATTGACATGAAAATTTTAAAAGTGAACAATATATTGCTTTAAATATTCTTAAATAAAAGAAAA